>NC_092715.1:108274851-108576512 GCF_047496885.1 Scyliorhinus torazame | reverse complement strand
CATTTTAGCACCCTGGCAGAACTCCGCCAGCTTTGCAGTACCACCTGGGAACATTGGCAGTGCCAGGTGACAGTGCCAAAGTGCCATTTTGGCAGTGCCAAGATGCCCATGTTCAAGAGGGAGGGCTAGGAGGCTGCCCTGCCCTGCCCCTGACCACCCAGCGACCTCTGATGGACCAGGAGACGCCCTATTCCACCTGGTCCACCAGTAGAACATACAGTGCAGAAGGAGGCCATTTGACCCATCGAGTCTGCACCGACCCACTTAAACCCTCACTTCTTTAAAAAAAAAAATATATATTCATTAAAGTTTCTCAACACAATTTTTCTCCCTTACAAACAATAACCCCCCACCTCGTAACAAATAAAAACCGAGAAATCGCGCAGAGCAAGATATATACATGGCAAGTAAACCCTCATTTCTACCCAATCCTCGTAACACAATAATTCCTCATCACCTTTTTTTTTGGTCACATAGGGCAATTTATCATGGCCAATCCACCTAACCTGAACGTCTTTGGACTGTAGGAGGAAACCGGAGCACCCGGTGGAAACCCATGCAGACACGGGAAGAATGTGCAGACTCTGCACAGACAGTGACCCAGCGGGGAATCGAACCTGGAACCTGGACCCTGGCACTATGAAGCCACAGTGCTATCCACTTGTGCTACCGTGCTGCCCTTGTTTCTTGTAATGCTTGGCATTCCTGTTCATGTCTAGTAGACCACTGGAATATAGTATCTTTCTTGATGGTTTCTCTGAGGTGGGAAGTTTTTGCTACGAGATTAGGAATACATTTTCCAATTAAATCTATCATGTACTGAATGGCGGCTGGCTGGAGTCTCCCTGGGGAGGCCGGTAGAGGCTGGGAGCCCGAGAGATCCCAGGTCAGCACGCCTCAGTGAGTTTTATACCTACTTAAGTGAGCAAGGCATGGTCCCACCCATTGTGGACAGGATGCTGATCGCAAAGCTTCGTGAGATTTGGGTAGATCTCGCGAGGCGTACTGGCTGCCGGGAAGCCCACGGGAGACCTCTCACAGCATCTACCGGGTATGTCGCGCTCCCGTTTGGGCACAGCGCAACAGGTAGTACGCGGCCTAAAAATCTAATGATGGCCCATCTGGTTCACTAATGTCCTGTGGGGAAGGGAATCGGCCATCCTTACCTGGTCTGGCTAACATGTGACTCCAGACCTGCAGAAATGTAGCTTACACTTAAAATGCCCACTGAAGTGGTCTAGCAGCCAATCAGGCCAATTAGGGATGGACAATGAAATGTTGGGCCAGCCAGTGATGCCCAAGTATGAATAAAAAAGTTAATCATCGATAAATTGAGCAAAACAATTAATAACTTGGTGTTACAATTGGGTGCGAAGACCCAGAATGAAATATGAAACCCTGACTCAGAAGAAGTAGATTTACATTAACACAGCAATGAAGTTACCATGAAAAGCCCCCAGTTGCCACATTCTGGCGCATGTTCAGGTACATAGAGGGAGAATTCAGAATGTTGAAATTAGCTAACAACAGGGCGGGATTCGCTGGGTTGGAGAATCCCCGGGTGGCGGCGCGAAACCCGCCCCGCCGTATTCTCCAGCACTGGTTTTCGGGCGGGAGCAGGGATCACGCCACGCTGGGCGAGGGCCGTTAGCAGCGGCCCCCCCGGAAATTCTCCGGGCCCCGATGGGCCGAGCGGCTGTCGGTTTCCGGCCAGTCCCGCTGGCGTGGATTGGACCTGGTCCCACACGGCGGGACCTGGCTGGTAGGCTGGCTGGGGCGGTCCTCAGGGGGGCACGGGGTATCCGGCCCCGGGGGGGAAGGGGGCCCCACACGGTGGCCTGGCTGGCCCGGGATCGGGGCCCACCGATCTGCGGGCCTGTGCCGTGGGGGAACTTCTTCCTTCTGCGCTGGCCCCTGTAGGACTCCACCATGGCCGGCGCGGTAGAAGACACCCCCTGCGCATGCTGCAGAATACGCTGGCGGGTCTGCGCATGTGCTAAACCACGCCGGCGGCTCTGCGCATGTGCTAACTTCGGCACCGGCTGGCGTGGCGCCAATCCCTCCGGCGCCGGCATAACCCCCAGAAGTGCAGAGGATTCCGCAACTTCCGGTTGGCTTGACGACGGAGTGGTTCGCGGCGTTCATGGCGCCGGCGTCGGGCCAATTCGCCGATTGTGGTGAATCCCGCCTCATGTCTTTCGACACTTGTGGGAGGAAAATGGAGCACTTGGAGGAAACCCAAACACAGGGAGAATGTGCAGACTCCACACAGACAGTGATCCAAGCCGGGAATCGAACCTGGGACACTGGCGCTGTAAAGCAACTGCGCTAAGCATTGTGCTACCATGCTTCCTTGCCCCTGAATCCATTTTATGGCTTTTTTTCTAGGAAAGCTGTGAGAGATGTTCCCTCTCTCACTCCTTCTAGTCTGGCTTCCAGTTAAAACTAAACTCAAAAAGGTCTTGTCCCTAAAAGTGGCCCCTGGTTGCTAAGCAACATCTCATTCTTTCACCAATCTCTTATTTACTTTACCCGTTCCAAACTAACTCACAATGGAAACACAGTTTGAACTGAAACCAGAGCCCCCATACATGCAAACAACTTTCTTTAACATGAATATTATGGGAGTTTTACCCTGTCCTACGCAAAATAACAAATTAAAGCCATTTAACTCTATACCTTCTTTCCAATATTTACTAAAACAATACTTAAAACTACTTCTGTTTTTGTGACAGTATTTGGTTCCAAATATTTCAAGGGCTTATGTAGTATTAAATAGCATTTAAAGAAACAGTTTACTATTATAATCGATGAAAGTTCAACATCTGTAATGATTTATCTTGATTGATTGGAAATTAGAAAGCAGACATAGATAAAATGAGACACAGATAAAATCGCCAGTCTTCCAAGGCTGCAAAATAAAATAAAGAGGTCTTGAAATTAGAGGCATCATGATAAGGTTAGAGTATAGGAAGATGGCAATCATTTGTTTGGAATAAAGCAAATTTTATGAGCTTTGAACAAGCTATATATTAATTTATGAATTCCTCTGAACCAGAAACGTCTGTAATTATCATTGAGTGTTACCTGAGATTAGAGATAAATTTGAACAGTTATCACATTTTGAGTGCAAGGTCAGTTAAGTTTATCTGACACAGGCAATAATATGATAATGACTATGTACAAGCTGGTACGTTTATCTATTCCACAAGGAAATCAGTTTTCCTAAGGATAATTACAAAGACTACAAACTGTGGCAGAACTCCATGGGCTAGTCAGCATTATAATGCTGAGAATTTGGAAATTAACCCCTTGAATGCGATGGCAGCATTTCTGAACAATTTCAAACATAAAACAAAATTAAATACTGTCCCTGGAATTTTATCTAAAATTATCACAGCAGGTGGTGATGGTGATGGAGATGGAGATGCGGGAGCAGTTTTGGAACCTGCTTGGATCCCGATCATTGGATTTTACCAATGTCCTTTAGCTCCCACTTCTGGGTTTCCTGACCAATCTCAGAGGTGTGAGTGGTGACCTCTCAGATTTGTCAAAGGAAGGATTTCCAGTTAAATGGATGCCAGCAGATGTCAGAATGGCTGAAATGTGTATATATATATATATATATACTTGTCCTCAAAGAATGAAAAAGAGACACGGGATGGCCATCTTCTGGGTCTCTGCCTCAAAAGGTCCTGCTGTAGTATGTGCAGGACTGAAATGAAGTGCCATTTCCCATGGACAAGAATAAGAGACCAGGCTCTCAACCCACGCATGCTTGAATGGAAGTGGCTGAGGAATTCATCCGCAGGATTGGACCCTTTGAACCTGGAGACAGTGTCCCAAAATGTTCAGTGACCTCATAAGGGTGGGAATCCCACACTCTGAATTCCCCATCATTCTCCTGCACAACACTCCTCAGGCCAAAACACCTTGCAGCTCCATTATTCAGCTCTGCAGGTACCTTATATCTCCATCTGAACAGCCAAGACTCACTCTCACCTGATCTCACAGTTATGCCTCACTGTCACACTCCACAACTCGTGTCCTTCACTTCTATTCACTCAATCCATTTCTCATATTCTTAACGTCTTGCTCTCTGACTTTGCATGTGAAGAGAGAACCTATAATTCAAGAAGGAAGGGGGGCAGGGTGGCACAGTGGTTAGCACTGCTGCCTCATGCCGCCAAGGATCCAGCTTCGATCCCGGTCTAAGGTTACTGTCCGTGTGGAGTTTGCACATTCTCCCTGTGTCTGCGTGTGTCTCACCCCCACACCCCAAAAATGTGCAGTATAGGTGGATTAGCCACCGAAGGTTTTCTCTTAATTGGAAAAATCTGCGAAGAATTCCAGTAGATTTGACAAGCACAATTTAAATCCATGGTGACTGTCTGATCCTGCCACTGTTTTTCAAGTGTTCTGCTATTAAACCTTTTATAATGGACTCTAGCATTTTCCTGACTACTGACATCAGGCTGACTAGCTTATTATTCCCTGATTTCTCTCTACCTCCCTTTTGAAACAGAGGGGTTACATTTTACCTTCCAATCTGTGGGAACTGTTCCAGAATCTATAGAACCTTGGAAGTTGACCACCAATGCATCCATTATCTCTAGGGCTACTTCCTTAAGTACTCTGTGATGTAGATTATCTGGCCCTGGGGATTTATTGGTCTTCAATCCCATCAATTTCCCCAACACCATTTCCCTACTATTAATGATTTCCTTCAGTTTCTCCCTCCCACTGAATCCTGTGTTCTCCAACATTTTTGGCACATTATTTGTGTCCTTTTGGAAAGACAGAATCAAAGTATGTTTTTCGTTGGTCAGCTATTTCTTTGTTCCACAGAATCACCTACGTCACTCTCCACCTTGATGAAGAATTCTATCATATTATGGCTACTCATACCCAAGGGGCCTCGCACAACTAGATTGCCAATTATTCCTTTTTCATTACACAATACTCAGTCTAGGGTGCCTGTTCTCAGTTGGTCCCTCAACGAATTTGTCCAGAACACCATCCCGTGTGCATTCCAGGAATTTCTCCTCTACATTATTGTTACTAATTTGACTTGCCCAATCTATATGCAGATTAAAGTCGCTGGTAATTACAAATATTTGTTTATCGCACGTGTCTTTAGTTTCCTATTTAATGCCATTCCCTACATCACCACTACAGCTTTGGGATCGATATACAACCCTGACAAACTTTTTTCTCCTTCGTGTTTCTCAGCTTGGAATTAATATATTTCCTCACTATTACATTAATTTCCTGTTTAACCATTAACAAATTTGTCTGTCCTTCCTAAATACTGAATACCCTGGATGTTCAATTTCCATACCCAGTCACCTTGCAGCTATGTCTCTGTAGACCTGACCATATCATACCAGCTTACATGTATTTGTGGGATTAATTCATCCACTTTATTGTGAATGCTCTGTGCATTGAGGCACAAAGCCTTAGCGCTCGTCTTTTAAAGTTCCCTGTCCTGTTCCCATTATTTTTCACTGTGCTCCTGTTTTATTCTGTCCCTTGATTTCTCTGCCTATCACTTTTCTTATTCCCCTTTCTGTCTTTTGTTCTTGTCTGTTTTTCCCCCTCCTCTGATTCCTTGCATTAGTTCCCGTTACCGTTCCATTTTATTTTAAACCCTCCCCAATCACTGGCAAATATTCCCCCCCCATGTACACTGGGAACTCCCCCCCCCCACTGGGACCTCCCCCATAGAGTTCCCCTGAGGAATCCCCTTGGCACCGCCCCTTACACTGTCCCTTAACAATGCGACTAGCACTGCCCCTGGCACCACATCTGACACATCCGATGGGCACCTGTCCCTGGCACATCCGATGGGCAGAACAGGGTGGCACCATGCAGGTGCTGATGTGGGAGTGTTGGAGTACAAAAAGAGGGTACAGGGGAGGGGGTGGGTAGCCACCGGGATGGACAGGACGGGGGGGTAGGGGGGGATGATATGTGGGGGTGGGCTGGTCTACCGGTGGCCAGGCCGCCTAGCTAGTGAACTTGGAGGCGATTAGGTTGTCCCGTGCACGGTGGTCCAGGCACACACGTCATACGGCCGCCTGTGCCTGCCCAGGCCCCATGTCCTGTCCATTCTGGCCATCCTCCACATGCACCTGTTCGGACAAGGCATGGTGTTCCACCATCTCCTCCTCCAGCATGTTGCCCCTCTGCTGTGCGATGTTGTGGAGGACACAGTAGGCCAGCACGTTGTGGGAGACTCTCCTAGGGTTATAATGGAGGGCCCCATCAGAGCTATCTAAGCACCTGAACCACACCTTCAGGACGCCGATGCACCGCTCGATGGCACTCCTGATTGCTGCATGGCGTCATTGTAATGGTTCTCTGCTTCTGTCTGGGGCCTCCGGATAGACGTCATTAGCCATGAGCGCAGCAGATAACCTGTCGCCCAATAGCTAACCCTTCACCTGTGGGAGCACATCAAAGGTGTTCAGGCACCAATGAGTGCGCCAGGACGAATGCATCGTGCACGCTGCCTGGACACCGGTGATGTCATCACACAGCTGCAAATACTGGCTGCTTGCCCAACCTCTTCTACCTTGACCTCTAGGGGCTCTAGGTAACGAACTACGTTTTGATCAATTTGCCTCTGCCTCTCACTGCCTGCAGCTCAGCGAGCTTCACCATTTGTGGGTATGTTATTTTTCAACTGCAGGACAGCCTCATCGCAGAAGGTGAATTAGTCATTTTCAGTCAGTCTTAAGAGGTTTTGGGCATCCTCAACTTTGACTCAAGACTCCAAGAGTTAGAATCATAGAATCCCTACAGTGCAGAAGGAGGTCATTTGGCCCATTGAGTCCACACTGACCCTCCAAAAGAGCATCCTACCACCCATTCCCCGTAACTCTACCTAACCTGTACATCATTGGACATTAAGGGGCAATTTAGCATGGCCAAGCCACCTAACCAGCACATCTTTGGACTGTGGGGGGAAACTGGGGCACCCGGAGGAAACCCACGCACACACGGAGAGAATGTACAAACTTCACACACAAAGTCACCCAAGGCTGGAATTGAATCTGGGTCCCTGGTGCTGTGAGGCAGCAATGCTGACCATTGTGCCATCATTTCCCATCGCCATGAGTTCTTATGATTTCTGATCAAACTCACTGATCGCCACCCATCACCTTCCTTCAACTGATAAATCGATACTCCCCCATGTTGAAGACCACATCGAGGGAGCATTGAGGGTATCAAAGATGTCAAATGTACCATGAATGGGTCATTAAGATCCATCGTTGAATAGCTTGGTAATACAACCAGTAACTGAGCTTACCTCGTCCTGAAGGAGATGGTTGTAAAAGTCGAATTGTGACTGGTGGCTAGAGAATCAGCATAAGGCAATAATCAACTTCACCCTAACTTTACCATTCTACCTGTCGCAGGTAAATGTTGAAAGATATGTGATATTTAGGAAAGACTGGAAGTTGAGAATAGGTGGAGGGGTGACTCTGTTAATTAATGATGATATTAGCACATTAGAGAAGGATGACGTAAGTTCAAAAAAGCAGGATATAGAAGCAGTTTGTGTTGAGATGAGAAATTATAAAGGCAATAAGGGGGTCCCAGCCGACTTACTGGTGTCACAGGCATTGTCATGCCATCCTGTTCTACCCGCTGCCCTTGAGATGCGCCAATGTCAGGAGGGGGGCATTCGGAAGAACGGGCGACTGCCATCATCTCCTTGGTGGCGGGCCCTGGGTTGGCCTTCAGCACTCCTCCTCTCTGACAATGCTCGTAGTGCCCTTGGGGACTCCATGAGATGGAGGGGCAGCTGGAATGAGCTCACGAGGCCTCTAAGTCTTCTGGGGCTATCAGTCCTGGTGGCTCCCTATTGTGTGCACCATGGTGTCGACGCCCTCAGCCATACTCCACAGTGACTGGCCATGCTCTGGATTGGCGTGGCAATGTCCATCTGCATCTGGGACACATCCCTCAGTGACTGTGACATGATGTTGAGGCAATCAGCCATGGTGGTCACAGACTGAGCCATGCCTTGGACACCGCCACTCAAGACATTGACGCCTTGCTCCAGCAGTGTTGGCTTCGCTGCCGCGCATTGCGGCACCATCTCCTACATCGTAGCCTTTGGGACTCCTCCAATCGGCATCACTGGAAAGCCGCTGACACCGTCTCCTGAATGTCACTGCTATGTCCTTCGATTTGCATCAGCCCTGGGAGAACTTTGTCCAGAAGCTCTGGCTGGGACCCAGCTAAGTCCTGAGATCCAGCAGAGCTCCGACTGATGTCTCTCTTGGATATTCCTGCCTCTGCCTCAACAACTGTGTGGTGGTCACCAGATTGTGCCCAGAAGCCTGTCCACTAATGTCGCCCACCGAAGTGTGTGTCGCTGTGCTGGTGGAAGGTGCAGGTGATAGCAGTGACTTGTAGCCGGTGTTCTCCTTAGAGCTCTCCTCCAAGGTGTTCTCTTGGTGGCAGGGTGGAAATGACTCCGGGTGGCCCGGCCCCATCAAATGGCGATCCAATGGACATGTGGTCAGTGATTTTAGCAGAAACTGAGGGCCACCAGAGCTTTCCTCACAGTAAGTTAGCATCATTCTCCTGCCTGCATGGTGACCCGCTGACAGTGCCAACACAGGCCCATCACCCTGGAGGAAGGGAAATTGAGGGGAGAGAGGGAATTGTGGGGAGGGATTACTTGGAGAGAGGGGGACATTGGGGAAGAGGGAATGAAATGGGGGTGGTGGGGTTGAGCTGACGGACACAGCCTCGTCCTAGGAGAATCTAGAAATGGTGACGGCCTCCCTAGTCCTCCTCACATATCTACCGCTGCCTGTCCTCCATTCTCCAGCTCCTCCTTGGGCTCGTCCTCCGGCCCCTCCTGGACCACCTCCTCCTCAGACGAGGCTTCATGTCCCTCCACCTCCTACTGCTCCTCCTCCTACACCTCCAGTATATCGCCCCGCTGCTATGTCAGATTGTGGAGGGAATAGCAGACCACACAAAGCGGGAGACCCTCGGGGGGGGGGGAGCGGTTACGGGGTACTACACAGTACCTCCAGGGTGGTCAAGGCTGATGCATTGCTGACCACGGCACGAGTGGCTTCGTGGACCTCATTATAACTGGTTTCCCCCAGGGCGGCATGGTGGCGCAGTGGTTAGCACTGCTGCCTACATCGCTGAGGACCTTGGTTCAATCCCACTATTCATCTGCTGCGCCCGATCCACATCGGGCGCAATGTGTTCCCTGAATCGCGCTCCTAGCCTCAGTAAACCAGGAAATACCATTAATTGTATGAAAAATTCATCTGATTCACTGATACCCTTTAAGAAAGGGAATCTACCTCTACCACCCTTACCTGGTCTCCAGACTCAGTAATGTGGGTGACTCCAACAAGGACAAGGGTTAACTGCTAACAAGGACAACTAGAAACAGCTGGTCTTGTCAGCAACATCCATATCCCATTAAATAATTTTTAATATCCAGGCCCATGTTTTCACCTTGTCAAATCATCTTTAACCTGAGAGAAAACTATTTATTTAAACCAGCACGGTAGCATTGTAGATAGCACAATTGCTTCACAGCTCCAGGGTCCCAGGTTCGATTCCGGCTTGGGTCACTGTCTGTGCGGAGTCTGCACATCCTCCCCGTGTGTGTGTGGGTTTCCTCCGGATGCTCCGGTTTCCTCCCACAGTCCAAAGATGTGTAGCTAGGTGGATTGGCCACGATACATTGCCCTTAGTATCCAAAATTGCCCTTAGTGTTGGGTGGGGTTACTGGGTTATGGGGATAGGGTAGAGGTGTTGACCTTGGGTAGGGTGCTCTTTCCAAGAGCCGGTACAGACTCAATGGGCCGAATGGTCTCCTTCTGCGCTGTAAATTCTATGATAATCTGTGATTTATCTTATGTTCTTACATTCCTGATGACTAATGTAAGATTTATGCTGAGTTGCTCTTTTTCACTTGTCCATAGTGATGATCCAAAGGATCTTCATCTGTATGGCTAAATATAGGGGAGAACTAATAACATTATGAATTACTCAGTACTGTTTGTATTGGGATTGACAAACCCTAAAATAACAGAATCAGTATTAAAAAGGTATAGAACATCTCCTGGGAGTTAGCTTTCAAAGCTATGATAATTATGTCATTTCTTTTTCTTTCAGGTACCTGTTCTTCCCATCACAATAATGGCAGCACACCAACCTGTAACTCCTCCAGTACACCTAAATCGACCATTTTCCTGTTGGTGTTTCTTCTGGGGCAGCTGCTACACGGGGTGGGAGGAACCCCTTTGTACACATTGGGAACAGCTCACATTGATGACTCTGTCTCCATTGAGAAAAGTTCCCTTTATATAGGTATGCTTACATGATGGCTTGTCATTTTATCTGGAATTGTATCACACTTATTGTCTATGATAACTAGATTTTAGGAAAGTTGTAGGACTTTGAATCAGAATTTTATGATATTAATATATCACACTAGTTGAAGGGGTGGGTGCCTTATTCTGGTCAGCAAGCTGTAATTATCGCAAGTGAGTTATGTAATCATGCATACGTGATCTAATCTGATTAAAAAGAATGGTTTGTCAGGAACGTTTTTTAAGAACTTTCCTTTTGAAATTGTTGTGCCTCCTCCTGCAAGTGGCAGAAGATGTACTGTACCAAAATATTAGGATCCCGAACCAGACCCCAACAGTGGCTAGAATACTGGACAGAAACCAATATTTTATTTTAATTTTGTAAGACTGTGAGGAAAGAATATCTCACTCCAGAAGTGATTGCACGATGAAATAGAGATATGGGATATTGAAATAAACTTTATTACGAACACAGTATTCAACACAATATATTGAACATCACACAAGAAAATAGCTTACAATTACCCCTTAAAAATGCTAATCAATACAGTGACAGAGTAACCTTTAACTGATATCTTTATTCCCACTTAAACAACAGAACCATCAAAAAGAAAGAGAAAGGGAGCTACAGAGCAGGGAAAAAGATAAAGAGAGAGAGTTTAAACTTCAGAAAATGGCCATGAAACATGACAGTCAGTTAAAATTGGCGGACGTAAAGGGAAATGTACAGTTGGAGGATAGTGATGAGGATAATGAGAAAGAGCGTCATAGTCGAAGGCTTGGTGGGAATCTATTTAAATATGTCCACGCAGTGCCAAGATTTGATAAGAAGGAGGTAGAAGCCTTTTTCATTTCATTTGAGAAGGTAGCTAAACAAATTAAATGGCTACAGGACATGTGGGTATTACTGATTCAAACAAAGCTGGTAGGTAGGGCTAGTGAAGTGTTTGCATCACTATCGGAGGAGGTATCTGGGACGTATGAGGTGGTGAAAAAATCCATCTTAGGTGCAGATGAACTAGTGCCTGAAGCCTATAGACAAAGGTTTAGAAATTTAAGGAAAGAATTTGGTCAAACATACATGGAGGTTGAAAGGATCAAACAGAGTAATTTTGATAGGTGGGTAAGGGCTTTGAACATAGACCAAATGTATGAAGCTCTCAGAGAGATTATACTTTTGGAGGAGTTTAAAAATTCAATTCCTAAATATATATTGGGTAGTGAGAATTCATGTGGAAGAGCAGAGGGTTAAAACTGTGAGGTTAGCAGCAGAAATGACAGATGATTATGAATTAGTTCATAAATCAAAGCTTGGTTTTCGACATCAGTTTCAGCCTGTGAGGGATAGAAACTGGGGACATGAGAAATACTCAAGTGGTAGAGGCAAAGGAGATCATTTGAAATGAAATGAAATTAAATGAAAATGAAAATGAAAAATGAAATGAGGGAGATAATAAGATAATAATTGGGAGATAATAAGGAGAGTGTACCTCAGATTAAAAAGGAAATCCAGGAGGGTGGAAGAGACATGAAAAGTTTAAAATGTTTTCACTGTAATAAACTAGGCCATGTAAAGACACATGACGGGATTCTCCACTCATACGTCGAAGTGGCCGCGCCATCGTGAACGCCGTCGAGGTTCACGACGGCGCGTAACGGCCCCGGTCCCGACCGATTCAGGGCCTGACAATGGGCCAGGATCGGGGCCGTGTCATCTACACGCGCCAGGCCTTGTCGCCCACGTAAAGGCGGCGCCGCATAGATGGCGCGGCCGGCGCCGCATAACTGGCGACATCCGCGCATGCGTGGTTGTCATCCTCTCTAAATCCGCCCCGCAAGAAGATGGGGGACGGATCTTGCGGGGCCACGGAAGGAAGGAGGTCCTCCTTCAGAGAGGACGGACCGACGATCGGTGGGCACCGATCGCGGGCCACCCCACATTCCAGGTGAAGCCCGGTGCAGGATCCCCACTCGCCCCCCCACAGGCTGCCCCCCCAGCGTTGATGCACCGCCCACAACTGCAGCGACCAGGTGTGGACGGCGCCAGGGGGAACCCGCCGTTTTGGCCTGGCCGCTCGGCCCATCCGGGCCTCAGAATAGCGGGGGTGCCGGAGAATCGCCATTTTCGGTGTCTCCGGCGATCCTGCGGCCTGCGAAACTCGACCGGGCCGTTCCCGCCGCTTGGGAGAATCGCGGGAGGGCGTCGGACCGGCGTCCCCAGAAATTTTGGCGGCCCAGGCGATTCTCCCAACCGGCGTGGGAGTGGAGAATCGCGCCCATTGTGTTGGTGGTGGGAGAAAAGCACTGGGAAGGCTGATAAGGTAAAACAGGATAAGACAGTGGGGTTTGTTAAAGTGGCAAAGGAAAGCCCAAGGGAAGCGAAGGAGGTGCAAAAGATTGTACAGCCTGATCAAGAGGTGATTGATAAGAAGGTGCCAGATCTCTTTAAAGAATTTACTTGTGTGGGTAAAGTTTACTCATGTGTATCAGGAGGAGCAGGTAAAGCAGTCCCAATTTTAAGAGATACCTGAGCTAATCAATCTTTATTGGGAAGAGATGAGGAGTTATGTGGTTTGGGAGGAATATTACCAGAAAAGGCGGAATTCAGGGTGAGAAGAGTAGTGTTCCATTATATAAGGTAAGGTTGGAAAGTCCAGTGAAGAGTGGTGAAATGGTTGTAGGAGTAATAGAGAAACTATCTTGTCCAGTAATATCGTTTATCTTGGGTAATGATATAGCTGGATCGCAGGTGGGAGTGATGCCTACTGTGGTTGATAAGCCAGTGGAAAATCAGACAACTGAACTTTTGGAGGACGAGTATCCTGGGATTTTTCGGGATTGTGTAGTAACAAGGTCGCAAAGTCACAGGTTATGACAAGAGGAGAAATCAAAGAGTGAAGATAAAGTTGAAGTGCAATTATCAGAAATGATTTTTGATCAGATGGTTGAAAAAGAACAAGAACAGGTGGAGGATGAGGCGGATATTTTTAGTTCAGGAAAATTGGCGGAGTTACAACAGAAAGATGTAGAAATAAACCGGATATATCAGAAAGCATATACAGAAGGGAAATCTGAGTGTATACTAGAGTGTTATTACCGTAAAAGTGATGTCTTGATGAGAAAATGGAGACCTTTACATATGCAGGCGGATGAAAAGTGAGCAGAAGTTCATCAATTAGTATTGCTGGTAGGGTATAGAAAGGAGGTGTTGCGAGTTGCACATGAGGTACCAGTGGGAGGTCATTTGGGAATGAGGAAAACTCAAGCTAAAATACAAAACATTTTTATTGGCCTGGACTACATAAAGATGTAGAAATTTTGTCAATCATGTCACACATGTCAAGTGATAGGGAAACCTCAAGCAGTGATAAAACCAGCGCCCTTCATACCCATTCCAGCATTTGAGGAACCTTTTACAAGGGTCCTAATTGATTGCATCGGACCGCTTCCTAAAATGAAAAGTGGGAATCAATATCTTTTGATGATAATGGATGTGTCTATTAGGTTTCCAGAGGCCATTCCAGTAAGTAATATTACAGCTCAAAAGATTGTGGAGGAGTTACTTAAATTCTTTATTAGATATGGACTACCCACAGAAATACAATTGGATCAAGGATCACATTTTACCTCAAAGTTATTCAAAGAAGTCATGGATAACTTAGGAATAAAACAATTTAAATCAACTGCGTACCATCCAGAATCACAGGGCGCGTTAGAAAGGTGGCATCAGACATTAAAGACAATGTTGATAGCTTATTGTCAAGATTATACAGAGGATTGGGATAAAGGAATTCCATTTGTAGTGTTTGCAATTAGGGATGCACCTAATGAGTCAACCAAATTCAGTCCTTTTGAACTAATTTTTGGTCATGAGGTAAGAGGACCACTTAAATTGATTCAGGAAAAATTGGTGAGTGAGAAATCAGAACTTACATTATTGGATTATGTGTCAAATTTTAGGGAACAATTAAATAGAGCAGGGGAATTGGCTGGACAACAGTTAAAAGTTGCACAACATGTGATGAAACGGGTAGCGGACAAGAAATCCAAAGTTCGTAGTTTTGCCTGTGGAGATAAAGTTTTAGTGTTGTGACCAGTGGTAGGTGAACCTTTAAAAGCAAGGTTTTGTGGATCTTATTAGATTGAAAGGAAATTAAATGAGGTGAATTATGCGGTAAGAACGCCAGATAGAAGGAAAACTACCGAGTGTGTCATGTGACATGTGTCATATGCTTAAAAGGTACTTTGAAAGGGAAGGAGAGAAAAAGGAGGACGTTTTAATGATTCTAACTCAAAGTGATGAACCAAATCTACGAAACAGAACACCCGGAGGCCTTGTTCATCGTGGCCGGAGACTTCAACAAGGCCAACCTCAAGAGTGTACTGCCAAACTTCTACCAGCACATCTCCTGTCCCACCAGGGGCGACAACACTCTTGACCACTGCTACTCAAAAATCAAGGGTGCACCGTTCCACCCCCTGACCGCACTTTGGGAAATCAGACCATAAGACGGTGCTCCTTCTCCTGGCATACAAGCAGAAACTCAAGCGGGAGAATCCAGCTAAGAAGGTTGTGCAGTGCTGGTCCGAGGAGACAGAAGAGCTCTTACGTGACTGCTTAGAGACAGTGGACTGGTCCATATTTAAGAACTCAACGACCAACCTAAATGAGTATGCCACCACCATCACAGACTTCATCAGCAAATGTGTGGACGACTGCGTGCCAAAGAAAGCAGTACGTGCGTTCCCCAACCGGAAACCATGGCTCAATCGCGAGATTGACTCCCTACTGAAGGACAGATCTGAGGCGTTTAAGGCAGACGACCCTGACCTACACAAGAAATCCAGGTACAACCTCCGCAAAGCCATCCGGAATGCCAAGAGAGAATATCAAACCAAGCTAGAGTCACAGACAGACTCTCGGCGGTTGTGGCAAGGACTAAACAACATAACGGGCTACAAAGAACAAAGAACAAAGAAATGTACAGCACAGGAACAGGCCCTTCGGCCCTCCAAGCCCGTGCCGACCATGCTGCCCGACTAAACTACAATCTTCTACACTTCCTGGGTCCGTATCCCTCTATTCCCATCCTATTCATGTATTTGTCAAGATGCCCCTTAAATGTCACTATCGTCCCTGCTTCCACCACCTCCTCCGGTAGCGAGTTCCAGGCACTCACTACCCTCTGCGTAAAAAATTTGCCTCGTACATCTACTCTAAACCTTGCCCCTCTCACCTTAAACCTATGCCCCCTAGTAATTGACCCCTCTACCCTGGGGAAAAGCCTCTGACTATCCACTCTGTGTATGGCCCTCATAATTTTGTATACCTCTATCAGGTCTCCCCTCAACCTCCTTTGTTCCAGTGAGAACAAACCGAGTTTATTCAACCGCTCCTCATAGCTAATGCCCTCCATACCAGGCAACATTCTGGTAAATCTCTTCTGCACCCTCTCTAAAACCTCCACATCCTTCTGGTAGTGTGGCGACCAGAATTGAACACTATACTCCAAGTGTGGCTTAACTAAGGTTCTATACAGCTGCAACATGACTTGCCAATTCTTATACTCAATGCCCCGGCCAATGAAGGCAAGCATGCCGTATGCCTTCTTGACTACCTTCTCCACCTGTGTTGCCCCTTTCAATGACCTGTGGACCTGTACTCCTAGATCTCTTTGACTTTCAATACTCTTGAGGGTTCTACCCTCGCTACAAAGCGAAGTCGAACAGTATCTCTGGCAGCAGCGCACCCCTCCCCGATGAACTCAATGCAATCAACAATCCGCTGGCGAGTGCCCCAGCAGCCCATAATTCACCCATACTCACCATCACAGCTTCCGAAGTCAGATTGGCCTTCCTGAAAGTGAACACTCGGAAGGCGACGGGCCCAGACGGGATCCCTGGTCGTGCACTCAGAGCCTGCGTGGACCAGCTGGCAGAGGTATTCACGGACATCTTTAACCTGTCCCTACTCCACTCCGAGGTCCCCACCTGCTTCAAGAAGACCACCATCATACCGGTACCAAAGAAGAACCAGGCAGCGTGCCTCAATGACTACCGACCAGTGGCCCTGACTTCAGTCGTAATGAAGTGCTTCGATAGGTTGATCATGAAGCGCTCACCTCCATACTCCCAGAACGCCTTGATCCACTGCAATTCGCATACCGCTGCAACCGGTCCACATCAGACACCATTTCCCTGGCCCTACACTCATCCCTAGAGCATCTTGAAAACAAGGACTCCTACATTAGACTCCTATTTATTGACTACAGCTCCGCCTTCAACACCATAATCCCAGCCAAGCTCATATCAAAGCTCCAAAACCTAGGACTTGGCTCCCCACTCTGCAACTGGATCCTCGATTTTCTGACCAACAGACCACAATCAGTAAGAATGAACAACAACACCTCCTCCACAATAGTCCTCAACACTGGCGCCCTGCAAGGCTGCGTACTTAGCCCCCTACTCTACTCCCTGTACACACACGACTGCGTGGCAAAACTTGGTTCCAACTCCATCTACAAGTTTGCTGACGATACGACCATAGTGGGCCGGATCTCGAATAACGATGAGTTTGAATACAGGAGGGAGATAGAGAACCTAGTGGAGTGGTGTAGCGACAACAATCTCTCCCTCAATGCCAGCAAAACTAAAGAGCTGGTAATTGACTTCAGGAAGCAAAGTACTGTACACACCCCTGTCAGTATCAACGGGGCCAAGGTGGAGATGGTTAGCAGTTTCAAATTCCTAGGGGTGCACATCTCCAAAAATCTGTCCTGGTCCACCCACATTGACGCTACACCAAGAAAGCACAACAGCGCCTATACTTCCTCAGGAAACTAAGGAAATTCGGCATGTCCACATTGACTCTTACCAACTTTTACAGATGCACCATAGAAAGCATCCTATTGGGCTGCATCACAGCCTGGTATGGCAACTGCTCGGCCCAGGACCGCAAGAAACTTCAGAGAGTTGTGAACACCGCCCAGTCCATCACACGAACCTGCCTCCCATCCATTGACTCCATCTACACCTCCCGCTGCCTGGGGAAAGCGGGCAGTATAATCAAAGATCCCTCCCACCCGGCTTACTCACTCTTCCAACTTCTTCCAGCGGGCAGGAGATACAGAAGTCTGAGAACACGCACGAACAGACTCAAAAACAGCTTCTTCCCCACTGTCACCAGACTCCGAAATGACCCTCTTATGGACTGACTTAATCAACACTACACCCTGTATGCTTCATCCGATGCCAGTGCTTATGTAGTTACATTGTATATGTTGTGTTGCCCTATTATGTATTTTCTTTTATTCCCTTTTCTTCTCATGTACTTAATGATCTGTTGAGCTGCTCGCAGAAAAATACTTTTCCCTGTACCTCGGTAAACGTGACAATAAACAAATCCAATCCAATCCAGTCCAAATCCAGATGACTGTGAATTTGACATACCTCAAATTTAATTGGAAAATGAGGATGTTATTAAAGTGTTGAGTTATCTTCCAGAGAAAAAACGGACTGACCTGAAACAGTTATTGATATCACACGGGCCAGTTTGTGGAGATAAGTTGGGATGCACTAAAATGGCTATACATGATGTAAATGTGAGAAATGTTCCAATCAAACAACATCCATATAGATTTAACCCTTTAAAATTGGCACAGGTTAACAAAGAGATTGAAAGTATGCTTAAAAATGGCATAATTGAAGTGGGTTGCAGCCAATGGAGCTCACCCATAGTGATGATACCAAAACCCGACGGTACCCAATGGTTGTATGTTGACTATAGAAAGGTTAATGCAGTTACAAGTACGGGCTCATATCCTATCCCACGTTTGGAGGATTGCATTGAGAAAGTGGGACAATCAAGCTTGTATTTCCAAATTGGATTTACTCAAAGGTTACCAGCAGGTACCTTTATCCGACATGGCGAAGGAGATTTCAGCTTTTGTGACTCCAGATGGTATATACCAATTCAAAGTAATACCTTTTGGCATGAAAAACGCCCCAGCCACATTTCACCGGTTAACTAACAAAGTTGTTTCAGGATTACCCATTGTGCGGTATATATCGACGATCTGGTAATTTTTAGCCAGACATGGACAGGACATTTGAAGCATTTGACGGAGTTATTCGATCGACTTCAGGAGGCGGGCTTGGTGATAAACCTAGCCAAAAGTGAATTTGGAAAAGCCCAAGTCACTTTCCTTGGCCACACAATCGGACAGAGTCGAATGGTCCCACGGGATGTGAAAACAAAAGTTATTGGCGAGTTAGCAGTATGGTCGCTCCACTGACGGACTTGCTGAAGAAGCGTAACAAATTCCAGTGGACAGTGGAGTGTCAACAGGCATTTGACGGCCTGAAGGCTGTGTTAACCATTGCTCATGTGTTCGCCATCCCAAATTACACAAAACCATTCAAAGTGGCTGTTGATACGAGTGATGTGGGTGTAGTTGCGGTGCTTCTACAAGATGACGACGAAGGGCTAGAGCGGCCTTTTGGTTATTTTTCAAAAATATTGAATTCTCATCAGAAGAAGTATTCCACGATTGAGAAGGAGACTTTGAGCTTGATGCTGGCTTTGCAACATTTTCAAATTTATGTGACCAGCAATCCGTCTGACACAATTATCTATACTGATCATAATCCAGTGACGTTTTTGGTGTGATTCCGGAATAACAATGCCAGACTGTTTCGATGGAGTTATTGTTACAGCCATTTCATTAAAAAATAATACATGTGGCAAGATGAGATAACGTGATAGCCAATGCTTTGTCAAGAATGTGATGGCGAGTTACAGGAAGAAGAACTGAAATGGACATGTTATTATGCCTGTTTGCGTGTGTTTTTTTAAAACGAAAAAGTATGTTTACTGTCTGCATTTCTCAAAGGAAAGTGAAGAGGTGAAAAATGAAACCACCTTGAAGTTGATGGTTAATTTTTTTTCTGGGGGGGGGGGAAGTGTCATGGGAATGTCACTTTAAGAAATGTTTGTCTGCTCAAGTGGCTTCAGTGATGTCAGAGCATGGGTGGAGCTGAACTCTGGCTCTGCCTTTTAGTTTTGCTTTGAGGAAAAGCTTGGGTGTGTCTGTGTTTTTTGGTTTCGTTTTAGTATTGGAGCTGAAGCCAGCCAAAGAAGGTGTAATTTTGATCTCTCTGCCATCTAAAGGCTATCTCTAGATCATTTGGTGAATTCAGAGTGATAACTGCTCTCAGTAGAGAATTTAAACGTGATGTGCTTCTGTAAAAAGGATTTTTGTCTTATGGATGTTAAAAGGTAAGTTTAAGGATTACTTAGAGTGTTGTATTCTTTGGGGGTGTATTTGAATTGATGGGTGCTAAGATGTTCACTGTATGTTTTAAAAAAGGTTAACTGAGTTCATTAGCATTGCTGCATCACGGCGCCGAGGTCCCAAATTCGATCCCGGCTCTGGGTCACTGTCCGTGTGGAGTTTGCACATTCTCCCCGTGTTTGCGTGGGTTTTGCCCCCACAACCCGAAGATGTGTAGAGTAGGTGAATTGGTCACGCTAAATTGCCCCTTAATTGGAACAAAATTAATTGGGTATTCTAAATTTACAAAAAAATAAAAAAATAAAAACTGAGTTCACAAAATAAACATTGTTTTGCTTTTAAAAATACTTTTAAATTTCTGCTGCACCACACCTGTAGAGTGGGCCATGTGCTTCCCATTCCACAATCTAGTAAAAGTCGTCGGTCAGGTGAACTCCATGATACACTTTGGGGTTCTCAAAACCCTTGCCCATAACAACTCTGCTAATGATTTCTCCGCCCTCCTCATTGGGGGAGCTCATACTCACTAAGGATTGTGGGATAGACAATAGTCCCCAGCCAGTAGTTGTCAGGCAGGTTATAACACCTCCTCATCTTACGAACTGAACACAAAGGTCTTTAACTAATTACTCCACAGGGAACTCTCTGAATCCAAACAAAAATCCATGAGCCCAAGCCTTTACGGTGCGTTATGTGCACCTCTGTCTTGCAAACCAGGATTTTAAAACATGACTGCAGCAGTCACACCCTAACTCAAGCTTTTAACCCTTACTGCACCAAATACACATAACATAATATGCCTGAAATTCCCACCTTCAGCGCACAAATGTAGAAAAATTGTAACTGTGCTTCTCAGGAATTAAATACGATAATGTTACACATCACACAGAGAGATCCTTCATCTATGGCTAATGATTATGACCAACGGTATCCATATTTAACACTGTAAAGATCCCAGCTGAAAACCCAACTATTTTCAATTTGTAAAACTGTGAGGAAATGTTACAGTGATAACACTGACCAATAGTTATCTTTTATGCGAAAACAAACTTTAATTTAGACAGAGAATCAATTAGGGGCTGGTTTAGCACAGGGCTAAATCACTGGCTTTGAAAGCAGACCAAGGCAGGCCAGCAGCATGGTTCAATTCCCGTACCACCCTCCCCGAACAGGCGCCGGAATGTGGCGACAAGGGGCTTTTCACAGTAACTTCATTTGAAGCCTATTTGTGACAATAAGCGATTTTCATTTCATTTTATTTCAATCACATGAGCAACAAATTAATAGCTTTACAGTTGACAGTTAAAACAGTTATTAAATAAAAGGAAAACTTGAACTTACTCTCTTCACCTGGAACTATGTTCCAATTAAGCAAACCAGCAGAGGGGAGTAGAGCGAAGTTGCTGATTGGCTGTTGCGGGGGAAATTTGCATACGTCCGTGTGCTCACCCTAACTTGAAGGTGGTTTGTGGAGGAGCTGTTGTCAAGTGACACTAGCTGAGTGATAGCATGCTGAGAAGGGGAGTGAATAACAGGTAAGCTCTTTCTTTCTTTTTCTTTTTTTAATCTAGCGGGGATGGCAGGGAAGGTAGTGCAATGTTCCTCCTGCAGAATGTTTGAGGTGAGGGATGCCATCAGTGTCCCTGCTGATTTCATCTGTGGGAAGTGCACCCATCTCCAGCTCCTCAAAAATCGCGTTAGGGAACTGGAGCTGGAGCTGGATGAACTTCGGATCATTCAGGAGGCAGAGGTGGTCATAGGTAGAAGCTTCAGGGATGTAGTTACTCCGAAGAATAAAGATAGATGGGTGACGGTGAGAGGGGCTGGGAGGAAGCAGTCAGTACAGAGATCCCCTGTGGTCGTTCCCCTTAATAACAAGTATACCGCTTTGGATACTGTTGGGGGGGGGGGAACTTACCGGGGTAAGCCATGGGGTGCAGGTCTCTGGCACAGAGTCTGTCCCTGTTGCTCAGAAGGGAAGGGGGAGAGGAGTAGAGCATTAGTCATTGGAGACTCTATAGTTAGGGGGATAGATAGAAGATTCTGTGGGAACGAGAGAGACCCGTGGTTGGTGTGTTGCCTCCCAGGTGCCAGGGTGCGTGATGTCTCGGATCGTGTTTTTGGGATCCTTAAGGGGGAGGGGGAGCAGCCCCAAGTGTGGTCCACATAGGTACCAACGACATAGGTAGGAAAAGGGATAGGATTGTAAGGCAGGAATTCAGGGAGCTAGGGTGGCAACTTAGATCTAGTACAGAGTTATTATCTCTGGGTTGTTACACGTGCCATGTGATAGCGAGACGAGGAATAGGGAGAGAGAGGAGTTGAACACATGCCTACAGGGATGGTGCAGGAGGGAGGGTTTCAGATTTCTGGATATTTGGGGCTCATTCTGAGGTCGGTGGGACCTCTACAAATGGGATTGTGTACGCCTGGACCAGAGGGGTACCAATATCCTGGGGGGGGGGGGGAAATTTGCTAATGCTCTTCGGGAGGGTTTAAACTAGTTCAGCAGGGGCTTGGGAACCTGAATTGTAGCTCCAGTATACAGGAGGTTGAGAGTAGTGAGGTCATGAGTAAGGTGCCGGGGTTTAGATATTTCAGTAAGCTCAGGGAAAGTGGTAAAAGAGGGGGAGGGGTGGCATTGTTAGTCAAGGACAGTATTACGGTGGCAGAAAGGACGTTTGATGAGGACTCGTCTACTGAAGTAGTATGGGCTGAGGTTAGAAACAGGAAAGGAGAGGTCACCCTGTTAGGGGTTTTCTATAGGCCTCCGAAAAGTTCCAGAGATGTAGAGGAAAGGATTGCAAAGATGATTCTGGAAATGAGCGAAAGCAATAGGGTAGTTGTTATGGGGGACTTTAACTTTCCAAATATTGACTGGAAGTGCTATGGTTCGAGTACTTTAGATGGGTCCATTTTTGTCCAATGTGTGCAGGAGGGTTTCCTGACACAGTATTTAGATAGGCCAACGAGAGGCGAGGCCATATTGGATTTGGTATTGGGTAATGAACCAGGACACGTGTTAGATTTGGAGGCAGGTGAGCACTTTGGTGATAGTGACCACAATTCGATTACGTTTACTTTAGTGATGGAAAGGGATAGGTATATACCGCAGGGCACGAGTTATATCTGGGGAAAGGCAATTATGATGCGATGAGGCATGACTTAGGATGCATCGGATGGCGAGGAATACTGCAGGGGATGGGCACAATGGAAATGTGGAGCTTGTTCAAGGAACAACTACTGCGTCTCCTTGATAAGTAAGTACCTGTCAGGCAGGGAGGAAGTGGTTGAGCAAGGGAACCGTGGTTTACTAAAGCAGTCGAAACACTTGTCAAGAGGAAGAAGGAGGCTTATGTAAAGATGAGACATGAAGGTTCAGTTAGGGCACTCAAGAGTTACAAGTTAGCTAGGAAGGACGTAAAGAGAGAGCTAAGAAGAGCCAGGAGGGGACTTGAGAAGTCTTTGGCAGGTAGGATCAAGGATAACCCTAAAGCTTTCTATAGATATGTCAGGAATAAACAAATGACTAGAGTAAGAGTGGGCCAGTCAAGGACAGTAGTGGGAAGTTGTGCTTGGAGTCCGAGGAGATAGGAGAGGTGCTAAATGAATATTTTCCGTCAGTATTCACACAGGAAAAAGACAATGTTGTCGAGGAGAATACTGAGATTCAGGCTACTAGACTAGAAGTGCTTAAGGTTCATAAGGAGGAGGATTTAGCAATTCTGGAAAGTGTGAAAATAGATAAATCCCCTTGGCCGGATGGGATTTATCCTAGCATTCTCTGGGAAGCTAGGGAGGAGATTGCTGAGCCTTTGGCTTTGTTCTTTAAGTCATCTTTGTCAACAGGAATAGTGCCAGAAGACTGGAGGATAGCAAATGTTGTCCCCTTGTTCAAGAAGGGGAGTAGAGACAAGCCCAGTAACTATAGACCAGTGAGCCTTACTTCAGTTGTGGGCAAAATCTTGGAAAGGTTTATAAGAGATAGGATGTATAATCATCTGGAAAGGAATAATTTGATTAGAGATAGTCAACACGGTTTTGTGAAGGGTAGGTCGTGCCTCACAAACTTATTGAGTTCTTTGAGAAGGTGACCAAACAGGTGGATGAAGGTAAAGCAGTTGATGTAGTGTATATGAATTTCAGTAAAGCGTTTGATAAGGTTCCCCACGGTAGGCTACTGCAGAAAATACGGAGGCATGGGATTCAGGGTGATTTAGCAGTTTGGAACAGAAATTGGCTAGCTGGAAGAGGACAAAGGGTGGTGGTTGATGGGAAATGTTCAGACTGGAGTCCAGTTACTAGTGGTGTACGACAAGGATCTGTTTTCTGGCCACTGCTGTTTGTCATTTTTATAAATGACCTGGAGGAGGGCGTAGAACGATGGGTGAGTAAATTTGCAGATGACACTAAAGTCGGTGGAGTTGTGGACAGTGCGGAAGGATGTTACAAGTTACAGAGGGACATAGATAAGCTGCAGCGCTGGGCTGAGAGGTGGCAAATGGAGTTTAATGCAGAAAAGTGTGAGGTGATTCATTTTGGAAGGAATAACAGGAAGTCCGAGTACTGGGCTAATGGTAAGATTTATGGCAGTGTGGATGAGCAGAGAGATCTCGGTGTCCATGTACATAGATCCCTGAAAGTTGCAACCCAGGTTGAGAGGGTTGTTAAGAAGGCGTACGGTGGGTTAACTTTTATTGGTAGAGGCATTTATTTTCGGAGCCATGAGGTCATGTTGCAGCTGTACAAAACTCTGGTGCGGCCGCATTTGGAGTATTGCGTGCAATTCTGGTTGCCGCATTATGGGAAGGATGTGGAAGCATTGGAAAGGGTGCAGAGGAGATTTACCAGAACGTTGCCTGGTATGGAGGGAAGATCTTATGAGGAAAGGCTGAGGGACTTGAGGCTGTTTTCGTTAGAGAGAAGGTTAAGAGGTGACTTAATTGAGGCATACAAGATGATCAGAGGATTGGATAGGGTGGACAGTGAGAGCCTTTTTCCTCGGATGGTGATGTCTAGCACGAATTTACCATTAGCCCAGTACTCTGTCTTCCTGTTACTCCTTCCAAATTGAATCACCTCACACTTTTCTGCATTAAACTCCATTTGCCACCTCTCAGCCCAGCGCTCCAGCTTATCTATGTCCCTCTGTAACTTGTAACATCCTTCCGCACTGTCCACAACTCCACCGACTTTAGTGTCATCTGCAAATTTACTCACCCATCATTCTACGCCCTCCCCCAGGTCATTTATAAAAATGACAAACAGCAGTGGCCCCAAAACAAATCCTTGTGGTACACCACTAGTAACTGGACTCCAGTCTGAACACTTCCCATCAACCACCACCCTTTGTCTTCTTCCAGCTAGCCAATTTCTGATCCAAACTGCTAAATCACCCTGAATCCCATGCTTCCGTATTGGTCTGCAGTAGCCTACCATGGGGAACCTTATCAAACACTTTACTGAAATCCATATACACCATATCAACTGCTTTACCCTCATCCACCTGTTTGGTCACCTTCTCAAAGAACTCAATAAGTTTGTGAGGCACGACCTACCCTTCACGAAACCGTGTTGACTATGTCTAATCAAATTATTCCTTTCTAGATGATTATACACCCTATCTCTTCTAAAGCTTTCCAAGATTTTGCCTACAACAGAAGTGAGGCTCACTGGTCTATAGTTACCGGGGTTGCCTCTACTCCACTTCTTGAACAAGGGGACAACATTTGCTATCCTCCAGTCTTCTGGCACTATTCCTGTTGACAAAGATGACTTAAAGATCAAAGCCAAAGGCTCAGCAATCTCCTCCCTAGCTTCCCAAAGAATCCTAGGATAAATCCCATCCGGCCCAGGGGACTTATCTATTTTCACCCTTTCCAGAATTGTTAACACCTCCTCCTTATGAACCTCAAGCCCTTCTAGTCTGGTAGCCTGAATCTCAGTATTCTCCTCGACAACATTGTCTTTTTCCTGTGTGAATACTGACGGAAAATATTCATTTAGCACCTCTCCTATCTCCTTGGACTCCAAGCACAACTTCCCACTACTGTCCTTGACTGGCCCTACTCTTACCCTAGTCATTCTTTTATTAGTGACATATCTATAGAAAGCTTTAGGGTTATCCTTGATCCTACCTGCCAAAGACCTTTCATGTCCCCTCCTGGCTCTTCTTAGCTCTCTCTTTCGGTCCTTCCTAGCTAACTTGTAATTCTCGAGCACCCTTACAGAACCTTCGTGTCTCATCTTTACATAAGCCTCCTTCTTCCTCTTGACTGCCTTAGTAAACCATGGTTCCCTTGCTCGACCACTTCCTCCCTGCCTGACAGGCACATACTTATCAAGGACATGCAGTAGCTGTTCCTTGAACAAGCTCCACATTTCCATTGTGCCCATCCCCTGCAGTTTTCCTCTCCATCCGATGCATCCTAAGTCTTGCCTTATCGCATCATAATTGCCTTTCCCCCAGATATAACTCTTGGCCTGCGTTATATACCTATCCCATTCCATCACTAAAGTAAACGTAATCGAATTGTGGTCACTATCACCAAAGTGCTCACCTACCTCCAAACCTAACACCTGTCCTGGTTCATTACCCAGTACCAAATCCAATACGGCCTTGCCTCTCGTTGGCTTATCTACATACTGTGTCAGGAAACCCTCCTTCACACATTGGACAAAAACGGACCCATATAAAGTACTCGAACTATAGCGTTTCCAGTCAATATTTGGAAAATTAAAGTCCCCCATAACAACTACCCTGTTGCATTCGCTCCTATCCAGAATCATCTTTGCAATCCTTTCCTCTACATCTCTGGAACTTTTCGGAGGCCTATAGAAAACCCCTAACAGGGTGACCTCTCCTTTCCTGTTTCTAACCTCAGCCTACACTACCTTAATTGACGAGTCCTCATCAAACATCTTTTCTGCCACCGTAATACTGTCCTTGACTAACAATGCTACCCTTCCCCCTCTTTTACCACCTTCCCTGAGCTTACTGAAATATCTAAACCCCGGCACCTGCAACAACCATTCCTGTCCCTGCTCTATCCATGTCTCCGAAATGGCCACAACATCGAAGTCCCAGGTACCAACCCATGCCGCAAGTTCACCCACCTTATTCCGGATGCTCCTGGCATTGAAGAAGACACACTTTAAACCACCTTCCTGCCTGCCGGTACACTCCTGCAACTTTAAAACCTTACTTATGACCTCACTACTCTCAACCTCCTGTATACTGGAGCTACAATTCAGGTTCCCAAGCCCCTGCTGAACTAGTTTAAACCCTCCCGAAGAGCATTAGCAAATTTCCCTCCCAGGATATTGGTACCCCTCTGGTCCAGGTGTAGACCATCCCGTTTGTAGAGGTCCCACCAACCCCAGAATGAGCCCCAGTTATTCAGAAATCTGAAACCCTCCCTCCTGCACCATCCCCGTAGCCACACGTTCAACTCTTCTCTTTCCCTATTCCTCATCTCGCTATCACGTGGCACGGGTAACAACCCAGAGATAATAACTGTTTGTCCTAGATCTAGGTTTCTACCCTAGCTCCCTGAATTCCTGCCTTACATCCCTATCCCTACCTATGTCGTTGGTACCTATGTGGACCACGACGTTGGGCTGCTCCCCCTCCCCCTTAAGGATCCCGAAAACACGATCCAAAACATCACGCACCCTGGCACCTGGGAGGCAACACACCAACCGCGAGTCTCTCTCGTTCCCACAGAATCTCCTATCTATCCCCCTAACTATGGAGTCTCCAAAGACTAATGCTCTGCTCCTCTCCCCCTTCCCTTCTGAGCAACAGGGACAGACTCTGTGCCAGAGACCTGCACCCCATGGCTTACCCCTGGTAAGTCCCCCCCCCCCCAACAGTATCCAAAGCGGTATACTTGTTACTAAGGGGAACGACCACAGGGAATCCCTGTACTGACTGCTTCCTCCCAGCCCCTCTCACCGTCACCCATCTATCTTTATTCTTCGGAGTAACTACATCCCTGAAGCTTCTATCTATGACCACCTCTGCCTCCCGAATGATCCGAAATTCATCCAGCTCCAGCTCCAGTTCCCTAATGCGGTTTCTGAGGAGCTGGAGATAGGTGCACTTCCCACAGATGAAATCAGCAGGGACACTGTCGGCATCCCTCACCTCAAACATTCTGCAGAAGGAACATTGCACTACCTTCCCTGCCATCCCCCTAGTTAAAAAAAGAAAGAGCTTACCTGTTATTCACTCCCCTTCTCAGCAAGCACTCACTCAGCAACCTCTGCGCCCTGCACGATAACACCTGAGGGAAAAGAAAAGAAAAACTACTTACCAGTCACCAGCCAATCCCTTTCCTGCAGGCTGTGGCGTCACGGTTCAACTTCTTTCTACTTCTAACTGACCTCGAGCCTTCCTCTTGTTCTTTACAGCGGTTGTTGTTTTTTGGTTAGAGGAGGGGATAAGGAAGGAAACACTGAAGAAGTGTTTCGGGTTTAAGTGTCACTTGACAACAGCTCCTCCACAAACTACCTTCAAATTAGGGTGACCACAATGGAGGTATGCAAATTTCCTTGCAACACCAATCAGCAGCTCCGCTCTACTGCCCTCTGCTGGATGCTTGTCTTCACTCGAACAGCTAGGGTCTCTAGCTCAGGTACACCTTCAAATTAGGGTGACCACAACGGAGGTATGCAAATTTCCCTTGCAACACCAATCAGCAGCTCTGCTCTACTGCCCTCTGCAACTCTTGATTGCAGGCACCTTGGCACTGCCAGGCTTGTGCCTTGGCACTGCCATCCTGGCACTGACAAGGTGCCTGGGTGGCACTGCAAAGCTGGCAGGAGCACTACCAGGATGTTAGTGTGGCAGTGTCAGGTTGCCCGGGCCAGGGTGGCCCTGCCAAAGGTCAGGGCCTGAAGGGGGCCATGCTCATGAAAGGACAGTTGAGAGGGTATAAAGGGTGGGGTCGGGGGGAGAGGAAATGGGGCTGGTATGAAGCGGCCTCCGGAAGGTTGGCGGTGTGAGGATAGGGTCCTGGAAGTGGGGGGGGGGAGGGGGGCGGGGGGCTGAAAGGGGGGTGGGAAGGCCTGAAAATTTGAGCCCTTAGCAACATCATAGTGGGATGTCATCACTTGGGGGGGGGGGGGTAATGCCCATGTGTGTGGGCGGTGACATTGTCCATGGGTGGGGTGTGGACCCACAAGCCCACTTAGAGATCGAGGCATCCTTTCAAAATGGTGGCTCAATCTCTGAGGAGCAGGTTTACCCAGCGTGTTCAGCTCCCCATTGATGAAAATAATTCTAAGTATGGGCTTGACTGGGGAGAAACTTCCCGGGACCCAATAAAGTGACTTAGTGGGATTAGATAGTGTGGGGGACTCGCCGACAGAGCGAGTAAAACTCCCAGCAAAACCCGCCACAATGACACTGAGAAATATTTCCGTTAGATCGCACACAACATCGTTACATTTCTGTCCAGTGACTTTGGTACCTTTTGTGAAGCACATCTTAGTCACTGGATATGTTACTGGGTGAAGCTTCGTGATGTCATTCTGTTAAAATGCAACTGGGGAACTGAACGATATGGACAAATGCTTGGTATTTTGTCTCTTTGGGCACCAATCCCTGCAGCATTATCCCTTATAGGGTTGTATTCCCAAGGCCATGGTCATATATATATATATATATGTACAACCATAATTTCCACCGATTAACGTTGGAGAAAGAAACTCAGGAGCATCCTACCTACAATTTCCTGTTAGAAGCAGCTGGAAGTACAAGTTATATGGCACCTTTAACAAAGCTCAATGCAAGATTATTCATGAGCGTCATCGAACATGGAGCCACATAGGGACGATGAGGTAGCTTTCATGAAGTGCCATAAATGAGTACAGAAACGTAATAAACATATAGTCCTTGGAAGGGAATTCTGTCCAAGCAGCTGAAGGCACTGCTACAAAAGATGGAACAATTGAAATCAACTATAATAGGATATATTTAACTTATTGTATGTACAAACCTAATTGAAGAAACTCTTTCTGTGATAATCTACAGGTATTGGAAGTGGAATGTCAGTTCTGGGCCCTGCGTTTGGATATGTCATAGGTGGTCAGTTGCTAGACATTTATATCGATATCAATGCAGTTTCTAAGTAAGTTGTTTTTAATCTTTTTGAATTTTTCTGTTCTTTGCCAAATTGCTGGTATTCAGCAAGATGGCTGATTGATGCTTATCCAGTCCCTGTAGCAGTACTGTTGTTACATTCACAGAAGCTTTGTTGAAATAAATAAATGAAATTTATTGATCTCTTGTGGTATTGCTCAAAGAATGTAAGTCTCTCTATCACACTGTGCACAATAATTACCTCTGAATCTTTCATGCTCTTGAATCCTTTGTCACCCTATCATTGTCTTCCACTTTATTATGCCCACTTTCTGCTTTCCCTGAGCTACAATTTCCAACCATTTCAGCATGACAAGATAGAAAATCTCTCCTTTCTTTATGACTCTCTCATGTACATATTTCTCTTCTTATCGCTGTTTCTCTCTCCCTCTATTTCACTGTTCCTCTCTCCTTATTCTGTCATTTTTACTTCTCCGTTATTTTCATTTCTATATCGCTCCCAGTTGTTCTGTGCCTCAAGCTTTTATTCCTTTGTTGATATACTCAGTTTATAACCTTTGCCTTCTTTGAAACTCACTCATGGCTGTTACCTGGCCTGGGTGAAAACAGCGTTCAAACTCAGTGCTGGTAGCGAGCAGAAGGCAAAGATATTGTGAATTATATAATTAACATCATTCATTTGTTATACTGACAGCTCATTCCATTCTTTCTTATGCAATATGTATGTTGTGTATTTTGTATAAAGATATATAATGAGTACTGAAGAGTTTGTATGGTTTTATTATTAGCTGATTCAACAGAATTCATCATTTTCATTTTTACATATGATTTGATGCATAAGGGGAATGTAGACAAAAGTTTCAAAATGTAATGCTGGCATCTTGTGTTAATTGTATCTCAATTGTATTTCCACACTGGGCTAAATAGCTGGCTTTTAAAGCAGACCAAGGCAGGCCAGCAGCACGGTTCAATTCCCGTACCAGCCTTCCTGAACAGGCACCAGAATGTGGTGACTAGGGGCTTTCCACAGTAACTTCGTTTGAAGCCTACTTGTGACAATAAGCAATTTTCATTTCATTTCATTCCATTTCATTGTGTGAAAGTAGTCAGGATTCAGTTGTATTCAGATAAATAGTGTTACCACACCCTGGGCGAGTGCACGGTCAGTTCCAACCCTACAGACGACGGAGTCCCAACATAAGTGAAATAACCAATAATTTGTGTTTTCCTGACATTTTTAACCCTCGACTGCTCCAACGAGTTACTGACACCAGATTCAGAAGTAGAATATTACTAAATTGTTTATCACTAAAAGGAGGAAAATATGAATCTGTAAAGAAATAACAGGACAATGGTCTACCAGTCTACCTAATCCCAAAGCCCCATCCCACCCTCCACCCAGACAGACTCAAGACAGATGCAAAGTAAGGATTGGTGAGAATAAAATAAATGAGAATTTAATGGTAGGTTTGAGATGACTCTTCTCTGCTGTAGATTTTCTCAAGTATTTTCAGATTGGCGCAGTTCTGTCTTCCCGCCACTGGATGGAACTAGGTACAGGGATTTTCAGGTCAGTGCAATTCCTATCATCGGCCACCAGATAGCACTGTACACAGAATGTTCAGACCAGTGCACTTCTGCTCTTCTATCACCAGATGGAACTTTCGCCTTCCTGTGAGATTAATACAGCTTTGACCCTGGAACTAGCAGTCTTTCCTGATTTCTGTACAAGGCCCTGGAGACTTTAGCACAAATGCTGTCACCTTAAGCCTCACTGTTGAGCTCTTTCCAGCCCTTCTGACACAGAGTTAAAAAGTTACAGACCTGATGAGTGACTGTTATTGCCTGGGCGAGGGAGAGAAAGAGAAAGAGCAGCTGAGAGAGAGAGAGTGCCTTCCAACTGTGACCTGGCTGAAACTTTCTCAGAACTGAACAGAAGATGGAACTCTGCAGAAGACCCATTTTCTTTCCTGAAAGTTTCTGACTGGCTTCATCAATCACAGGCAACAATAGATTCCTGCATACACCAATTGGCTGCTTGCCAAGTCTATTAACTCAACATCACAGGTGGTACATCAGGACAGGGGTGTTCCAGCTCTGCCTAAAATCAGCAAGCCCAAATGTTGCAGTAGCTAACCAGAAGACTACAGATCCAAGCAAGCAGCAGGACAAGGATAAAAAGAGGAATACAGGATAGAAAAAAGGTTTTACAACAATACCCGAACAATAGGTAATATCTGAAAGGTAGCATGGTAGCACAGTGAATATCACTGTTGTTTCATAGCTCCAGGGTCCCAGGTTCGATTCCTAGCTTGGGTCACTGTCTGTGTGGAGTCTGCACATTCTCTCTGTGGCTGTGTGGGTTCCCTCTGGGTGATCTGGTTTCCTCACACAAGTCCCGAAAGACGTGCTGTTAGGTAATTTGGATATTCTGAATTCTCCCTCTGTGTACCCGAACAGGCGATGGAATGTGGTGACGAGGTGCTTTTCACAATAACTTCATTGCAGTATCAGAGTAAGCCGACTTGTTACAATAAAGATTATTAAATTAAAGTTGTGGGATTTGAATTTGGATGGTGCTTGTTTGCGGATGTTTGTAATAGGTATCTCTATAAATAATTGCTTACAAAGGTGTTTAAAGATTGGCTCAAGTTCTGTCCTTCAGCACCTGGCTTTTGTGAATATAACATGGTGGCAGTGGATGGTTTCGCAAAGAAGAGGTTCGGTAATTAAGAAACGTTTTTCAGACAGAATACTAAAATCAAAGCAGTCATTGTGGAAAATAGCAGAAAACAAGTGTAAATTGTAGAAGTATGACTTTCCTCCTCGAAGTCTGACCAGTGAAAGAATGGATATGTGGACATGGGTTCCATCCCAACCAAAGTAAAAACGATATGCCCTCAGCGTTGCCACTTCCTACAATATGTCCGAACCCCTTGCCACTCCCTCCGATGTCCGACATCCCCTGATCCTGATGTCCGACCGTCCAAATCCTATCCACTTATCTTAGACACTTGCCTTCTCACTGGCCTATTATTTTCAATAGGACCTTTAAACCCACCTGCTTTACGGCAGCTAGCGCCGTAAAAAGGGGGCAAGTTCTCCTTCACTCTGTTACTTTTAGACCCTGAGGTTGGATCCAGTGATTTGCTGTACTGCCTGAATCTCATATGGCCTGAGACAGGAAGGTCAGGCAAGACTGGCACTTAAGAAATTTATTGCAGGTAAGTGTGTACAGAGTGTTAATCCAACGCGGAGGAAGTTATGGCCCATTGGGTGAAGCCAGGGTGTTCAATTTGAACAAAGGAAATTATGACGGTCTGGGGGGCAAATTGGTTGAGGTTGATTGGGAAAATACATTAATAGGTACGTTGATTAACAGGCAATGGATAGTCTTTAAAAATTATTACATAGTTTACAGCTACTATTAATTACTTCAAGGTACAAAAACCCAGAAAGAAATAATAATAGCAAAATAGTTTGGAAATTTGAAATTTGACCCAGCCTGCTTTGTTCTGGATTGTGACAATCTTTATGTGTGTTGGAACTGCACTCATTCAGGCAGTGGAGAGTATTCTACCACACTTCTCATTGTGCCTTGTAGATGGTGGACAGGCTTTGGGGTGTCTGGAGGTGAGTTACTCACTGCAGGATTCCAAGCCTCTGACCTGCTGTTGCAGCTACACTCTTTAAATGGTTGGTCCAGCTCAACATCTGATCAATGGTAACCCCCAAAATGCAGATAGTGGGGGTTTTAGTGATGGTATTTCTGTTGAATGTTAAGGGGATTTTATGGTGGCCACGAGGACAAGTGGAGTCATCAATAGATTTCCCCGTGGACTTCATGGAATATGAACTTCCCTATTGAGTGAGCAGGAGCTCGCCCAATAGGAAAAATGCATTGGGGGTTTACAACCCACTGCGTCAACCGGGCTGGTATTCTGTAGGTCCTCTGGCTTGGACTTGTGCACTGTTAGCCGCGGCTGCAGCCTTTTTCATTTTGTAAGTAAAAGGATATGGTGTCGGAGGACTGACCTTGTCGAAATTATTACATTGGCGATGAGGGGTAAACAAGCATTTTTCTCTCAGCAACTTCATTGTTGAGAACAAACGGCTTCTCCGGTAAGAGAAAAAAAATTGCCTCCCATCGGTAAACCTGAACCCTATGGTATAAGCGGAGAAGACTGGGCTCAATACACAGAGCACATGCATTACTTCTTTTAGGCTAAGATTATTGTGGGAGCTGAAAAACAGAAAGTGATTTTACTGACAGCATGTGGGGCCCCAACAATCCGAGTGATAAAACGTCTGACCAATCCAGTTGCCCTGACTCAAAGACTTTGAACGAGTTAGTAGACTTGGTCAAAAACCGCTATGATTATCTGTAATAATCCAGAGGTACCACTTTAACACAGCAGGGAGAACACTGGGGGAACCTGTCACCAAATCTTTGGACAAATTATGAAAATTGGAAGAACATTGTGAATTTAGACCAATCTTGAACGAAATGTTGCGGGACAGATTGGTATGTGCAGTAAACAACTTGACAATGCAAAAAAATTATTGGCAGAATTCAACCTGGATTTAGAAAAAGCCATTGAAATAGCTCTATCACTGTAAAATGCAGAAAAAGGGGCTCAGGAGCTACAAGAAGCGTCAGACAGGAATGTCCTACCGTTAGGGGGTGGGGCCTCGTGTAACAGCGACTATTCCTCAACTGAGGGTGCTTGTGTAAGTAAGGAGCGGGATTCTATGATCCTGAGGCTAAGTGTTGACGCCGTCGGAAATGCCGTTGGGAAACATGGCCACAGGTTCCGCAATTCTGGCCCCTACAGGGGGCCAGCACAGTACTGGAGCGACCCACGCCGCTCCAGCTGCTGGTCCCGGTGTCAACTGGGCGCCGCGGGGTCTGCGCATGCACAGTGGCACCGGCACCAATGGCACCCCTGGGGTCGGACCCCCCTCCTCCCCCCACAAGCCGTCCCCGGACTCTTCCACGCCGAGGTCCCGCCGGCTGAGAGCAGGTTAGAACGGCGCCGGCGGGACTCGGGTGTTTTGCCCAGGATGTCAGGTAGTCAATTACAATATTAGAGCTCGACTCACATCACCCGGCAGTCAAGGAAATGCAATGACAGACCCAAGAATACTAGGGATCATGCTCCAGAAGGTTACAAATGCCAGACAACGGACTATTGCGAGCCAAAGGGCAGTCAAGACAAAGTGTAGGAATAAGAGAAATGCATGCTATTTAGGGAAGAAGCTATGGCCAATGCTGGCCTGCACCATGCAGACATACTCACTACCGGAAACAGGGGCAATGCAACTAAACTGCATCAATATGACCAAGGTCACCCCAATAATCGTGGAACTGCTGGTAAATGGCCCTCCGTTATTGCGGAGCAGACATATGGTTACCTTCACACTGATATTCAACTCTGGAGCTCAGAAGACATGGAGGCCAGATGAGCCACCTACACGGGGGAACCAGTATGAATAAAGGACAGCACAGTAGCATAGTGGTTAGCACAGTTGCTTCACAGCTCCAGGGTCCCAGGTTCCATTCCCGGCTTGGATCACACTCTGTGTGGAGTCTGCACGTTCTCCCTGTGTCTGGGTGGGTTTCCTCCGGGTGCTCCGGTTTCCTCCCACAGTCCAAAGATGTGCAGGTTAGGTGGATTGGCCATTCTAAATTGCCCTTAGTGTCCAAAACGGCTAGGTGGGGTTACTGGGTTATGGGGATAAAAGGAATAGGGCGGCGGCGTGGGACTTAAGTAGGGTGCTCTTTCCAAGGGCCAGTGCAGACTCGATGGGCTGAATGGCCTCCTTCTGCACTGTAAATTTTATGATTTGCAGGCAGCAATCATCCCGATTCCCACTCATCATTGTGTGGGAGCAAGAACCAAGCTTAATGGGGAGAGATTTGATCCAACTTATCATGCTGAACAGGTTGGGCATGGAGGACAGCATGAATTCATCAGCAAATACTCTGAAGTTTTCTAGGAAGGATTTGGGAAGAAGACTGGCCATGATGAAATTTATTACAGGGGAGATGCTTACATTCTCTCTTGCTGGAGGTGGCATTTGCCTGGCACCTGTGTGCTGCGAATGTTACTTGTCACTTATCATTCCAAGCCTACATAAGAACATAAGAACTAGGAGCAGGAGTAGGCCATCTAGCCCCTGGAGCCTGCCCCGCCATTTAGTAAGATCATGGCTGATGTTTTTGTGGACTCAGCTCCACTTACCCACCCGCTCACCGTAACCTTTTATTCCTTTACTGTTCAAAAATCTATCCACCTTTTCTAACCTGCCTGATTACTATTGGTTAGGGACTATTGAATTGTATTAAACTTTAATAACATTGTCAAAATACAGAAAACAGTACAAGGACACCAAACACATGGAACCCCAGAACGCACTTACTAGCCCCCTCCCCCGCCCGACCTCCATCAGCAGAAAGGCACACCAGTCCAACCCACCAGAATAGGCCACTCAAACACGGAGCACGGCAGAGGAGAGAGAGAAAGAACAGTCCGCCCCTCTCAAGAGGGGCATAATCCAGCCTGGAATAATCCCGGCACATCATAACCAAACCATACAGAGGAGATCAAAAGATAAGGAACAGCGTCGCCAGGTTTTGTCAGAATCATTATGTACAGGTGTTGTCAGAGTTATTTACAGGTTTTTCTGGTGTCACGCAGATTCCACGAGTCGAGCGGGCGCCCTGGTCGTCCTTGTCGATCGCCTCAGCCCCGGTGGTGGTGCAGGTGCTGGCTCGGGCACTGTCGTCTCTGGGAGCGTTGCGCTGTTCGTTCCTGTTTCTTTACTCCTGGGCGAGCACGGGAGGAGGCCCGATCCCCCCGGGAAGGGGGCGGTCGTGGGGTGCGCCGGTGGCAGGGAGGGGGTGATCGGTGTTGGGAGTGTGTGTGTGTTTCCGGCGGGCGCCAGGTCCCGTAGGGAGACCGTGTCCTGTCGGCCGTCGGGGTACGCCACGTAGGCGTACTGGAGGTTTGCGTGGAGAAGGTGAACCCTCTCGACCAACGGGTCCGATTTGTGCGCCCGCACATGCTTTCGGAGCAAGATGGGTCCTGGGGCTGCCAGCCAGGTCCGGAGGAGGATTTCCTAGGGAAGACAAGGAGGCGCTCGTGAGGCGTTTGGTTAGTGGTGGTACACAACAGCGACCGGATGGAGTGGAGGGCATCCGGGAGGACTTCCTGCCACCGGGAAACTGGGAGATTTCTGGACCGTAGGGCCAGTAGGACGGTCTTCCAGACCGTACCGTTCTCCCTCTCTACCTGACCGTTCCCCCGGGGGTTGTAGCTGGTCGTCCTGCTCGAGGCAATGCCCTTGCTGAGCAGGAACTGACGCAGCTCGTCACTCATGAAGGAGGACCCCCTGTCGCTATGGATGTACGCGGGGAAACCGAACAGTGTAAAGATGGTGCCGAGGGCTTTAAGACTGTGGTCGCTGCCATGTCGGGGCAGGGGATGGCGAATGGGAAACGGGAGTACTCGTCCACCACGTTCAGGAAGTATGCATTGCGGTCGGTGGAGGGGAGGGGGCCTTTGAAATCCAAACTGAGGCATTCAAAGGGATGGGTAGCCTTTATCAGGTGCACTCTATCTGGCCTGAAAAAGTGCGGTTTGCACTCTGCGCAGATTTGGCAATTCCTGGTGACTGTACGGACCTCCTCCACCGAGTAGGGGAGGTTGCGGGACTTCACAAAATGGTAGAATCGAGTGACCCCCCAGGTGGCAGAGGTCCTCGTGGAGGGCTTGGAGGTGGTCTACTTGTGCGTTGGCACATGTGCCACGGGATAGGGCATCGGACGGCTCGTTCAGCTTTCCGGGACGATACAAGATCTCATAGTTATAGGTGGAGAGCTCAATCCTCCACCTCAAGATCTTGTCATTCTTAATTTTGCCCCGCTGTGCATTATCGAACATAAAGGCTACCGACCGTTGGTCAGTGAGGAGAGTGAATCTCCTGCCGGCCAGGTAATGCCTCCAATGTCGCACAGTTTCCACTGTGGCTTGGGCTTCCTTTTCCACTGAGGAGTGGCGGATTTCTGAGGCGTGGAGGGTCCGGGAGAAAAAGGTCACGGGTCTGCCCACTTGGTTGAGAGTGGCCGCCAGAGCTACGTCGGATGCGTTGCTCTCGACCTGCAAGGGGAGGGACTCGTCGATAGCGTGCATCGTGGCCTTTGCGATATCCACTTTGATGCGGCTGAAGGCCTGGCGGGCCTCTGTCGACAGGGGGAAGGTAATGGACTGGATTAATGGGCGGGCCTTGTCTGCATACTGGGGAACCCACTGGGCGTAATACGAGAAGAAGCCCAGGCAGCGTTTCAGGGCTTTGGAGCAGTGGGGGAGGGGAAATTCCATGAGGGGGCGCATGCGTTCGGGGTCGGGGCCTCTCACTCCATTGCGCACTACGTATCCCAGGATGGCCAGACGGTTGGTGCTAAAAACGCAATTTTCCTCATTATAGGTGAGATTCAGGGCGTTAGCGGTCTGGAGGAATTTGCGGAGGTTGGCATCGTGGTCCTGCTGGTCATGGCCGCAGATGGTTACGTTGTCGAGGTATGGGAACGTGGCCCGCAAACCGCGCTGGTCAACCATTCGGTCCATCTCCCGTTGGAAGACTGAGACTCTGTTCGTGACACCAAATGGGACCCTTAGAAAATGGTAGAGCCCCCCGTCTGCCTCGAAGGCCGTGTACTTGCGGTCACTCGGGCGGATGGGGAGCTGGTGGTATGCGGACTTGAGGTCCACGGTGGAAAAGACCTTGTACTGTGTAATCCGATTGACCATGTCGGATATGCGGGGGAGAGGGTATGCATCTCGCTGCGTGTACCTATTGATGGTCTGACTATAGTCTACGACCATCCTCTGCTTCTCCCCGGTATTCACAACTACCACCTGGGCTCTCCAGGGACTATTGCTGGCCTGGATTATGCCTTCCTTCAGCAGCCGCTGGACTTCGAACCGGATAAACGTCCGGTCCTGGGCGCTGTATCGTCTGCTCCTAGTGGCGACGGGCTTGCAATCCGGGGTGAGGTTCGCAAACAAGGAAGGCGGTTCAACCTTGAGGGTCGCGAGGTTGCAGATAGTGAGTGGGGGTATTGGGCCGCCGAATTGGAACGTTAGGCACTGGAGGTTACACTGGAAGTCTAACCCCAATCGAGTGGGAGCGCAGAGTTGGGGGAGGACGTAAAGCCTATAGTTTTTAAACTCCCTCCCTTGCACCGTTAGGTTCACGATGCAGAACCCTTGGATCTCTACTGAATGGGACCCCGCTGCCAGGAAAATCTTTTGGGTGCTCGGACGAATGGAAAGAAAACAGCATCTTACCGTATCCGGGTGGATAAAACTTTCCGTGCTCCCAGAGTCGATCAAGCATGGCGTCTCGTACCCGTTGATCAGCACCATTGTTGTTGCCGTCTGGAGCGTCCGGGGCCGCGATTGGTCCAGGGTCATCAAAGCCAGTCGTGGTTGTTGCGTCGCAGCGTTTTCTTCAGACCCCGTGGAGCCGTCTATGCTGGGGTCCTTGGCTATCACACGCAGATCGCACGCCGTCGGGGTGCCCAAAATGGCCACCCCCATGAATCGCACGTGGCCGGTGGGGTCACAAGATGGCGGCGCCCATCCTCCCCTCGTGGTGTCCGGGACCCAAAATGGCGGCGCCCGCGGGCCGCACGTGGATCGTTGGGGGGGCTGAGTCTGCTGTCCCCGTTCTCCCCCAGGGATTGCGGCGACCCCCCGGGACTGGCACACCACTGCGTAATGCCCCTTTTTGCCGCAGCTTTTACAAATCGCTTAGCGGGCCGGGCAGCGCTGCCGGGAGTGTTTCGCCTGCCCGCAAAAATAGCAGCGGGGCCCACCGGGATGGTCTGGTGCTCTAGCTGCGCAGGTATGCGGGGGGTGGGGGGGGTGGGGGGGGGTGCCGGGTTGTCAGTCGCAATGGGGGTCCATGGAGCCCAAGGGGCTGCCGCGTGGTCGGGGCCATAGGCGCGGGCGTTTTGTGAGGCCACGTCGAGGGAGGCCGCCAGGGCCCCTGCCTCTGTGAGTCCTACCGAGTCTTTCTCTAACAGTCTTCGGCGAATTTACGAGGAAGTCATACCTGCCACAAACGCAACTCTGATTAGTAGCTCTGTGTGCTCAACCGTGCTCACCGACGGGCAGTTGCAGTTCCTCCCCAAAATCAAGAGTGCGCTGTAGAATTCGTCGAGCGATTCTCCGGGGATTTGCCGTCTCGTCGCGAGTTGGTGGCGTGCATAGACCTGGTTTATGGGCCGAATGTAGACTCCTTTCAGCATGGCGAGCGCCGTCGGAAAATCCTCCGCGTCTTCGATGAGCGAGTAGATCTCCGGGCTCACCCAGGACCTGCATTTTCTGATCTTCCGTGGTCCGGCCGGGGGCCCTTCGAAGGTAACCTTCGAAGCATGCTAGCCAGTGTTTAAACACGGCTGCCGAGTTTGCTGCATGGGGGCTGATTCGCAGACACTCCGGGGCGATCCGGAGCTCCATAGTCTTTTAAGCTTGCTTAAAAAATTGGAGCGCAACAATTACTCACTCAAGTCGAGAAGAGATTAAATCAATCGAGGCTTTATTAAGCAAGACTTGTTCCCCAGCAGCTCAGTTACAGAATGCGGCTGCTGGGAGAACTCGAGCTCTTATACTCCACCTTCAGGGTGGAGCCAGAAGGCGGAAGATCCAACCAGGACCCGGGACCTGTCAGCCGATAGCCTCTCGGCTTCACAGGTACCGTATTACCCCTAATACATACCATCACACAAACATTAAACAACAATATGCAACAGTACAAAGACACCAGCCATTAACATGGCCTACCAAACTTGAACTCGAAACAGTCATTGTTACACGGAAGTGGCCAATAGAGCGGTCAACAGCCTTCAAGGATATGTCATGACGGCCTCCAAGGTGTCCAGTAGAGGTGAGCCACCACTGCCCTCCTCCTGTAGTCCCAATATCCGGTCACCTGCTCCAGTCAGCCCCCAGTCCAGGCCACAAAAACAGTAGGGGCAGGAACAACACATGGTTTCCAAACATAGAAACGGTAAACAGTCAGCAGTCCAAACAAAAGTAGCATCAGATGGTAAATCAGTCCTCCAAACCTACAGCATGTTGCAGTTGATTCAGCCTCGAAACCTTCCTCACCGGCAGCAGAGCACCTGACTTCCTCCCTCTCCTGCAACATGATGAACCAGCCACCACCCTTCTCTCCTCCTTCCTTACAAGAGTCAGCAGCAGTAGTTCATCAAAAAAGCAGAAAGGGAGGCAGGCGGTTGTTAAATCCAGGCTCAGGCTGAACCCCAGGCCAGGCCTTACCAGCAGAATGTCCGACCCCCTCTCTCTCATGTTTGCAAATGCCTGTAGCAGTCTCTCACAAATGGAACTGAGAGCCTCCACAGCCGATGTGTGCTCTCTCCACAATACGTTGTGAGTATGAGCTCCCCCAATTAGGAGGACAGAGAAATCATTAGCAGAGTTACCTGCATTAATAGAGCTGGCCTGTGTGGAACCAGCTAGAAAGGAGAGAGCAGTGGTGGAGTATTGCTGCTATTGTATATATGTAATTGTAAATAAAGTAATTTCTTTTTGACTCTACAAACTCGTGCTGGATTCTTCGTGGTCCTCACAAAATCACCTTTGCCTTAAAAACATTTAACGAGGTAGCCTCAACTGCTTCACTGGACAGGGAATTCCACAGATTCATGACCCTTTGGGTGAAGCAGTTCCTCCTCAACTAAATCTGCTCCCCATTATTTTGAGGCTATGCCGCCTAGTGCTAGTTTCACCCGCCAGTGGAAACAACCTCCCTGCTTTTATCCTATCTATTCCCTTCATACTTTTAAATGTTTCTATAAGATCCCTCTCATTCTTCTAAATTCCAATGAGTATAGTCCCAGTCTACTTAGTCTTTCCTCATAAGCTAATCCTCTCAACTCTGGAATCAACCTAGTGAATCTCCTCTGCACACCCTCCAGTGCCAGTACATCCTTTCTCAAGTAAGGAGACCAAACAGTAGACAGTACTCCAGGTGTGGCCTCACCAGCACCCTATACAGCTGCAACATAACTTTCCTGCTTTTAAACTTCATCCCTCCAGCAATGAAGGACAAAATTCCATTTGCCTTCTTAATTACTTGCTGCACCTACAAACCAACGTTTTGCGATTCATGCACAAGGACACCCAATTTTTTACCATTTAAATAATAGTTCATTTTGCTGTTATTCCTACCAAAATGGATGACCTCACATTTATCAACATTGAACTCCATCTGCTAGACCCTTGCCCACTCACTTAAACTAGCTATACCCCTCTGCAGACTTTCAGTGTCCTCTGCACTCTTTCCTTGACCACTCATCTTAGTGTCATCTGCAAACTTTGACACATTACACTTGATCCCCAACTCCAGATCATCTATATAAATTGTAAACAATTGTGGACCCAACACTGATCCCTGAGGCACACCACTAGCCACTGATCGCCAACCAAAAAAACACCCATTTATCCTCACTCTTTGCTTTCTGTCAGTTAACCAATCCTCTATCCATGCCAATACATTACCCGTAACACCATATGCCTAAATGTTGTCCAGATCTTGTTGCATATGGACAAGGATTGCTTCAGTATCTAAGGAGTCACGAATGATGCTTAACATTGTTCAATCATCAGCAAACATCCCCACTTCCTATCTTATGATGGAGGAATGGTGATTGATGACACAGCTGAAGATGGTTGGGCCTAGGATGCTACCCTAAGAAACTTCTGCAGTGATATCCTGAGACTGAGATAACTGAACTCCAACAACCTTAAATAGTTGTCAGTTGCATTTCCATTGAAGGCAGGAGGCTACTTACTTGTACTTCTATTTGGGAATCTCCAACAAATAAAAGAATTGAACTCTTGATTTTCACTTCTACCTTTTTAATTATATCTTCAACAGTTCAAAACCATTAAAATACTCCTCTCTGAAACTGTAATATGAGTCTACAAAAGAACAATAGCTTATATTTCAGTCAATATATTTATACTCTTCTGATGACACTAATCTTTATTTTCCTAAAAATGACCTTGGTATCCAGGGTATTTCCTCATAAGCTAATTCTCTTAAATCTGGAATCAACCTAGTGAATCTCCTCTGCGCACCCTCTAGTGCCAGTACATCCAGAATTATATTTGACATTGACAATGCAGCTAAAATGAAATATTTACCACTGTCATTGAGTAAAACATGAAGGCCAGAATTTTGGCTGGGTTGTCAAATGTGGGCTGGGTGGTAGGGGGATGTAAAGTTGGGTGCCGTTGTGGTGGCCTGTGCCTGTCCCCGACCTGTTGCCGCTGGAATTTTACCTGCAGCAGAGACAAAATTGTTTTGTCTACCCGGTTGCGTGAGAATTAATGGCTATTTAAGGACCTTCTCCTGTTGTCATTGAGATTTTATCTTGTATCAGGGCCAAGTGCCTAGGCTGGCAAGTAAAACCTGATAGTCTTGTTGCCAGCTGTGGGTTGCCTACTTTTGGACCCCAAAGTCGTTCCCCCCTCCTTGCATTTCCATCCAACTCCTCCATTGACAAACATGGGACCCTCACCAGGGCCTGGGAGAATCCCCAAACATACCCTTTAGGTCAGGGCCCACAATGTTTTCTGTGATCACTGCTCCCAATGAGACGCCTGGACTGGAGAGGTGCCGGCTGCTAGAGGGGGAATTCCTCCCAGATTGGGGTGGAAGTCTCACCCTGAGCCAATGAATGGCCTGATGGCTGTTAAATTGCTGCGGGGAAATCCTGTCAACAGAGGTGGGTTTATTCCTGATTTTTCAACCAGGTGGTAGAGACAGCAGCTCCGTGTGAAATTCCAGTATAAAGTCCCTCAACAGGACAAGGAAAAGGTTGTGTGCAAACTTGTTTAAAATGAGCCAATATTGAACATTAAGCAGTTTTGGTTTTGCATGCTTATAGGATGCATGCTTATGTTATAAATAAATTCTGATGATAAAGGATTATATTTAATTTTTTTAGCGTTCCTCTGCAGCCAAATGACCCTCGATGGCTTGGTGCATGGTGGATTGGGTTTCTTTTGTGCTGGATACTCGCGTGGAGTTTGGTTATACCTCTGTCTTGCTTCCCAAAGCATCTACCAGGTAAATCTCATGACTAATCGTATTCATATACGAGAAAGATTTGTTGATTTCAAGATACTACCCACATATTGCCTTATTATGCAGTGTTCTTTTGACAGGTCTTTAAAGAAACTTTATGGAAAAAGTGATCAAAATTATTTGAAACATGAGTAATTTTGAGTTTAAAACTATATTTCCTTATATCAGTGTTTGTGAATACTCAATTTTCTAAAATTAAATGTACTTTGTCCAGTATGAATGAACTGGTCTGATAGATGGAAAAGTGGCAAGTCTAATACCATATGGAGAATGTGGTTTATGTTGAGGCTTACAATTATTAGTACATGTGACTTGTAAGATGTCACTTTGTCTAGCAACCTGCTCCTTGGCCTTATGGCTAGGATCAAGTGCGGGATCAGCTACAATGCTTGTTTTTGTCAGCTTGGATCTAGTATGTCCCTTTTGTGGGGACCATGATTGGATCCAATTTGAATTAGTTTTTGGAGCAAGCAAGGAGATGAATTAGGGGCTTGACCCATCCATTTTGCATATTGGCTTTGTAACTCTGAGAAAGAAATAAAAATCTTTATAAAGGTTTGGCTATCAATCTTACATTTTAATGCTTCTCAAGAACATAGGACACACAAGATTGCTGGAAGCCAGGGGCAAGGATATCTCAGCGCAGCTGCAGAACATTCTCAAGGGGGAGGGGGAGTAGCCAGAGGTCATTGTGCACGTTGGCACAAATGATGTAAATAGAAATAGGGATGAGGTCCTGAGGAGTGATTATAGAGAGCTAGGAAGAAAGTTAAGAAGCAGGACCTTGAGGGTGGTAATCTCTGGATTATTTCCAGTGCCACATGCTACTGAGGTTAAGAACAGTGGACTATGACAGATGACTGCGTGGCTAAAGAATTGGTGCAGGGGGCAGGGATTCAGAGATCATTGGGATCTTTTCTGGGCAGAGGTGACTTGTTTAAGAGAAATGGGTTGCATCTGAACTGGAGGGGGACCTATATACATTGGGGGGGGGGGGCAGATTTGCGAGTGCTTTAAGGGAGGGTTTAAGCTAGATTGGCAGGGGGATCCTCAGCAGCAGGGAAGCTAATGAGGCGCTGAAAGGAGATGCAGTACTCAGCAACGGCAAGTTGAAAAGACACGAGAGGCAGGGGCACGGCAGGGAGCGGGGAAAACCTGTTAGATTAAATTGCATCTATTTCAATGCAAGATGGCTGTCAGGTAAGGCTGGTGAAGTCAGGGCTTGGATAGGTATGTAGGACTGGGATATTCTAGCCATAACTGAAACATGGCTAAGTGAGGGACAGGACTGGCAGCTTAACGTTCCAGGGTACAGGTGCTTTAGGCGGGACAGAGTTGGAGGAAAGAGAGATGGGGGGAGTTGCATTTTTGATTAAGGGGAGCATCATGGCAGTAGTCAGAGATGAAATAACCGAGGGACCATCCAGCGAAGCTTTTTAGGTGGAACTAAAAAATAAGAAGAGAATGGTGACGTTATTAGGGTTATAGGCCCCCAAATAGTCAACAGGAATTAGAAGAACAAGTATGCAGGGAGATTGGGGAGACTAGCAGGAGTAATATGGTTGTCATAGTTGGGCATTTTCCTAACATAGACTGGGACTGCCATAGATGGGGCTTAGATGGGGTGGAATTTGTTAAGTGTGTTCAGGAAAGTTTCCTCATGCAGTATGTGGAGGGTCCGACTCGGGAAAGGGCAAAACTTGACCTACTCTTGAGAAATAGGGCAGGGCAAGTGACTGAGGTGAGGGTGGGGGAACCACTTTGGGAACAGTGACCATAGTTCTATTAATTTTAAAATAGTTATGGAAAGGGACAAAACTGGTCCACAGGTCCAAGTTCGAAATTGGGGCAAGGCGAATTTTGATGGAATTGGATAGGAGCTTGCAAGGGTTGATTGGAGTAGCTTGTTTGAGGGCAAAGGAACCTCCGGAAAGTGGGAGACCTTTAAAAGTGAAATAACTGGAGTTCAGGATCTATATGTTCCTGTTAGGATGAAGGGCAAGGCTGGCAGGAGTAGGGAACCCTGGATGACAAAACATATTGAGGTCTTGGCCAGGAAAAAGAAGCAGACATTGCTCAGGTACAAGCAGCTGGAATCAAGGGATTCCCTGGAGGTGTACAGGGAATACAGGAATATACTCAAGAAGGAAATTAGGAGGGCAAAAAGGGGGCATGAGGTAGCTTTGGCTGAGAGGATTAAGGTGAATCCAAAGGGATTCTTTAAGTATATTAAAGGAAAAAGAATAACTAGAGAATAATAATAATTATAGGTCAGTTAGCTTAACTTCAGTAGGAGGGAAGATGCTGGAATATATCATCAAGGAAGAAATAGCGAGGCATCTGGATGGAAATTGTCCCATTGGACAGACGCAGCATGGTTCATAAAGGGCAGGTCGTGCCGAACTAATTTAGTGACATTTGTTGAGGACATTACCAGTGCGATAGACAACGGGAAGCCAATGGATGTGGTATATCTGGATTTCCAGAAAGCTTTTGACAAAGTGCCACACAAAAGGTTGTTGCATAAGATTATATGATGCATGGCGTTAAGGGTAAAGTAGTAGCATGGATCGAGGATTGGTTAATTAATAGAAAGCAAAGAGTGGAGATTAATGGGCGTTTCTCTGGTTGGCTATCAATGGCTAGTGGTGTCCCTCAGGGATCAGTATTGGGCCCACAATTGTTCACAATTTACATAGATGATCTGGAGTTGGCGACCAAGTGCAATGTGTCCAAGTTTGCAGACGACACAAGATGAGTGGTAAAGCAAAACGTGCGGAGGATACTGGAAGTATGCAGAGGGATTTGGATAGTTTTAAGTGAATGGGCTAGGGTCTGGCAGATGGAATACAATGTTGACAAATGTGAGGTTATCCATTTTGGTAGGAATAACAGCAAAAGGAATTATTATTTAAATGATAAAATATTAAAACATGCTGCTGTGCAGAGGGACCTGGGTGTCCTAATGCATGAGTCGCAAAAAGTTGGTTTACAGGTGCAACAGGTAATTAAAAAGGCGAATGGAGTTTTGTCCCTCATTGCTAGAGGGATGGAGTTTAAGACTAGGGAGATTATGCTGCAACTGTATAAGGTGTTGGTGAGGCCACACCTGGAGTATTGTGTTCAGTTTTGGTCTCCTTACCTGAGAAAGGACGTACTGGTGCTGGAGGCTGTGCAGAGGAGATTCACTAGGTTGATCCCAGAGTTGAGGGGGTTGGATTACAAGGAGAGGTTGAGTAGACTGGGACTTTGGAATTTAGAAGGATGAGAGGGGATCTTATAGAAACATATAAAAGTATGAAGGGAATAGATAGGATAGTTGCGGGGAGGTTGTTTCCACTGGCGGGTGAAAGCAGAACTAGGGGGCATAGCCTCAAAATAAGGGGAAGTAGATTTAGGACTGAATTTAGGAGCAACTTCTTCACCCAAAGGGTTGTGAATCTATGGAATTCCCTGCCCAGTGAAACAGTTGAGGCTCTTTCATTAAATGTTTTCAAGATAAAGATAGATAGTTTTTTGAAGAATAAAGGAATAAAAGGTTATGGTGTTCGGGTGGGAAAGTGGAGCTGAGTCCACAAAAGATCAGCCATGATCTCATTGAATGGCGGAGCAGACTCGAAGGGCCAGATGGCCTACTCCTGCTCCTAGTTCTTATGAGAGAGAATAGGACACCTCAAGGACAAAAGTGGACACATAGAATAATAATAATCTTTATTATTGTCACAAGTAGGCTTACATTAACACTACAATGAAGTTACTGTGAAAATCCCTTAGTCACCACACTCTTGCGCCTGTTCGGGCACACTGAGGGAGAATTCAGAATGTCCAATTCACCTAACAGCACGTCTTTCGGGATTTGTGGGAGGAAACCGGAGCACCCAGAGGAAACCCACGCAGACACGGGGAGAACGTGCAGACTCCGCACCAACAGTGACCCAAGCGGAAATTGAACCTGGCACCCTGGCGCTGTGAAGCAACAGTGCTAGCCACTGTGCTACCGTGTCACCCACATATGTGTGGAACCTCAGGAGATGGATGAGGTTCTCGATGAATATTTCTCCTCTGTGCTTACCGTGGAGAAAGACATGAAGACTTTGGAACCTAGGAAGGTTAGTGGCGATTTACTGGGGACAGTTCACATTACATTAGAGGAGATGATGGACGTATTAAAATTTATGAAGGTTGATAAATCCCCTGGCTCTGACCAGGTATATCCAAGAACACTGTGAGGCTAGAGAAGAAATTGTGGGCGCCCTGGCTGAGATATTTGCATCATCATTAGCCACGGGTGAGGTACAGGAGACTAAAGGGTAGTAAATGTTGTGCCCTTATTTAAGAATGGCTGCAAAGAAAAACCTGGGAATTTTAGACTGGTATGACTAACATCTGTGGTGAGTAAGTTACTAGAGAGTATTCTGAAGGATAAGATATACAGGCACTTGGAAAGGCAAGGTTTGATTAGGAGTAGTCAGCACGGCTTTGTGCATGGGAGAGAATGCCTTACAAATTTGGTGGAGTTCTTTGATGAAGTGACCAGGAAGGTTGATGAGGGCAGGGTGGTAATATTGTCTATATGGACTTCAGCAAGGCCTTTGATAAAGTTCCACATGGTAGGCTTCTCTGGAAGGTTAGATCACATGGAATCCAGGGAGAGCTGGCAAATTGGATATACAATTGACTTGATGGTAGGAAGCAGAGGGTAATGATGGAAGGATGCTTGTCAGACTGGAAGCCTGTAACTAGTGATGTGCCTCAGGGGTAAGTGCTGGGCCCATTACAGTTTGTTATCAAAATCAACGATTTGGATGAGAATGTACAAGACATGATCAGTAAGTTTGCAAATGACACTAAAATAGGTGGTATTGTAGATAGTGAGGAAGGTTATCAAAAATTGCAGCAGGTTCTTGAACAGCTGGGGAAGTGGGCCGAGAAATGACAAATGGAGTTCAATACAGATAAGTGTGAGGTGCTGCATTTTGGAAAGTCAAATCAAGGTAGGATTTTCACAGTGAATGGTAGGACCTCAGGGAGTATCGTGGAACAGAGGGACCTTGGCGTTCAGGTGCATGGTTCTCTAAAGGTGGAGTCACAGGTAGGTCGGGCAGTAAAGAAGTCTTTTGGCATGCTGGCCTTCATCAGTCAGGGCATTGAGTATAGAAGTTGTGTAGTTATGTTGCAATTGTACAGAACGTTGGTGAGGCTGCATTTGGGGTTCAGAAGAGATTTACAAGGATGTTGCCAGGACTCAAGGGACTGAGTTATAGGGAGAAATTGGACAAAGAACAATACAGCACAGGAACTGGCTCTTCGGCCATTCAAGCCTGTACCAGTCATGATACCATGGAAAGGCTAGGACTTTTTTCTTTGGAGCGTCGGAGACTGAGGGGAGATCTTATAGAGGTGTATAAGATCATGAGAGGCATGCATAAGATGAATGCACTCAGTCTTTTTCCCATAGTTGGGTAATCGAGAGCCAGAGTGCATAGGTTTAAGTTAAGAAGGGAAATAATTAATGGAAACCTGGGGAGCAACTTTTTTACACAGAGTGGCACGTATGTGGAATGAGCTGCCAGAGGAAGTGGTTGAGGCAGGGACATTGACAATATTTAAAAGGCATTTGCGCAGATGCTTAGATAGGAAAGGTTTAGAGAGAAAGCCACCTATCACAGGTGTGCCATACATGTGCTGAAAGCATTAGAAGAGATTGGATGTGACAGCTATTGTGGTTAATTTGATGCACATTGCTAAAGCTTTGACTGTGCAGATCCGCTGAAAGGCTGTGTTAATCTCACATAACGGAACATGCATTCAGCTGCTCAAGAGACTGCCCTCCCCCTTAATGTTATTTAAAGGGTCATCTATCCAACTTGTAGGGGAGGTGCTTTTGACTTAATTCTGCTATTGCAAATAAGTACTTTGGCTTGTTTGTGGAGGTCTAATTTGCATTTGTGCATCCATTCAGAGGAATTTATCACCTGTAGTTTTCAAGAGATATTGGGATTATCATTGTGGTGCCTCTAGGTCTGCAACTTGACCAACAAATGGAATAACAGAGGGGAAGCTCTGTGAAGAGGGAGGAGGAGGAGGACTTTCCACAGAAAGACTTAGAAATCATAGATTTTCAGAACGTACTTCTTATACTTTCACCTGAGCCAGGAGGAATGGCCGAGGTGTCTCACTTTCACCAGGGAGGTGGTTATGTAACTGTGTCACCTACTTCAACGTGATCTGGAGACTCACACCAGGGCATGGATGGCACTGCTGAAGCTGCAGAAGTCACTGTGGCATTAAACTTCTGTACGACTCACAATAGGATTTTCTGGCCCTACCTGCTGCCGGGATCATACGGTCAATGGACCTTTGGCTAGGCTGCCATAACTCCCATGATGAGTCCCGTCATGGCAGGGCCAACAAATCCTGGCCCCTAGATCTTTCCAGGTGTCTGGTCAACATATCCAATATCTCTCAGTATGCTGTCCATCAGTGAATACGAGAGGCAATTACATTGTGCTCTCTCTGGGGAGGGATAGTAGGATAATTGAGCGCACAAGTGTGGTCTTATTAAAATTAAGCCTGCAGGCCTCAGAGGTTCAAACTAACAAAGAGCTTTATTCAGGAGATGGCTGCTATGTTACACTGCCTGTTTGCCCACACAAACGGCCTATCCCAATGATGCCACATGATTGATCTCTTAAAGTATCCCTCTTTCACTGCAAATCTGCTCGTGAGGAATCATGAATACACTAACACAATAACAGGAAAACAGGACGCTGGACTCTCTGCCCCACCGTGCCTCTTTTCTGCCCCGACCCGCCGGCAGGATTCTCCATTAAGCTGGCTGGTCAATGGGTTTCCCATTGTGGGGCAGCACCACGCCATCGGGAAACCCCTGGGCGCCGGCAAAACAGAGAATCCCGCCCAGGATTCCTGACAGTGCAGAGAACCAGTGACTGTATGCATATGGTTCCATTCAGAGGGAAAAGATATGGAACCACAAAGGGCTACCAGTCTAGCATGTACAGTTGGGATCCGATCATGCACAGTACGTTGGTGAATACCAGTAACTCACAAGGCTTCTTCAGCAGCAACTTCCAAACCTTAGAAGGAGAAGAGCAGTAGATGCATAGAACACCACCAGCTGAGCATGTGAGGACAATGAGCATATAGCAATATGGAACAGACTGTCTGTTTGATGAAGTAACACTTCCAATGCCTGGACAGCACAGGGGAAGCCCTTCAATATCTGTCGGAATAAGTCTGTCAAATTGTGTGTGACCTGCTGCATTTTTTACAGCATTGGTATCATGAAGGTGTAGTCTTCAGCGATCCAGAAGCCACCTTGGATGAGGGAGAAAGAGACATGATGGAGGCATCCAGAATACCTTCACTCTACTTGAACTATCCAACAGTTTTGGCTCAGACTCTGAACGTTCCCCACTTTGCATCTCTCTCAGATGTTCCATCACGCTGTCCCCTTTGCCAACATCCTACAATAAAAGTCACCCATCTTTTTGTTACAATCCCAGTTGATGTTACTACTGGACGGGAAACCAGCAGAATGGAACCCTGGCTCAAATGACTGTGGGCTGAATCCTCCGCCGTCGGAATTCTCCATTTTGCCGGTAGCCCAGGGGTTTCCCGACGGGGCGGGCTGCCCCACAATGGGAAACCCCACTGACCAGCCAACGAACCGGAGATTCCCACCCCGTAACTTTTACTTTTTTTTAGAAAGCATGGTTAAGCAGAGTCACAGGACTGCCAATTAGCATTTACCAACAAGAAATACATCTATTAAATATGAAAAGTTTGACTATTACACAGAACTCCTTCCCTCCTATTCACAGGTGGGTCCGCTAGTGCTGTCAGGTAGTTGACCACCTTTCCATTCTGAAAAGGATGGGCTCCAAAGCTCTGAGTGATGCTGTGTACATGTTAGAACCAGGTACCTCTATGCTTGAAGTGATTGGAGACTGACTGGCAGGTCTGCTAGTGCTCAAGCATCTCAGTGTGAATCCTCATCACCCTTCTATATTACGTCAAATCAAAATCTTCATCTGAGTTCCTTGTCGTAGACGTTGTCTGCAACCTTGCCTTCCAGTGAGCTAGTACATAAGCTATATTTGCTGCTGACCTCACTGCAACTGCTGGGATTGGGCAGACATCAGTCTTAGTTATCTGAAAGCATAAAATCAGAACAGCTAGATTTTGGGTGGATAGTAAAGCAGGAGGTCCATAGTTACAGCATCAGAAGCGTACTCAGCAAAACAGATAGCAAGATGGGGTTGATAAGGATCATGAGGCGCTAATGTATCATCCTCCTGAATGCTCTCAGCATCATTGAAGGATGCAGACTTTGTCGCAGCTGGCTTCATTTTTAGAAAAATGTATTTTATTACAAACATGTATCAAAACAGGTTACAACAAATAAATACCCCAGGAAACATACTTCCCAGCAATCAACTATACAGTCTGTACAAATGTTCCCCCCCCCCCCTTCGCGACGAACAGCTCCTCAAACATGGTCACAAACTTGCCCCACCTTTTCTCAAACCCCTCTGCTTAACTCATACTTTATCTTCTCCAACCGCAGGAAGTCATGCAGGTCACCCAACCAAGTCGCTACCCCTGGTGGTGATGCCGACTGCCACTTCAGCTAGGAATGTGAACACTCTCGCCCAGAATCGTCCCAATTTTTCGCAACCTCAAAACATGTGCGCGTGATTCGCTGGCCACCTCTCACACTCAACTGCTACCCCCTGGAAGTACCCACTTATTATCGCCCGAGTCATATGCACCCTGTGCACCACCTTAAACTAAAACTCATCCTTGCACAGGAGAGGTCCCGTTTACCCTACGCAGTGCCTCACTCCATACTCCCAAATTGATCCCCCCTCCCAACTCCCCTTCCCATTTCTCCTTGATCTTCACCACCTGCTCCCTGCTCCCCCAGCCACTTATATATATCCCCAATTCTTCCCTCCCCTTCCTTATCCGGAAGCAGCAATCACTCCAGCAGGGTGTATCCCGGCAATCTAGGGAACCCCTTCCAGACCTTTCATGCAAAGTCCCTAACCTGTAGATACCTGAACTCACTACCCCTCGGCAGCTCTACCCTCTCCCTTAGCTCCTCCAGACTGACGAACCCTTCCTCCAAATACAAATCCCTCACCTTGACCAGCCCCACTTCCCTCTACCTCCTGTAGACACTATCCATCCCCCCGGCTCAAACCCATGATTCTCGCACAGCGGCGTTAGCTTGTCCTGAAAGACAATGGACAGAATTTCAATGATTGTGTTGCATTGTTCGTGTTTGGTTAACGTGCCTAATGCAGCTGAATAGCTAGAAGGATGTCAAGGCAACAAGAGCTGGCTGTGAAACTGGCAGCATTACAGAGTGGGATGCAATGTTAGGCAGGAGTCCATCGTGATGGGACAGCTGATATGTGAGTAACGGGGTATGGTGCATTGAGCAACATCAGAGTTTGATGGTGCAGTGGTTATGCGATGTCCTTTGAAGATAACCTAGACAGCCCATGTAAGGTCATTCAATGTCTTCTGGCACTACCTATAAGTTCTTGGAACCACAGTCACCTCCTTGGACACTTACTCCAATTGGAGGCAGCGGCGAAGGGGGAGAGAATGGGGGGGACCCAGGTGGTGGGGGCTAGTCACGTGGTTAGGGGTTAGTTAGGTTATCGCGGTGGGAGGGGTAGTCATAGGTTTGAGGGTTAATCGGGGATCTGGAGGGCAGTTAGGAGTTGGGTGGTAGGCGGGGTTTGAGAGGGTAGTTGGGGGTGATGGGTGTATAGTTGGGGACTCAATAGGAGGTCAGCGGGTTCAGCAGTATAGTTACCTCTGAGTTAGACCTGGTTTTAATCTTTCTAACTTTTCCTGGATAACTATTCTGCTAAATTGCCATACAGTTCTTGCATGGGGACTTCTGGGGGGTCCCCAAGCGCATTTTCCAGGATACCTCCAGGGTACAACCCTCTGGAGAATGGGGGATCTGGGTCTTCAACGAGTCATGAAAATTGATGTACTACCTACCTCTCAGGTGGGAGGCTACAAGTTTTCTAATCAAAGTCCTAAACCATTTATAGCATCTCAACACAATTTATTGTTCCCCTTCTGTGGAATCATTTTGCCTGGTTTGTAGCATATTATTCAGATTATGACTTTGGAAGATCAAAGTAAAGTAAATAGCTATGTTCAGCATTGTTTCCAGTTTGTGTGGTGTATAAATGTTTTCATATATTAGGTTTTTGTGACTTGCAATTAAACCAATGGTTTTATGCAGGATGTCACTAAGTTCCTTCAGTGTTATGTCTTAATCACTTGCACGGTAATAAGAGTGAATTGTAGTGACTTCAGCTTTGCATTCCCCATTTTCCTTCTGATGAGTTGCCCGGCTTTTAACTATGTTCTGTAATCACAGGAACTTTGCCAAATTTTGAGCAAGATTTTGGGGAGGGAAGCTCTCAGGATGCATGATTCTTGACCAATCTCTCTCTCTATAAACCTTTTACAATAGGTGAAAACAACTATGGGCGGCATGATGGTACAGTGGTTAGTACTGCAGCCTCATAGCTCCAGGGACCTGGGTTCATTTCTGGCCTCGGGTGACTGTGTGGAGTTTGCACTTTCTCCTGTATTTGCGTGGGTTTCCTTATGGTGCTCCGGTTTCCTCCCACTGTCCAAAAATGTGCGGGTTAGGTGGATTGGCCACGCTAAATTTTCCCTTTGTGTCCAAAGGTTAGGTGGGGTTACTGGGTTACGGGGATAGGATGGAGCTGTGGGCTTAAGTAGGGTGCTCTTTCAAGGGCCAGTGTAGACTCGATGGGCTGAATGGCCTCCTTCTGCACTGTAAATTCTATGATTCTATGATTCTGTTGGAAGTCGCATGGAAGTTCAAATGTCACATGTTCTTACCATTCTCCTGATCACAAATTAAAGTACTGTATTCTAAGTTTCATCCAAATTTAACTTCTTCTAAAGCAAGATCTAAACTCATTTGCATGTATCTGAACACTTATGCCTATGGTATAGAAAATGCAGTGTACCATTACTTCTACTCACATTTCAAAATAATGTCCTTCACTACTTTAACATTTAATCTCTTGGGGGAATGTCTTAAGAGGATGGTGAAATCCAGTTTACAGCAGTAGTAGCAGAATGTGTGATCCACATGGCGATGGAATAAAAATAATAGTTCAGCACTTTTCACCCTGTTCTAACAGGGTCTTATCAATTAATCATGAAAATTGGTGTCCTACCAACCTTTCAGGTGGGAAGCCACAAGTTTTCTAATCTAATTTGCCATTTAGCATTGCAACACAATTTACTGTTCCCCTTATCTGTTGGTTGTGGAATCATTTTGCCTTGTTTGTAGCATGTTACTTATGCTGTTTAACAGGTATGTTGCCCTGAATTGTGGCTTCCCCAAGTTGGCATCTAATTTTCAGGAACGCCAGGGGCTGGTTTAGCACACTGGGCTAAATCGCTGGCTTTGAAAGCATGCCAGCAGCACGGTTAAATTCCCATACCAGCCTCCCCGAACAGGCGCCGGAATGTGGGGACTAGGTAACTTCATTTTAAGCCTACTTGTGACAAAAAGCGATTTTCATTCATTTCATTTCATTTCATTTTCACCTCATGCTACACTTGGCATTCTCTTCCATACTCTTCAGTTAACCACAGTTGATCATCTGGCTTGATGGTGGAGGAGTGATAGTTAGGCCAGGCCAGTCTGGGGCTGGAATCTTCCACCCCGCCCGCCTGCTGCAAGAACGCCACGGGTGAGCTGCGGACAATGGAGAGGTCCATTGACCTTGGGCGGGACTCTCCGGTCGCCGGGTGGAAGGGGCCGGAGAATCCTGCACATGGTATATAATTATTTTTCTGTTGATGGGCCATGGCACTTAATGGAGACCCAGCTTTATGCTGTTGTATAAATTCTTAATCTGCTCCACCTGTGGTACGTAATGGTAATGTCACATGACTTGATAGAAAGTACCTTCAGTGTGAAGATGGAATGGTCTCCACAAGGACTTTTACCAATGCATTCATGGACACACAGGTCTATGACTGTAAACTGAAGGCAATGTCAAGCAATTTAGCCATTTGTGTTGGTTTTCTCTCCAACTGCCGCAAGCAAAGTATGATCACTCCAAAGATAACACAATCTAACATTCAGAACACTATTTGGCATTGAAGTAAATGCATTGTATTTAAATAAATCATTCATTTTCCATTCCAACTACATGGTTTTTACTGTATTTACTCATTTTATCGGTGGCTTTTTGAAAATAATGTAAGGACCATAAGATATAGGAGCAGAATTAGGTAATTTGGCTCATCTAGTCTGCTCCATCAAGCACTACACAGTTTAATAATAATCTTTATTGTCACAAGTAGGCTTACATTAACACTGCAATGAGGTTAGTGTGAAAATCCCCTAGTTGCCACACTCCCCCTGTTCGGGTATACAGAGGGAAAATTCAGAATGTCCAATTTACCGAACAAGCACATCTTTTGGGACTTGTGGGAGGAAACCGGAGCACCCGGAGGAAACCCACACAGACACGGGGTGAACGTGCAGAATCCGCACAGACAATGACCCAAGTTGGGAATCTAACCCTGCCGTTGTGAAGCAACAGTGCTAACCACTGTGCTACTGTGCATGACTACAGAAATATTACTCTTAGTTTCACATTATACAAATGCTTTATCTTTGCAGGCACAGAAGAAATCCACCGTCAAAAGATTTCTCAAGCCCACAGTTATAAAAGTGCAAGTGTTATCACACGTCATCATTATGGAGAGAGTTTTAAGGATTTCCTTTCAGTACTGCTGGTAAGATTTCTGTATATGTTATTATTTTAAAGAGATGTTACTTAGTACAATGTTTTGCTAGACAGCTTGTCATGTTTATGCACACATCAAAAGCTGTCGGGGAACAGTTTTGATATCACGGGCGGTTTTCATCTTTAGGTTTTATCCTTGAGTAAGATTTGTCTTATCTCTCGCTCATAGATAAGTCAGTCAGGTTGAATGAATGCAAGCAAAGTTTATTTCTTAAAAACACATTTTGGTACATTCACACAAAATTAACCAGAAAATGCTTTTTCCGTATCTCTCGAAATGTCCTTGAAGCACCAACAGGTATAAACAGAAACTTCAAGATCAAAGTGACTTCAGATTTACAAAATTAAAAGTAATTGCAACAAAGACCTTTGTTGAAATGTTTATTCTCCGACGGCTATAATTTTCTCAAATCAGTTAGGTGGATCACATTCTTAAGGGAATCCTTATCTGGGTTTAGCCCCTTACTTAGTTTCTAATTCTCAGCTGAGACCCCCTTGATTTGTTTAGGAAAGTGTCAGTCACTTAACAGGCGATTGGTTAATTAGACATGAATCAATGACCCCATATTAATTAACTGTCCCATGACTTTTGTCCCACGTTCAAACTCCCTATGTCACATCTGGTCTCAGCTATGATATTGTTTCAATCTTGTCGAATGTACCTTTCATATCAGATCATATCAGAACTTGTAGTACATTATTCGAAACATTTGGGACAGCCATGGACAGTATTCAAACAATTATAACTTACTCATATTTCTACAAATTCAGTAATTTTTAACAATCATTTTAGCTATTATTTTGAAGGACCCCCTCTAAAATTGCTGAATCCAACACCTTGTTTGCACTTCCTTAAGATCCAAGCTCTGATTTTAATCTAATCAGCCTGGTAAGACTGGAACAGTTTTGTGTCAGACACCTGTTTACATGCCATTTGATTTTACTCTGTACTGGTTTTAATTGAGATGCGCTACTGCCCAAAACAATGTTTTCTCCCACGTGATGTACAGCCAGATTAAGCCAGCATGTCAAAAGCAAGGCCAGACACAAACGACATTGACTGTAACCAGGAAGAGGACTGAATGAACTTCCTAGAAGATGCTTTCAAAGCACACCTTGCGGTTTCACACTGCACAAAGCCTGCAAGTGTTCTTACCTTTTGCAGCAAATTTACAAGTTCTTCATTATTTCTGCATTGGAAAACTAGTTGTGGGCCCTCCATTTTCTGCACTTCTGTTGTAAATACCACACAGAGTTTCAGCTGTTAGTAGCTGCTTGAATGAGAGGTGTTCAAGGGAAATAGAGTAGAGAGAAGACTGAAGCCGTAGAAAGCATTTTTCCTTTTCTTCACAATAGTATGGCTTTGGAATTTTTGTGTGCAATAAGTTTCAGATTTTATAAACAAAATCCCATGACTGCAATGCCATTTAACTTTTACAATTTTCTTACCAGCTAAATGTATTTCAAAAATAGCATTATATTATACAAGTAAAAGTAGACAATCTCATAAGCAGATGTTAAAATTCAAACAGGGGATTGGTGATAGGAACATAGGAACAGGAATAGTTCAATCAGCATCTGAAGCCTGCTCTGCCATTCAATTAAATAAAGATTGATCAAAACCATTTTCACACAATGGGCACAATTTAATGGCCGCATTGCGCTTAAGCGGGAGTGCAACTCCGTAGGATGTCTCCGGATTGACACAAAGAGCCTCCTCCTCCTGATTGGTGCCCATAGGGCCCTTGGTTTTGTGGTATTTTCATAACTATCAGCATTACAAGGGTTAATGTAGTACCATGAATAGCCACTAGAGGGCGCTGCAGGTACTACCATATGAAGCAGTGATGCTGGACCTTAGGGGAGGAGTGTATGCAGGAGACAGCTAGTGAAGGCCATAAAGCAGTTAATGTGAAACGGTTAGATTATAGTTTATACTAGTGAGTGAGATTAGCAGTAGATGAGTGCAGTTAGATGTTATTGATCAATTTTGTATTCTAAAAGGTCCTAAGGTCGAAACCCAGTTTAGTAGTGTAAATAAAATCACAGCTTTGTTTAAGTAAAAGCTATACTGTGGTCTTTGTGGAACACTACGCCAACCATGCTAAATGAGCAACACAAAGAACACCACAGGGCTCACCTCAGGACGGAGGGGCAGCTGGATCAAACCCCGGCTGTCCCTGTGTCATCTAGCTCTGCCAGCCCTGGGGGCTCCCCAATGTCTGCTGTTAGACGTTTTAGTTGCTGTGATATGAAGAGTCTAAAGTTCTGCTCCTTTTTCACAAACACACATTTATTTCATTCCAACAGACTTTGCACAAAATTCTAACCATCCATCACCTGACAGAGGCCACCTGAAGCCCCTTTACATATCAGTTTCAATTAATGGATACTTAACATAAATGAGACAACTAATTGCAATGTCTCTTAACCCATTACTTAACAGTCTCCCCTTCCTTGGAGAAAAAAAATAATTAGGTGAAAACAAAATTTCAAGAAACTCAAAAACACACATATGATTCCCCCCCTTTTTTTTGTTTGGACGAGAAAGAAAAAAACAAAGTCACAGAAACAAACGCCCTTCATTAACAATATCCAAAAGTTTCTGTGAACTCGCCCCTCTTTTCGTAAAACAGTCTGACAGTTGATAGCTCATGTCGACCCATTTAATTTTTGTTATTTCCCCTCTGTCCAACATCTGCTTCAAACTTGCGATGTCTATCCGTAACCTCTTTTCATTGACATTTTTGTAGAATGCACATTTTCCCACAGGGATTTATTGTCAATGTGACAGTCAATAGGTATATTACCCAAATCCCCTAATCCCAAAATTTGTCAATATCATTCTTATATAAAAGGCCATATCCACCGCCTCTACAAGGCTTAACGTCTCAGCAGCCAAAGTGCTTTTTACCACTCGCCTTATTTTCTTTGTTTCCCACACAAGCGGGCAACATTTACCATTGTTCCCCAAAAGGAAAATTATAAGACTTCCTGCGCTTGAAACCCCATCACATAAATTTGCGTAGGACGCATCACTATAAACTATGAGTTTCAAGTGCCTCCGGTCACCTAAAACCAGGAACTTCAAAACACACTCCTGCATTTTTAGTTTGGCCAACGCTTTATTTGCTCTTATTATGTCTTCCACTTTGGGATCATTCATTTTTGTACTCAACTCTAAGACATCAAAACTCACATCCGGTCTAGACTGTCTACCTAACCAGTTCAGTTGCCCAATTAAACTTCGCAGTTGCTCTTTTTCTATCTTTGAAACCATTGCGTCTTTTTGTGAAACTCGGCCACGACTAATTGCTATTGGGCTGATGCTTTCCAAATAAGATTGCTGACGTAAAGTTGCCCCTAACTTAGTTTGTCCAATTTCCAGTCCAATATATTTAAATGCACCGGAAGCCTGACTTCCAACCCTGAATTCTTTCCTCAAACCAGAGATTACAATAGCTTCAAAATCACTAGTCCCACCCCACAAAAAATCATCGACATGCATCATAAAAATGCCAGAAAGATTTCCTTTATAGTGCCAGTAAAACATTGCAGGATCTGCTTTCAACTGGCAACAGCCTAACTTTAACAAAACTGACCTTACCGAAAAATACCAGACTCTAGATGCATCATTTAACCCATATACACATTTGTTCCACTTCCAGAGTACCCCGTCTGTGTTAGCTGCTTCTTTAGAAGGACGGAGAAAAATGTCTCTCTGGAGCGGATGCCCCTGCAAGGCAGCTTTTATATCTATAGATTTGCATTCCCATGCCTTTGTGGCTAATAGAGCCAAGAAGATCTTTAAATTAACCTTTCCTGCTGTCGGTGAACCTACCCTTAAATCCTGATCTTCTAAGTTTTCTTCAAATCCCCTTGCTACAAGCCTGGCCTTTGCCTTATAAGTTCCATCCGGAAGAACCTTTTCCATGCAAATCCATCTGTGGGATAGAGCTCTTTGTCCCCTATCCGGTACTTCCATGTATACCCCAAATTCACTCGAACTATGCAATTCTTTCTGTTTAGCTTCTTTGATAACTTTTTCATCTAATTTATTTGAAGCCACCAAAATCTCACGTGCATGCGGGCTTCTACTTCGATTAGTATTTGTAGTCTTACTCATGTTCCGAGATCTTGATAATCTACGTCCCCTCTCCCGCCTGGTATCTCGTTCTGTACTGCTACTGCTTGATCTTTCCCTTCTGCTGTGGGATGTCCTTTCAATAGTTCTTGACCTTTTCCTGTGGACCTGTTCACTATCCGATGTACTATCTGAACTGGCACTGCGTTTCTGTGCCCTCCATATTTGAACTTCGTTTTCCCAATCCATTGTCTTGATTCCTTCCCCTGAATGCTGTACATTCAACCAATGTTTATACTTTCCAGTGGCCTTCCCTGCTCTACTAATAACAGTTGCATCCTTCCATTGACTAGACCCTTCAGGAAAGTATGTCACTTTTGTACCAACTTTTGGCAGTTGCCCTTTCGGAAAAATGGCCTGTTCTAATTCATCAGAAGTGTTGTGTTCCTCCACAGAAACCCTGTCTATATCAGTTAATTGGTCCTCATAGTTCTGTAACACATGCGTTCCAGATGACTCTGGTTCCTCGTTATGTCTATCTGCTCTGTCTAAATTTGAAAATTTGTAATCTGTACCCATTATCCTTGATGAATGTACCCTAACAGTTTGATTGCCATGTTGCAAAATAATTGCTTTGCCATCTATGTCTATGATCTTCCCTGGGCCTTTCCATTCATTAGAATTGTCTCTCTCATAGTATACCATGCTGCCTTGCTGAAAAACGGCATCTGATGGCCGTACGTTATGTTTTAAAGCTCTGCGAATTCTTTCAGAGACTTCTGCTTCCAAAAAAGCTTTTCTACTGCTATGTAATGCATTTAAATGTTCAGCAAAACCAGAGCTAATTGTAGTCCCCTCCCAAGCTGGAGGCTGGTCATCCAAAATGGATGGAATTTTAGGATTTCTACCAAACACTAATAGATAAGCACTATAGCCCCGATCCATCTGCAATGAATTCTTTGCATGTACTGCCCATGCTAAAGCTGAATTTAGCCTGCAATTTGGTCGATCTGCCAACATTTTCCGAAGCATGTCATCGATGACAGCATGATTTCTTTCACAGACACCATTACTAAATGGGCTTTCTGCAGCCGCATTCATAACTCGGATATTCATGTTTTCACACATATCCCTAAACTCATCATTAGCAAATTCTCCCCCATTGTCCGTAAGGAATTTTGCCGGTGGACCCATTCCTGTCCCTATCCATTTTTCCACGATTTGATCCAGAATTACTCTCTTTTCTTTACTTCGTACAATCGTTGATTGACTAAATCTGTTGCTAAATCTACAAAATGCTAAATAAATATATTATTTGCTTTATCCCAGATCTTAAGGTCCATGGCCACAATGCCGTTAAAATCCCTGGCCAAAGGTAGGGTTACTATCGGTCGTGCTGGTGTCCTTCTGTACTTCCAACAAACTTCACAGCGGTCACTAACTGTTCTATCAGTTTAGTATAGTCGTCATCCCTTACCCCTGCATCCTTTAATAAATTTTTCAGCCTCCGAGGAGACGGATGTGCAAATTGCCTATGCAGTTTTAATACCACAAGCTTTTTATCAGCTAAAGTCCCATTTTCAACGGCCATTAACACATCCTTAACCACTCTACTTGAAATATTATTTGTCAGTAATTGAATACAATAGTGTCCCGACTGTGTAAATTGTAAGTCCACCGTCTTTCCAAAAACTGTTGCCTTATCCTGTTCCATATCCAGTTTCATGTGGGCTTTCTTCATCGATGGTCTGCTCAGAAGCAAAGGTATCTCACTTGATACAACATCCGTGCTAATGAAATTATTCACTTCGGCAATATTGCAAGGGATCATCACTCTTTTCAGCGACTTCAGAGTATTATCGTCCCTAGACCTGAAACTTGTGGAACTTTCAAATTCCTTAACCTTGTTACGATTTTCAGCATTCAAGGAGTCCAGGTAACATTTTAACCAGTCAATTCCACACACAGTAGATGTGCAGCCACTGTCCAATACAGCACAGTCGAAGGATTCTCCAACCAACACCTTCATTACCAGCGTAAAACTGCTTATCAATAGGACAATGCCTTCTTTTTGGTCACTATCTTTTTCCTCTTCTGACTCTTCCATGTCATGTGTCGCTTCAAACACTCTATCATACGAGTTGGACAGTTGAAAGCATAATGGTATTGAGAGTCACATCAAAAACATCGATTTATCATGCCCCGTGCATTTCTGGGGTTTATCTTCCTATTGTAGGTTCCAACTGGGTTTCTGTCTTCATAATTTCCTTGTCTCGGTCTCCTATAGTCTTGAGCCCTGTTCGTAGCCATACGATTTTGCCATCCTGTTAGTAGTGTATCTTCCATATTCTGCCTTATTGCACGCTGACCTATTTGGGTCATCAGAGCCATCGGAATCGAATGTTTCCCCAGAAACTTTTGTAAAGCTTTTGTCATCTGTTCGAATAAGATATCCTTATCAGTAAACTGAACTCCTGTCAAAACCAGGAGCCTATCCATGTTGCTCACTCTTGCACAGTCAAGCAATTTAAAGGCCAACACAGACTGTGGAAATACCAGGTTGTGTTTCTGCAGCCTTTTATACAGCCGGCCAAATTCCATTATATAGTCTTCCATGGAGATATCCTCCATTTTCCGGAACTTATCAAAATCCGACCTGCTTCATCTGCTCTTACCAAGTCATCTTTCTTATAAATCTTATCCATATAATGTAATAAAGTCTCCAGACCTTCTTCTGAGTCTAATTCCAGCTCAGAAAGCACTTTGTTTTGGATTTTACAGCCATATGGTAGAGAAAGAGCCAATGCCATACCTTGTTTTCTCTTTCCCAAAGCAGTTACCTTAGTCCACATAACTACTGCACTTCTCCATTGGTCGTACGATTCCCTTTCAGAAAATAAGGGAGGATAGTCATATCCAGCCATCTTTATCCTCAATTCAGCCACCTTTCCCTTTTTTTTTCTTCTCACTCACTCCTTGGTTTGATCTGGAAAAGTTGTATCTTTCAACCCTTCACATTTACACAGCAACCATCCTCTGCTACCAATTGTTCGACGTTTTAGTTGCTGTGATATGGAGAGGCTAAAGTTCTGCTCCTTTTTCACAAACACACATTTATTTCATTCCAACAGCCTTTGCACAAAACTCTAACTATACATCACCTGACAGAGGTCACTGAAGCCCCTTTACATATCAGTGTCAATTAATGGATATTTAACATAAATGAGTCAACTAATTGCAATGTCTCTTAACCCATTACTTAACATCTGTAACATTGTGGCGACGCCCTTGGTGATGCTCCTCAGTGACTGGGACATGTACACCAGCGACCCGGACATCTTCCGCAGCGCCTCAGCAATGCCCAACTGGGACTGGGACATTCTCCGCAGTGCCTCATCAAGGTGTCATCCCCCAGTGATAGGGACCTGCTGTCGAGGGGCTCAGCCATGGCTGTCACTGACTGAGTCACAGAACATAGAACATAGAATTTACAGTGCAAAACGAGGCCATTTGGCCCATCGAGTCTGCACCGGCTCTTGGAAAGAGCACCCTACTTAGGCCCACGCCACGGCCCTCTCCCTGTAACCCAGTAACCCCACCTTTTTTTTGTACACTAAAGGAAATTTATCATGGCCAATCCACCGAACCTGCACATCTTTGGTCTCTGAGAGGAAACCGGAGCACCCGAAGGAAACCACGCAGACATGAGGAGAACGTGCAGACTCCGCACAGACAGTGACCCAAGCCAGGAATCAAACCTGGGACCCTGGAGCTGTGAAGAACTGTGCTAACCACTGTGCTACCTTGCATGCCTTGGACACTTCGACCCCTGATGGGCCGGTGCCAACAGCTGCAGGTTTTGCGGGAGAATGGAAATGTCATTGGGAGGGATATGTCTGTATGGCATTACCAACTCTAGATTGACAGGTCATCCGGGTGGGGGCCGGTGGATCCTCACCTCTGTGCCATGTGCCGACCTCTATGTTGGTCACTGCTCAGTCCTCAGCCACCCCCACAGCCTCAAGGACCTGTTCCTCACAGGAGGTGAGGACTCCGATATCTAGCATTCTGCTGCTTGTCTGGGCCCTCTCCCATCATGTGGGCCAACTTCTCTTGTTAGATGCGCACCTGGTAATCCGCGGTGGAGGGGGGGTGCGGGGGGGGGGGGGGTGCAGGAGGCTTGGGGGTTGGGGCAGGGGGCTTGGGCAAAAAGTCTGTATGGGGGGGGATGGGGACTGGGGAGATGGGTTGTATGGCGTGGTGAGGAGTAAGGGGGGGGGAGGGGATAGGGAGTATGTGGTGGTGGGGGGGGGGGAATATGTCGGGGTGGGTGGTCGGTGGTCCGGTGCAAACTCACCTGAGCGGCACTGGGTGCCGGTCCTCCTGTCACGATTTCCGAGCTGACCACCGCTGCCACTTCCTCCCAGGCAGCAGTGGCTCCCTGTGGCTGACCTTCCATGACCCTTGGGGGAATAGGGTGTCCCATCTGGCCTCTACTGCTTCCAGTAGTCTGTCCAGGTCAGCATCGCCGAATTGTGGGGCTGGTCATCCCAGTGGCATGGCTGCGAGCTGTATGGGGTTGGCTGTGCAAGATTGGTTTACATGCTGCTCTCATTTGTTAGCTGGAGGCTGCCAAGTGGGCCCCGGTGAATCAGCTGGGAGGACCATGATTTGTGGCGAGAAGCCTGTGGGGCCTCACTAAGTGGACCACTTAATGTTTTATAGTGGTGACAGCCTCACTGTGCCGTGTGCCGGGAAGCTCATGGCAGTTCCCGCTCGCTACCGCACTAAGAAACGTTTTGGGTAAATCGTGCCCATAATGTTCATATCTCTTGATGTCTTTACTATTGAGAATCCTATTGAACTCTGTCTTGAACAACTTAATGACTAAGCCTCCTCAGCCTCTGGGGTAGAGAATTCCAAAGCTATTTCCACCCTCTAAGTGGAGAAATTCCTATTCATCTCAGTCCTCTATGGCCTACCTCTTACTCTGTCCCCTGGCTAAGGTCCCCCATTCCCCTGCCTGCATCTATCCTGGCAAACCCTGGAAGAATATTATATGTTTCAAATTGTGGCGGAAAAACTGAAGTGAAATCACAGTAAAGCTGTGACCTGATTGGCTGGTAGGAAATCTGTTAAATTTGAAAAAAAAAAATTGAAAAAAACTAAATAAAACTTAGCAATAAACTAGGTAGAGGAGTAACTAAACCTGAGGGCAGAGATTAGTACTTAGCATTTAATTTAACAGTAAAAGTCTAGCGTCAGGGTCATATATTTAATTGTATCTCAATCGAACAATAATTCAAGTATTTATTTTTAATTAATTAACTCGTGCTTAAATGTCACTCAGTGGGGTGCAGTGCTCCAATTGTGAGATGTGGCAGATCTGTGATGCTTCCAGCGTTCCGCTCGACTACGTCTGCAGCAAGTGTAACCAATGGCAGCTCCTCACAGACCGCGTGGTTCGGTTGGAGCAGCAGTTGGATGCACTTAGGAGCATGCAGGTGGTGGAAAGCATCATAGATAGCAGTGATAGAGATGTGGTCACACCCAAGGTGCAGGCAGACAAATGGGTGACAGCTAGAATGGGCAGGCATCATCGCAGGAATCCTCTGTGGCTGTCCCCCTCTCTTAACAGGTATACCATTTTGGATACTGTTGAGGGGGATGGCCTATCAGGGGAACACAACAGCAACCAGAACAGTGGCACCACAACCGTGTCTGTTGCTCAGCAAGGGAGGGCAAAGTGCAGGAGAGTGATAGTTATAGGGGACTCTATTGTAAGGGGCACAGATAGACGCTTATGTGGACGTGAAAGAGACTCCAGGATGATATGTTGCCTCCCTGGTGTCAGGGTCAAGGATGTCTCTGAAGGAACACAGAACATCCTGAAGGGGGAGGGTGAACAGCCAGAGGTCGTAGTACACAAAGGTACTAACGACATAGACAGGAAGAGTGATGAGGTCCTGCAGAAGGAGTTCAGTTAGGCAGTAAGCTAAAAAGCAGGACCTCTAGGGTTGTAATCTCAGGATTACTCCCTGTGTCACGTGCCAGTGAGGCTAGAAATAGGAGGATAGTGCAGCTAAACACATGGCTAAACTGGTGGTGTAGGAGGGAGGGTTTCAGATTTTTCGACCATTGGGATCTCTTCTGGGGCAGGTGGCACCTGTACAAGAAGGACGGGTTGCATCTAAAATGGAGGGGCACTGATATCCTGACTGGGAGGTTTGCTAGATTCACTTGGGAGGATTTAAAATAGTATGGCAGGGGTGTGGGAACCAGAATGTGAGCTTAGAAAGTGTAATAACTGAAGGGGAAATAGAGAACCAAAATAAAAGAACAACATAGGTCAGGATAGGTCTTATGAGGAAAGGTTGAGGGGGCTAGGGCTTTTCTCTTTGGAGCGGAGGAGGATGAGAGGAGATTTAATAGAGGTTTATAAGATAATGAGGGGGATAGATAGAGTGGACGTTCAGAGACTATTTCCTCGGGTGGATGTAGCTGTTACAAGGGGGCATAACAAAGAACAAAGAACAAAGAAATGTACAGCACAGGAACAGGCCCTTCGGCCCTCCAAGCCCGTGCCGACCATGCTGCCCGACTAAACTACAATCTTCTACACTTCCTGGGTCCGTATCCCTCTATTCCCATCCTATTCATGTATTTGTCAAGATGCCCCTTAAATGTCACTATCGTCCCTGCTTCCACCACCTCCTCCGGTAGCGAGCTCCAGGCACCCACTACCCTCTGCGTAAAAAACTTGCCTCGTACATCTACTCTAAACCTTGCCCCTCTCACCTTAAACCTATGCCCCCTAGTAATTGACCCCTCTACCCTGGGGAAAAGCCTCTGACTATCCACTCTGTCTATGCCCCTCATAATTTTGTATACCTCTATCAGGTCTCCCCTCAACCTCCTTCGTTCCAGTGAGAACAAACCGAGTTTATTCAACCGCTCCTCATAGCTAATGCCCTCCATACCAGGCAACATTCTGGTAAATCTCTTCTGCACCCTCTCTAAAGCCTCCACATCCTTCTGGTAGTGTGGCGACCAGAATTGAACACTATACTCCAAGTGTGGCCTAACTAAGGTTCTATACAGCTGCAACATGACTTGCCAATTCTTATACTCAATGCCCCGGCCAATGAAGGCAAGCATGCCGTATGCCTTCTTGACTACCTTCTCCACCTGTGTTGCCCCTTTCAATGACCTGTGGACCTGTACTCCTAGATCTCTTTGACTTTCAATACTCTTGAGGGTTCTACCATTCACTGTATATTCCCTACCTGCATTAGACCTTCCAAAATGCATTACCTCACATTTGTCCGGATTAAACTCCATCTGCCATCTCTCCGCCCAAGTCTCCAAACAATCTAAATCCTGCTGTATCCTCCGACAGTCCTCATCGCTATCCGCAATTCCACCAACCTTTGTGTCGTTTGCAAACTTACTAATCAGACCAGTTACATTTTCCTCCAAATCATTTATTTATACTACAAAGAGCAAAGGTCCCAGCACTGATCCCTGTGGAACACCACTGGTCACAGCCCTCCAATGAGAAAAGCATCCTTCCATTGCTACTCTCTGCCTTCTATGGCCTAGCCAGTTCTGTATCCACCTAGCCAGCTCACCCCTGATCCCGTGTGACTTCACCTTTTGTACTAGTCTACCATGAGGGACCTTGTCAAAGGCCTTACTGAAGTCCATATAGACAACATCCACTGCCCTACCTGCATCAATCATCTTAGTGACCTCCTCGAAAAACTCTATCAAGTTAGTGAGACACGACCTCCCCTTCACAAAACCGTGCTGCCTCTCACTAATACGTCCATTTGCTTCCAAATGGGAGTAGATCCTGTCTCGAAGAATTCTCTCCAGTAATTTCCCTACCACTGAAGTAAGGCTCACCGGCCTGTAGTTCCCGGGATTATCCTTGCTACCCTTCTTAAACAGAGGAACAACATTGGCTATTCTCCAGTCCTCCGGGACATCCCCTGAAGACAGTGAGTATCCAAAGATTTCTGTCAAGGCCTCAGCAATTTCCTCTCCAGCCTCCTTCAGTATTCTGGGGTAGATCCCATCAGGCCCTGGGGACTTATCTACCTTAATATTTTTTAAGACACCCAACACCTCGTCTTTTTGGATCTCAATGTGACCCAGGCTATCTACACACCCTTCTCCAGACTCAACATCTACCAATTTCTTCTCTTTGGTGAATACTGATACAAAGTATTCATTTAGTACCTCGCCCATTTCCTCTGGCTCCACACATAGATTCCCTTGCATATCCTTCAGTGGGCCAACCCTTTCCCTGGCTACCCTCTTGCTTTTTATTTATGTACGTGTAAAAAGCCTTGGGATTTTCCTTAACCCTATTTGCCAATGACTTTTCGTGACCCCTTCTAGCCCTCCTGACTCCTTGCTTAAGTTCCTTCCTACTTTCCTTATATTCCACGTAGGCTTCATCTGTTCCCAGCCTTTTAGCCCTGACAAATGCCTCCTTTTTCTTTTTGACGAGGCCTACAATATCTCTCGTCATCCAAGGTTCCCGAAAATTGCCGTATTTATCCTTCTTCCTCACAGGAACATGCCGGTCCTGAATTCCTTTCAACTGCCACTTGAAAGCCTCCCACATGTCAGATGTTGATTTGCCCTCAAACATCCGCCCCCAATCTATGTTCTTCAGTTCCCGCCTAATATTGTTATAATTAGCCTTCCCCCAATTTAGCACATTCATCCTAGGACCACTCTTATCCTTGTCCACCAGTACTTTAAAACTTACTGAATTGTGGTCACTGTTACCGAAATGCTCCCCTACTGAAACATCTACCACCTGGCGGGGCTCATTCCCCAATACCAGGTCCAGTACCGCCCCTTCCCTAGTTGGACTGTCTACATATTGTTTTAAGAAGCCCTCCTGGATGCTCCTTACAAACTCCGCCCCGTCTAAGCCCCTGGCACTAAGTGAGTCCCAGTCAATATTGGGGAAGTTGAAGTCTCCCATCACCACAACCCTGTTGTTTTTACTCTTTTCCAAAATCTGTCTACCTATCTGCTCCTCTATCTCCCGCTGGCTGTTGGGAGGCCTGTAGTAAACCCCCAACATTGTGACTGCACCCTTCTTATTCCTGATCTCTACCCATATAGCCTCACTGCCCTCTGAGGTGTCCTCTCGCAGTACAGCTGTGATATTCTCCCGAACCAGTAGCACAACTCCGCCTCCCCTTTTACATCCCCCTCTATCCCGCCTGAAACATCTAAATCCTGGAACGTTTAGCTGCCAATCCTGCCCTTCCCTCAACCAGGTCTCTGTAATGGCAACAACATCATAGTTCCAAGTACTAATCCAAGCTCTAAGTTCATCTGCCTTACCCGTAATACTTCTTGCATTAAAACAGATGCACTTCAGGCCACCAGACCCGATGTGTTCAGCAACTTCTCCCTGTCTGCTCTGCCTCAGAGCCACACTGTCCCTATTCCCTAGTTCTCCCTCAATGCCCTCACCTTCTGACCTATTGCTCCCGTGCCCACCCCCCTGCCATACTAGTTTAAACCCTCCCGTGTGACACTAGCAAACCTCGCGGCCAGGATATTTATGCCTCTCCGGTTTAGATGCAACCCGTCCTTCTTATATAGGTCACACCTGCCCCGGAAGAGCTCCCAGTGGTCCAGATAACGGAAACCCTCCCTCCTACACCAGCTGTTTAGCCACGTGTTTAGCTGCTCTATCTTCCTATTTCTAGCCTCACTGGCACGTGGCACAGGGAGTAATCCCGAGATTACAACCCTCGAGGTCCTGTCTTTTAACTTTCTGCCTAGCTCCCTGAACTGCTGCTGCAGGACCTCATGCCCCTTCCTGCCTATGTCGTTAGTACCAATATGTACAACGACCTCTGCCTGTTTGCCCTCCCCCTTCAGGATGCCCTCTACCCGTTCGGAGACATCCTGGACCCTGGCACCAGGGAGGCAACATACCATCCTGGAGTCTCTTTCACGTCCACAGAAGCGCCTATCTGTGCCCCTGACTATAGAGTCCCCTATTACTATTACTCTTCTGCGCTTTGACCCTCCCTTCTGAACATCAGAGCCAGCCGTGGTGCCACTGGTCTGGCTACTGCTGTTTTCCCCTGATAGGCTATCCCCCCCGACAGTATCCAAAGGGGTATATCTGTTCGAGAGGGGGACAATCACAGGGGATTCCTGCACTGACTGCCTGCCCTTTCTGGTGGTCACCCATTTCTCTGCCTGCACCTTGGGTGTGACCACATTTACATAACTGCGATCTATGACGCTTTCCGCCACCTGCATGCTCCTAAGTGCATCCAATTGCTGCTCCAACCGAACCATGCGGTCTGTGAGGAGCTCCAGTTGGGTGCACTTTCTGCAGATGAAGCCATCCGGGACGCTGGAAGCCTCCCGGACCTGCCACATCTCGCAGTCAGAGCACAGCACCCCTCTAACTGACATTGCGTCAATTAATTAAAATTACAATTAAAAATTTTTTTTTTTTATTTTAAAATTTTTTTTCAAAGTTACTGTTAACTATCTGTTTCCTAGCACTAGATTTCTAATAGAAATGCGAAAGCTAAATATAGTACTCTCCGATCTCTGGCTTAGATATCCCTCTAAATTATAATTAAGTAATTATGTTTAATTAGTTACCAATGCTCAATTTTTTTAATTTAGTGTAGAACCCCAACCAGCCACTCAGGCCACAGCTTTTCTGTGATGTCACTTCAGATTCCCCCCGACACACACACAATTTGAAAAAGGTACAAAAGTAAAAATGAGTAAAAATCACTTACTTACCTTCTTAGTGTTAATAATAAAATATGGTACTTACCTCACACCAATGGGTTTTATTATTAGGTTAGAGGAGGAGGGCGGGTGGGAGACACTACACGTGTAGTGTCTCGGGTTTCCTCTCCACCAGAATTTATTGGTGAGGGTCTTCCCAGAAGTCCGCGGGTTGAACTTCCTGTTCCCGCCTTAAATACTAAAATATTAAAAAAAACAGAAAAGAGGGACCGAAAACGGGACCAGGTAAGTGTTTTTAAAGGACAGACTTACCTCCCAGCAATCACTTCCGCACTGCCCCCGCTGAAATTGACTCACCAGCTCTTCTCCCGCCGAAATCGACTGGCCTGCCCCTGCAAAGACAAGTGTTTTTAAAGGACAGACCTACCTCCCAGCAATCACTTCCGCACTGCCCCCGCTGAAATTGACTCACCAGCTCTTCTCCCGCCGAAATCGACTGGCCTGCCCCTGCAAAGACAAGTGTTTTTAAAGGACAGACTTACCTCCCAGCAATCACTTCCGCACTGCCCCCGCTGAAATTGACTCACCAGCTCTTCTCCCGCCGAAATCGACTGGCCTGCCCCTGCAAAGACAAGTGTTTTTAAAGGACAGACTTACCTCCCAGCAATCACTTCCGCACTGCCCCCGCTGAAATTGACTCACCAGCTCTTCTCCCGCCGAAATCGACTGGCCTGCCCCTGCAAAGACAAGTGTTTTTAAAGGACAGACTTACCTCCCAGCAATCACTTCCGCACTGCCCCCGCTGAAATTGACTCACCAGCTCTTCTCCCGCCGAAATCGACTGGCCTGCCCCTGCAAAGACAAGTGTTTATAAAGGACAGACCTACCTCCCAGCAATCACTTCCGCACTGCCCCCGCTGAAATTGACTCACCAGCTCTCCTCCCGCCGAAATCGACTGGCCTGCCCCTGCAAAGACAAGTGTTTTTAAAGGACAGACTTATCTCCCAGCAATCACTTCCGCACTGCCCCCGCTGAAATTGACTCACCAGCTCTTCTCCCGCCGAAATCGACTGGCCTGCCCCTGCAAAGACAAGTGTTTTTAAAGGACAGACTTACCTCCCAGCAATCACTTCCGCACTGCCCCCGCTGAAATTGACTCACCAGCTCTTCTCCCGCCGAAATCGACTGGCCTGCCCCTGCAAAGACAAGTGTTTATAAAGGACAGACCTACCTCCCAGCAATCACTTCCGCACTGCCCCCGCTGAAATTGACTCACCAGCTCTCCTTCCGCCGAAATCGACTGGCCTGCCCCTGCAAAGACAAGTGTTTTTAAAGGACAGACTTACCTCCCAGCAATCACTTCCGCACTGCCCCCGCTGAAATTGACTCACCAGCTCTTCTCCCGCCGAAATCGACTGGCCTGCCCCTGCAAAGACAAGTGTTTTTAAAGGACAGACTTACCTCCCAGCAATCACTTCCGCACTGCCCCCGCTGAAATTGACTCACCAGCTCTTCTCCCGCCGAAATCGACTGGCCTGCCCCTGCAAAGACAAGTGTTTTTAAAGGACAGACTTACCTCCCAGCAATCACTTCCGCACTGCCCCCGCTGAAATTGACTCACCAGCTCTTCTCCCGCCAAAATCGACTGGCCTGCCCCTGCAAAGACAAGTGTTTTTAAAGGACAGACTTACCTCCCAGCAATCAATCCCGCACTGCCCCCGCTGAAATTGACTCACCAGCTCTTCTCCCGCCGAAATCGACTGGCCTGCCCCTGCAAAGACAAGTGTTTTTAAAGGACATACTTACCTCCCAGCAATCACTTCCGCACTGCCCCCGCTGAAATTGACTCACCAGCTCTTCTCCCGCCGAAATCGACTGGCCTGCCCCTGCAAAGACAAGTGTTTTTAAAGGACAGACTTACCTCCCAGCAATCACTTCCGCACTGTCCCCGCTGAAATTGACTCACCAGCTCTTCTCCCGCCGAAATTGACTGGCCTGCCCCTGCAAAGACAAGTGTTTTTAAAGGACAGACTTACCTCCCAGCAATCACTTCCGCACTGCCCCCGCTGAAATTGACTCACCAGCTCTTCTCCCGCCGAAATCGACTGGCCTGCCCCTGCAAAGACAAGTGTTTTTAAAGGACAGACTTACCTCCCAGCAATCACTTCCGCACTGCCCCCGCTGAAATTGACTCACAGCTCTTCTCCCGCCGAAATCGACTGGCCTGCCCCTGCAAAGACAAGTGTTTTTAAAGGACAGACTTACCTCCCAGCAATCACTCCCGCACTGCCCCCGCTGAAATTGACTCACCAGCTCTTCTCCCGCCGAAATCGATAACTATAAGATTCAGGTTGGAAGATATAGGAGGGATGTCCGAGGTAGGTTCTTTACTCAGAGAGTGGTTAGGGTGTGGAATGGACTGCCTGCTGTGATAGTGGAGTCGGACACGTTAGGAACTTTCAAGTGGTTATTGGATAGGCACATGGAGCACACCAGAATGACAGGGAGTGGGATAGCTTGGTCTTGGTTTCGGACAATGCTCGGCACAACATCGAGGGCCGAAGGGCCTTTTCTGTGCTGTACTATTCTATGTTCTATGTTCTAACAACATCACCCTCAGGCAGAGAAAAAAAGGTGACAAGTCTGAAAAGGGAGGTGGTCAATGCAGGATTGAGGGTGTTGTACTTGCAACCCCGCCCCCTTTGCCCATCTGCCAAAGGGCAAAGGGGGCGGGGTTGCAAGTACAACACCCTCAATCCTGCATTGACCACCTCCCTTTTCAGACTTGTCACCTTTTTTTCTCTGCCTGAGGGTGATGTTGTTAGAACATAGAACAACAAGTGCAGAAGGAGGCCTTTCGGCCCATCGAGTCTACACCGGCTCTCGGAAAGAGCACCCTACCCAAGGTCAACATCTCCACCCTATCCCCATTACCCAGTAACCCCACCCAACACTAAGGGAAATTTTGGACACTAAGGGCAATTTTTATCATGGCCAATCCACCTAACCTGCACATCTTTGGACTGTGGGAGGAAACCGGAGCACCCAGAGGAAACCCACGCACACACGGGGAGGATGTGCAGACTCCGCACAGACAGTGACCCAAGCCGGAATTGAACCTGGGACCCTGGAGCTGTGAAGCAATTGTGCTATCCACAATGCTACCGTGCTGCCCTTAAGACTCGCACATCCAGACATCCAACAGCTTCTTCCCCACAGCTACAAGACTCCTCAACGACTCCCCCTCGGACTGATCTGTTCCCTGTAAGAACACTATTCACAATGCCCTATGCTGCTCTTGCTCATGTATTTGCTTTGTTTGCTTTGTTTGGCCCCTTATTCCACTCTGTAACCAATCACTGTTTTGTCGATGTACCATTTGTCAATGTTCTCTGTTGATTATTCTTGTGTCTACTATGTACGTACTGTGTACGTTCCTCGGCCGCAGAAAAATACTTTTCACTGTACTTCGGTACATGTGAAAATAAATCAAATCAAATCAAATCAAGTATGAGTGCAAGCAAGCTAGTAATATAAAGGAAGATAGGGAGAGTTTTTTTCAATATATGAAAGGTAAGAGAGAGGCAAAAATAAACATTGGTCCACTGGACAATGTGGCTGGAGAAGTAATAATAGGAAACAAAGAAATGGCAGACTAACTGAATAGTTACTTTGCATCAGTCTTCACAGTGGAAGACACCAGTGGGATGCCAGAGCTCCAGGAGAACCAGAGGGCAGAGGTGAGTGCAGTGACCATTACTAAGGAGAAGGTTCTGGGGAAACTGAAAGGTCTGAAGGTGGATAAGTCACCTGGACCGGATGGACTATACACCAGGATTCGAAAAGAGACAGCTGAGGAGATTGTGGAGGCATTGGTGATGATCTTTCATGAATCACTGGAGGCAGGAAGGGTCCCGGAGGACTGGAAAGTGGCTAATGTAACACCACTGTTTAAAAGGGGAAGGAGGCTGTAGACGGGAAATTATAGACCGGTTAGCCTGACTTTGGTCATTGGTAAGATTTTAGAGTCCATTATTAAAGGTGAGATCGCGGAGTACTTGGAAGTGCATGATAAAATCGGACTGAGTCAGCATGGCTTCATCAAGGGGAGGTCATATCTGATAAATCTGTTAGAGTTCTTTGAGGAAGTAACAAGGAAGTTAGACAAAGGAGAACCAGTGGACGTGATTTATTTAGATTTCCAGAAGGCCTTTGACAAGGTGCCGCATAGGAGACTGTTAAATAAGTCAAGAGCCCATGATGTTAAGGGTAAGATCCTGGCATGGATTGAGGATTGGCTGATTGGCAGAAGGCAGAGAGTGAGGATAAAGGGGTCTTTTTCAGGATGGCAGCTGGTGACTAGTGGTGTACCACAGGGGTCGGTACTGGGACCACAACTTTTCACAATATACATTAATGATCTGGAGGAAGGAACTGAAGACACTGTTGCTAAGTTTGCAGATGATACAAAGGTCTGTAGAGGGGCAGGTAGTATTGAGGAAGCAGGTGGGCTGCAGAAGGACTTGGACAGGCTAGGTGAGTGGGCAAAGACGTGGCAGATAGAATACAATGTGGCAAAGTGTGAGGTTATGCACTTTGGAAGGAGAAATGGAGGTATAGACTATTTTCTAAATGGGAAGATGCTTAGGAAATCAGAAGCACAAAGGGATTTGGCAGTCCTTGTTCATGATTCTCTTAAGGTTAACATGCAGGTTCAGTCGGCTGTTAGGAAGGCAAATGTAATGTTAGCATTCATGTCGAGAGGGCTAGAATACAAGACCAGGGATGTACTTCTGAGGCTGTATAAGGCTCTGGTCAGATCCCATTTGGAGTACTGTGAGCAGTTTTGGGCCCCGTATCTAAGGAAGGATGTGCTGGCCTTGGAAAGGGTCCAGAGGAGGTTCACATGAATGATCCCTGGAATGAAGAGCTTGTTGTATGAGGAACGGTTGAGGCTCTGGGTCTGTACTCGTTGGAGTTTAGAAGGATGAGGCGGGATCTTATTGAAACTTACAGGATACTGCGTGGCCTGGATAGAGTGGACGTGGAGAGGACGTTTCCACTTGGAGGAATAACTAGAACCAGAGGACACAATCTTAGACTAAAGGGACGATCCTTTAAAACAGAGATGAGGAGAAATGTCTTCAGCCAGAGGGTGGTGAATCTGTGGACCTCTTTTCCGCAGAAGGTTGTGGAGGCCAAATCACTGAGTGTCTTTAAGACAGAGATAGATAGGTTTTTGATCAATAAGGGGGTGAGAGGTTATGGGGAGAAGGCAGGAGAATGGGGATGAGAAAAATATCAGCCATGATTGAATGGCGGAGCAGACTCGATGGGTCAAGTGGCCTAATTCTGTTCCTATGTCTTATGGTCTTATGGTGTCATTAGATATAGGAGCAGAATTAGGCCATTTGGCACATCGTGCCTGCTACGCCATTCGATCATGGCTGATCACATCCTGGCCTGAACTCCACTGTCCTGCCTGTTCTCCATAACCCTTCAACCCATTACCTATTAGAAATCTGTCTAATTCCTCCTTAAATTTACTCTTTTCAATGAGGTTGCCTCTCATTCTTATATCGAATCCAGGCCCAGTTTCCTCAATCCCTTTTCATAGGTCAATCCCACCAGCCCAAGGATCAGTCTGGTGAACTTTCATTGCACTCCCTCTCTGACAAGCATAATCTTCCTGAGGTAAGGAGACCACTACTGTACCCCTGGTAGAGTATCACCAAGGTTCTATCCAACTATAGTTAGACCTTTTTACTTCTGTACTCAGATCACCTTTCAATAAAAGTCAACATATCGTTTGCCTTCTAAATTCCTTGCTGTACTTGCTTGACAGTTTTCAATGACGCATGAACAAGAACACTTTGGTCCCTTTAGACATCAACACTTCACAGTTTCTCACCATTTAAGAAATATGCTGCATTTGTGTTTTTTCTACCAAAGTGGGAAACTACATTTTCCCACATTATAACCCGTCTGCCATGTTCTTGCCCACTCACTGAGCTTGTCTAAATCCCCTTGAAGACTTTTTGAATCCTCCTCACATCTGCCATTCCCACCTACCTTTGTGTCATCAGCAAACTTGGAAATATTACATTTGGTCCCCACCACCAAATCATTGACATAGATTGTGGGGACCAAACACTGACTCTTGCGGTACCCCACTTGTACCCCTACCAAGTTGAAAATGGCCCGTTTATTGCTGCTGCTCATTTTTCTGTCTGTTAACCAATTTTCAATTCATGCCACTATGTTATCCCCAATCCCTTGCACACTAAGCTTTTTTTTTCCTAACCCTTTGTGTGAGACCCGATGGAAAGCCTTCAGAAAATCCACATCGACTGGTTCCTCCTTATCTATTCTACTAATTACACCCTCAAAAACTCTTTAACAGATTCCCCAGCGGCCATGTGCAGCTTTTATGAATGCTGCCGTGGCTAGCCCCCAATTGGTTGCGGCATTTGAGGGGGCGTGCGGCACGAGGCTGGCTGTGTGCTGGTCACCGCGTGTGCGCAGGGGGGGGAGGGGGGAGCTGACAGGTGCGTGCAATGCTAACAGTGGTGGCCCCAGCTTGAGGCTCTGCTCTGGTGCTTGTCCCATGCGCACTGCTCGGCAGTATGCACCCTGTGGCTCCGTGGTCAAGCTGTTCAACGGCTGGCACAACGTCCACTTGCACTCCCACAACGTGAAGTCTGGTCGGGAAGTGGTCAGCAGTCTGTGATTGGGGTGAATGCAGCTACTGGGCAGTGAGAGGGAAGCCAGGCCAGGTTTGTCGACTAGAAATACCGATCAAACGAGGCCAGTCAATAGGGCTGACATATGTCAACACTGGAAGAACCCTACAGTCATCACTTTATGTTGCCACTCTCTGGAATCCAGGAAGTAAGTGCTTTTGGTGAGAATGGAGAAGGAGATGACTTGGATGTTTGGATATTACAATGCAGTGTAACCAGTAAGAAATATTGTGATATTGTGTGTGTTTGACAAGTTACTTCATCTCGACTAAAGTCATAGTTGTAAAGTAAAAACAAGATTGTACTTTTTTTTATTCTTGTTTAAATTTCAAAAGAAATGGGAATATATTTAAAACAAACATTTGAGTGTAAATGCAAGGATGCGCATGTTCAACTGCGCATTTTCAGCAGTAAAAAGTCATAAACTTGGAAAAATCAGGTATTGGAAATAAAGTTTCAAAGTAAAAAAAGAATGCCGGCCACGACCGGCCTTTAAATATGAACGATGGAGTCTTTCCGCCAGAGGCAGCAGCAGAGAGTAGCTCACACACCCAGCACGTACACAGGCGCCATGTATCCTGCACGTCCATGCTTTGAGCGCAAAATCATGGAGGAGAGATTCCTCCATTTTGTAGCTGCCAGCAAGCAAGCTACAGGACTGTGTGAAGAACTGAAGATGGATTATTTTGTAACAAATAAGAGAGGACCAGGGCCACAAACGGGTCAGGATATCACAATTGAACCTGCTGGAGGGAGCTTCTCAGGAGAGTCCATTACAGGACAAAGCAGTGCTGGCGTGAGCTGTATCCAGAGCTCCAGGGCCTCTGGTGAACAAAGAATTAAGAAGAAACTGAAATCGGGAACAAAGCAGTATAAAGATGATTTCTTTAGGTATGGCTTTAATTGTGCCAATGCAAATCAGGATGCAAAGCCCATGTGTGTTATGTGCAGGTAAGTACTGGCAAATGAAGTTTAAAACCCTCAAATCTTCAAAGGCATTTGAAGACTAAGCATGGCGAGTTCGGGGACAAACCTCTTGATTTTTTTCAAAGCACGCAGCGAGAACTTAAATCGTCAGCTGAAGTGCTCAGCAGAAATGTAACATTGAATGACAAAGCAAGTGAGATCGTGAGGATCAAGCAGACCCACCTGCCGCATTAAAGGTCAGCGATAATGGTGTGTTACACACCTGATAAGAGACCGGTCCTGGCTGGCAGAGGATAAGACTGGAGATCCACTAGGCACCATCGAACAAACAGCGAGTCACCTGGTATAAAGTGTCTGGAAGGTTGACGTCGAATGAGGCAATGTCCTTGCTGCTCCTCGTTGTGGCGCACTTTTGCACCTTTGTCTGGAAAAATCATACTAAGGTGGGTATGAAGTCTCTGGCCCATCAGAAATTCCGCAAGGACTATGCCAGTCACTGCATGAGGTATGATTCTGTAGCAAAACAAGAAACAAGCCAGCCTAGTGTCCATCGATCAAGAAGACTGTTTCTTGAGGCCCCGTTTAAATGTGCACGGCTCGCTCTGCCAAACCATTAGAAGCCAGGTCATAGAGGGTGGTACGAATGTGCTGCATCCCATTTGCCTTCAGAAACCCGGGGAATTCCTCACTTGTGAAAGGAGTGTCATTATCAGTGACATGTATTTCAGGGAGGTCATGCATGCAAAACGATGAACGTAACTTCTCAATGGTTTCCCAGAACCTGGTTCCCGCCACCTTGTGCACTTCAAACCACTTTGAATGGGCATCAACCAATAAGAGGAACACGGACCCCTGAAAGGACCAGCAAAGAGGGCATGCAATCACACCCATGGCCCACCTGGTCATTCGCAATGATGTAGGGGCGCAGCCGGCGGGATGCTCTTGGCAAACAGAGCATTGTTGGGCCATCTTCTCAACACCTGGCATCAAGGCCTGGCAACCATACGTAACTGCATGCCAGCATTCTCATTTTGGACATGTCCGGATGTCCATTGTGGAGGTCTTTCAAGATTAACTTCTGCCCTTTCTCTGGTGCGACTATGCATATACCCCATAGCAGGAGACCATTCTCTACACTGAATTCAGACAGCTTGAAGGAAAATGCCCTGAACTTGCCTGGGAGCTGTCACCGTACAAACCCATGTGCCAAACTTTAGATAGGGTCCATCTGGGTCCACTGTCGGATCCGCGACAAGGAGTCCATGAAATTCAGAGTCGCAACTACCTCGACCCTCGATAAGCGGTCAGTCGACAAAGCTAACCAGCTCAGTGCATCGGCAGCCACGATTTGAGTCCACAGCCTATGTTCGAAGAAATACTAGTAGGCGGCTAATAGGGCCCAACACTGGATTTATGCAGTGACAATGGGTGAAATTGCCTCATCCTCCTTGAAAAGCCCGAGCAAAGGCTTATGGTCCGTAACAATAATGAAGTGGTGGCCGTAGACGTATTGGTGAAAATGTTCCACCTCGAAGCCCACTGCCAGACTTTCCTTCTCAATTTATGTGTACTTCCTTTTGGGTACAGCCAATGTACGGGAGGTGAAGGCAATCGAATGCTTCCTTCCATTCTCCATCTGGTGGGACAGAACGGTCGCAATAACATGTGATGTGTAAGGGTTTGGCGGGATCGGAATGGGTCAGTGTGGTAGTATGTATTAGGGGTCATGTGGGACTGTGAAGCCGTGATACTATTGGCTGACAGATCCCGGGTCCTGGTTGGCTGTTGACCCCTAGCTCCGCCCTGAAGGCGGAGTATAAGAACCCGGGCTTCTCCCCGCCGCTCCAGTCTGTTGCTGAACTGCGGGGAACAAGTCACGCTTAATAAAGCCTCATCGACTTCATCTCTATTCGTCTCTCTCGTAAGTCATTGTGCGCTACAGTCAGTAACCCGGAAGACGACAACTGCTTCTTCGCCCGCCGAAAAGCTGTTCCTGCAGCTGGTCCCAGGTCCACATGCAATTCTTCTTCAGAAGAATGTGTAAGGGGGCCAACATGGTTGCAAGGTTCGAGAGAAACGTTCCATAATAGCTAATGAGCCCAAGAGAAGAGTGAAGGCCATCGGGAATGGGGGCGGGGAGGGAAGTGGGGGGGGGGGGGGGGGTGGGGGGGAGAGGCCTGCTGGGGAGGCCTGCTGGATTGAGCAACCTTATCCGCGACAGAATGCAAACCCTCGCTGTCCACCCGATAGCCGAGGTAGTTCATCTCCCTCGCATGAAATACACACTTTGCGTGTCATAAGTGGGCACCAGCCTCAGAGAATCTCTTTAATGCAGTCTCAGGTTGTCAAAGTGTTCTTTCTCAGAGGCTCCTGTGTCCCGCACTGCAACCTTAATGGGGGCCACTCGGGGAAGCCACGCAATGCAACTGCATGCAGTCATCTTCCTCATCTGGCTCATCCAAATGGAAATTACGGGCCCTGGGCTGATGTTTTCTTCTCCTGGGGCATCTGGACCTTTGGTTTACTCATGGTCTATGTTCATGTCGGGGCTGGTGACCACAAACCCCACATCGACTGGCTCCCCGCTTTGGACTCCCGGGGAGGAGCTCTTTGATGGGAGGGGGTGCACCCAAGGACATGCACCTCCATTCCAATATCTCCTGTACCCCACGATCTGCGCTTCCCTGGGACGGCGTAATTTGGATGGCCAGTTGCAAGGTCAGGGAAGGTTCGGCTAACAGTTTCTTCTGAGAAGTCGCATTGTTAATGCTGCAAACCAAGTGGCCACGCAGCATTTCAGACAGGGTGGCGCAGAATTCTGTAATTTTACTGAAATTAGAGATGAACCTGCACTGTGGCTAGAGAATCTAGTTCAATCTAGAGAATTTGCTGGTTAGAGAATCTAGTTCAATCCAGAGAATTTGCTGGTTGGAGAATCTAGTTCAATCTAGAGAATCTAGTTCAAGCTAGCTACCTAATTAACTATCTGCTCTCCTGTAGGGAGCTTGTTTTTCCCTTACTGAGGTGGAAAGAAACTTAACTTTACAGTAAATTGTAGTTAAATGCTAAAGACAAACTAGACTAGACTAGACTTTAGAAAGTGATTAACCCTAAAAATTGACCCTTAGAATTCACACTCACCAAATCCCCAAGCTCACACACTGGACTAGCTGTCTTCTTCTTGGCAGTTCCTCAGCGTCGAGGATGACTTGCTTCCACGAGACGGAAGTAGGTTCTGCAGTGGCTGAGTAGTTCAATCCTGGATCCAGAGACTCTGCCACAGGTTTGGCAGGTGGTGTTTGATGAGCTGGATGGGATGCTCTAGATTCTGTGCTCTTTCCGCTATTTACACTTGGCCTCCGCATGCTCCACCCTTCGAGCTTGAGGTGATTGGTGCTTTCGTGGATGCTTTTTCTCCAGTTTGTGTGTTCTAAAGCAAGTGATTCCCGCATGTCGATGGGTATTTAGGGGGGCTTTCAGAATGTCCTTGTAGCATTTCCTCTGCACTCTAGTGATTGCTTGCCATTGCGAAGCTCAGATTGGATCACTTGCTTTGTGAGTATTGTGTTGAGCATGCGGGCAATGTGGTCAGCCCAACACAGCTAATTGAGCATGACCAGTGCCTCGATACTGGGGATATTGGTCTGGGAGAGGACGCTCATGTTGGTACGCCTATTCTGCCAGTGGATTTGCAGGATTTTGCAGAGGCAATGTTGGTGATATCTCTCCAAGAATTTGAGGTGTCTGCTGTCCATTGCCCATGTTTCTCAATGACCAGCTGCAGTCTTCAATCCTGATTGTTGTACTGCTCAACTTACCTGAATACGATGGGAGCCCTATGATCAATTGCTGTAGTAAACAAATCAGGAGATAGCAAATATTACCATTTATAGTAAGAAGTAAATTTATTAGTAATAATTGCTGACAAAAATCAATTAGCCCAAAAAATAAATAAAATTAAGTCTGAAAGTAATTTGCCATCTTTGACTTTTGTGAAGGAATATTTCAGCTTACATGTTCCATTCAGAATTTTGCCATTGGATGCACAAGGACTAACGATGCTGCCTATTTGGTCTTCCTCTTCCACCATCTGGGTCCTCCCGCTTTGCTAATTTTACAAATAATGTCAATTACTCATTATAATTGAATTTCCTATCCTGCCACTCCTCCTGACAAGACATTTAATCTTGACAATCCAGTTCTATTTGAGACAAAGAAAGGACAAGTGCTGCGAGGAAAAGTGAAACAAATGAAAGTCAGGATAATAAAGATTAATTTTGTAAGCCCCACCATACCGGTTTCCAAAATTAAAAGTCAAGCAGGCAGCAGGTACAACCAAAAGGAAAATTGTGATAAACTGACAAAATCTTATTAACATTAGAAAATCCTGATAGTATCATAGAATTTACAGTGTAGAAGGAGGCCACTCATAGCTTAGAAGTAAATGCAATGTTGTCTGTGGTAATGAACAATGCAAATCTGAGATTCAATTCCTTGCATGTGCTGAGTTAGATGACCTCAGCTGAGGTAGAAGTCGGGGCACTGCTCTGTGCACAAGAATGTGCCAGGGGGGAAGAAACAACCAGAGTTTCTATTCCTGCTCACTATGCAATGGCTTGTACTGGACAGTACAGATGAGCAGTTATCCAGTGAGTATAGGATCAAGTTCAGCTTTCAAACTACCTGCTAGCATTCAATGTCACGGTTCACACATTTATGAACAACTGAACAACTACAAGTCTTTTGAAATCAGATATGGAGACTTCAATAAAGAGCGCGGAGAGAGGCGAGACTTCAATAAAGAGCGCGGGGAGAGGCGAGACTTCAATAAAGAGCGCAGAGGCGAGACTTCAATAAAGAGCGCGGGGAGAGGCGAGACTTCAATAAAGAGCGCGGGGAGAGGCGAGACTTCAATAAAGAGCGTGGAGAGAGGCGAGACTTCAATAAAGACCACGGAGAGGGGCGAGACTTCAATAAAGAGCACGGAGAGAGGCGAGACTTCAATAAAGAGCACGGAGAGGGGCGAGACTTCAATAAAGAGCACGGAGAGAGGCGAGACTTCAATAAAGAGCGCGATGAGAGGCGAGACTTCAATAAAGAGCACGGAGAGAAGCGAGACTTCAGTACAGAGCGCGGAGAGAGGCGAGACTTCAGTAAAGAGCGTGGAGAGAGAGAGTGGGCGAGTCTTCAGTAAAGAGCGCGGAGAGAGAGGGCGAGACTTCAGTAAAGAGCGCGGAGAGAGAGAGGGCGAGACTTCAGTAAAGAGCACGGAGAGAGAGAGGGTGAGACTTCAGTAAAGAGCGCGGAGAGAGAGAGGGCGAGACTTCAGTAAAGAGCGCGGAGAGAGAGAGGGCGAGACCTCAGTAAAGAGCGCGGAGAGAGAGAGTGTAGAAGGAGGCCACTCATAGCTTAGAAGTAAATGCAATGTTGTCTGTGGTAATGAACAATGCAAATCTGAGATTCAATTCCTTGTATGTGCTGAGTTAGATGACCTCAGCTGAGGTAGAAGTCGGGGCACTGCTCTGTGCACAAGAATGTGCCAGGGGGGAAGAAACAACCAGAGTTTCTATTCCTGCTCACTATGCAATGGCTTGTACTGGACAGTACAGATGAGCAGTTATCCAGTGAGTATAGGATCAAGTTCAGCTTTCAAACTACCTGCTAGCATTCAATGTCACGGTTCACACATTTATGAACAACTGAACAACTACAAGTCTTTTGAAATCATATATGGAGACTTCAATAAAGAGCGCGGGGAGAGGCGAGACTTCAATAAAGAGCGCGGGGAGAGGCGAGACTTCAATAAAGAGCGCGGAGAGAGGCGAGACTTCAATAAAGACCACGGAGAGGGGCAAGACTTCAATAAAGAGCACGGAGAGAGGCGAGACTTCAATAAAGAGCACGGAGAGGGGCGAGACTTCAATAAAGAGCGCGGAGAGAGGCGAGACTTCAATAAAGAGCACGGAGAGAAGCGAGACTTCAGTACAGAGCGCGGAGAGAGGCGAGACTTCAGTAAAGAGCGTGGAGAGAGAGAGTGGGCGAGACTTCAGTAAAGAGCGCGGAGCGAGAGGGCGAGACTTCAGTAAAGAGCGCGGAGAGAGAGAGGGCGAGACTTCAGTAAAGAGCACGGAGAGAGAGAGGGCGAGACTTCAGTAAAGAGCGCGGAGAGAGAGAGGGCGAGACCTCAGTAAAGAGCGCAGAGAGAGAGAGGGCGAGACTTCAGTAAAGAGCGCGGAGAGGGAGAGGGCGAGACTTCAGTAAAGAGCACGGAGAGAGAGAGGGCGAGACTTCAGTAAAGAGCGCGGAGAGAGAGAGGGCGAGACCTCAGCAAAGAGCGCGGAGAGAGAGAGGGCGAGACTTCAGTAAAGAGCGCTATCGGGTAAGACAGCTGTTTGTTTCAAAATTGAAAAAAACCCGGTAAAGTGACCTCACCGAAACTGTGACCCGATTGGCTGAAAGGCAGACTGGGCTAAATTTGAATATCTGGAGTGTCATGTGAGAGTACCTTTACGAAATGGGTGTTTGTAAATGGGTGTGTAAATAAATATCTGTAGTGAGAGTACCTTTTAAGAAATGGGTGTTTATTACTGCAGTGATGTCAGAGAGTGGGTGGAGCTGGGCTGTCTGTCAGCTTTGTACTTTCGTTTTAGGCTGTTTGCTGCAGGGTGTGTTTTAGTTTCTTTTTCAGAGCTGGATAGCTGCAGTCACAGCCAGAAGGGGTATTAGTCTCTCTCTCCGTAATCTAAAGACTGTAAATCGATCTTGGTAATTTAAAACGAATAACTGCTCTCAGTTGTTTTAACCTGACGTGCTTCTGTTGAAAGGTTTTGTTTTAAATCTTATGGATGCGAAAAGGAAAGTAAGAATTACTTAGTGTTGTATTCTTTGGAGGTTGTATTTGAATTAATGGTTGCTAAGATGTTCACTGTATGTTTTAAAAAGGTTAATTTGAGTTCATAGAATAAACATTGATTTGCTTTAAAGAATACTTTTCCATTTCTGCTGTACCACACTTGTAGAGTGGGCCGTGTGCTCCCCATACCACAATCTATTAAAAGTTGTGGGTCAGGTGAACTCCATGATACACTTTGGGTTTCTCTAAACCCTGGCCCATAACAGGAGTTACAGGAGTTAAATACCAGTTTTGATTTGACTTAGATTACCATTTTTAAGTTGATTTGAATTACTATTTAAAAATTTTTAAATTTGACATAAATAACTATTTTGGGTTGATTTAAATTACAATTTTTAAGTTGATTTCAGTAACTTTTTAAATTTCAATGAAATAACTTTTTAATTTGTTGTCAGATCGAGAGGGATAAATACTCAGTTTGTTATAAGAAAACTAATTAAATAGTATACTGGGATTGGATTTAATCTGACACAAAAACATCTTTCTAAAGTTTAATTTCAAAGGTTTAATTTAAAGGAATAATTCACGGCAGAACAGCTCCAAGGCAGGGTTTGCTCCTCTTGCTCCATGTGGCAGGCTGGGGACAGTTCCAGTCCCCAGGGTCAGCATGTGTGCAGGAAGTATCTCCAGTTACAGCTCCTGGAAGCTCGGGTATCAGAGCTGGAGCGGCGGCTGGGGACACTGTGGAGCATCCGCAAGTCGGAGAGTATCGTGGATAGCACGTATAGAGAGGTGGTCACATCGCAGGCTCAGACTCCGCAGGCAGGAAGGGAGTGGGTGACCACCAGACAGCAAGAGAGCGAGGCAGGTAGTGCAGGAATCTCCTGTGGCCATTCCCCTGCAGAACAGATATACCGTTTTGGATACTGTTGATGGGAATGGCCTCTCAGGGGTAAACAGCAACAACCACGGTTGTGGCACCACGGTTAGTTCTCCTGCAGAGGGGAGGAGTAATAAGTGTGACAGTGTAATAGTTATAGAGGATTCAATTGTAAGGGGAATAGACAGGTTTTTCTGTGGCTGCAAATGAGACTCCAGGATGGTTTGTTGCCTCCCTGGTGCTAGGGTTAAGGATGTCTCGGAGCGGGTATAGGACATTCTGGAGGGGGAGGGTGAACAGCCAGTGGTCGTGGTACACATCGGTACAAACGACATAGGTAAAAAAAGGGATAAGGTCCTAAAGGCAGAGTACAGGGAGCTAGGAAGGAAGTTAAGAAATCGGACCTCGAAGGTAGTGATCTCAGGATTACTACCTGTGTCACGTGCTTGTCAGAGTAGAAATGACAGGATATATAGGATGACTACGTGGCTGAAGAGATGGTGTCAGGGGGAGGGTTTCCGATTCCTGGGGCATTGGGACCGGTTCTGGGGGAGGTGGGACCTGTACAAACTGGACGGGTTACACCTGGGCAGGACTGGAACTTATGTCCTAGTGGGGCTATTTGCTGGAGCGGTTGGGAAGGGTTTAAACTAATATGCCAGGGGGGTGGGAACCTTCGCAAGGAGTCAGAGAAAGAGGGAGCAAGGACAAAAGGAAAAGGAAGAAAAGTGAATAAGAAAAGTGATAGGTGGAGAAACCAAGGGCAAAATTCAAACAGGATAGTAGAGAAAAATATTGGGAGCAAGACAAGCATTGTGAAAAAGACAAACTTAAAGGCTCTGTGCATTAATGCATGGAGCAGTTGCAATAAAGTGGATGAACTAATCGAGCAGATAGATATAAATGGGTCTGATATAATTGGGATTACGGAGACATGGCTGCAGTGTGAACAGGGATGAGAACTGAATGTCCCAGGGTTCTCAATATTTAGGAAGGACAGGCATAAAAGAAAAGGTGGTGGTGTGGCACTGCTGGTTAAAGAGGAAATTAACACAATAGTGAGAAAGGATATTAGCTCTGACAATGTGGAATGTATGGGTAGAGTTGAGAAATACCAAAGGACAAAAAACATTAGTGGGTGTCATATATAGACCCCCAAACTGCACTGGTGAGGTTGGGAATGGCATTAAACAAGAAATTAGTGATGCATGTAATAAGGGAATATCGGTGATCATGGGTGATTTTAATCTTCACATAGATTGGGCAAATCATATTAGCCACAATGCCGTAGAGGAGGAATTCCTGGAGTGTATACGGGATGGTTTTCTTGACCAATATGTGGAGGAACCAACTAGAGAGCAGGCCATCTTAGACTGGGTACTGTGTAATGAGAAGGGAATCATTGCCAATCTGGCTGTACGAGACCCCTTGGGTACGAGCGACCATAACATGCTAGAATTTTTTATCAAGATGGAGAGTGAAGTAGTTGATTCGTAGACTTGGGTGCTGAACCTAAATAAAGGGAACTATGAGGATATGAGGCGTGAGTTGGCCTTGATAGATTGGGGAGAGTTACTTAAAGGGTTAACGGTGGATAGACAATGGCAAACATTCAAGGAACGCATGGAGGAACTACAGCAGCTGTTCATTCCTGTCTGGCACAAAAGCAAAGGGGCTAAGAGGGCCAATCCATGGCTTACAAAGGGAATTAGAAATAGTATCCAATCCAAGGATGAAGCATACAGATTGGCCAAGAAAAATAATAGGTCTGAGGATTGGGGGCAGTTTAGAATTCAGCAAAGAAGGATGAAGGGATTGATTAAGAAGGGGAAATTACAGTACGAAAGGAAGCTTGTAGGGAACATAAAGACTGACACTAAGAGTTTCTGCAGATGTGTGAAGAGAAAGAGATTGGTAAAGAGAAATGTAGGCTCACTGCAGACAGAAACAGGGGAATGCATAATAAGGGACAAAGAAATGGCTGAGCAATTAAATACATACTTTGATTCTGTCTTCACAAAAGAGGACACAAATCAGATCCCAGAAATGTTGGAGAATGATAGTTTAGTGAGAGGGAAGAACTGAGGGAGATCAACCATAGTAGAGAAATGGTGCTGGGAAAACTGATGGGATTGAAGGTGGATAAATCCCGAGGGCCTGAGAATCTGCATCCCAGAGTGCGTAAGGAGGCGGCTCTGGAAATAGTGGATGCATTGGTGGTCATCTTCCGGGATTCTATAGACTCTGGAACTGTCCCTGCAGATTGGAGGGTAGCTCACGTCACTCCGATATTCAAAAAGGGAGGTAGAGAGATGCAGGGAATTATAGACCAGTAAGCCTAACATCGGTAGTGGGGAAAATGCTTGAATCTATTGTCAAGGACTTTATAGTGGAACATTTAGAAAGCAGTGGCAGGATCAGTCAGAGTCAGCATAGATTTATGAAGGGAAAATCATGCTTGACAAATCTGTTGGAATTCTTTGAAGAGGTAACCAGTACAGTCGACAATAGGGAGCCAGTCGAAGTGGTATATTTGGACTTTCAGAAGGCGTTTGACAAAGTCCCGCATAAGAGATTATTGTGCAAAATTAAAGCGCATGGGATTGGGGGAAATGTATTGAGGTGGATAGAAAACTGGTTGGCAGAGAGGAAACAAAGAGTAGGGATTAATGGGTCCTTTTCAAATTGGCAGGCAGTAACCAGTGGGGTCACACAGTGATCGGTGCTGGGACCCCAGCTATTCACAATATATATTAATGATTTGGATGAGGGAACAAAATGTAACAACTCAAAGTTTGCAGATGATACCAAATTAGGTGGGAGGGTGAATTGTGCCGAGGATGCAGGGATCCTACAGCAAGATCTGGACAGGTTGGGTGAGTGGGCAAACCAATGGCAGATGCAGTATAATTTGGATAAGTGTGAGGTTATTCATTTTGGAAGCAAAAACAGGAAGGCAGATTACTACCTGAATGGTTGTAAATTGGGAGAGGGGAGCGTGCAGCAGGACCTGGGTGTCCTTGTGCACCATTCGCTGAAGGTGCATGCAGGTGCAGCAGGCGGTAAAGAAGGCTAATGGTATGTTGGCCTTCATTGCAAGAGGTTTCGAGTATAGAAGCAGGGATGAGTTGCTGCAATTGTACAGTGCCTTGCTGAGGCCACACTTGGAATATTGTGTGCAGTTTTGGTCTCCTTCTCTGAGGAAGGATGTTCTTGCTCTCGAGGGAGTGCAGCGAAGGTTTACCAGACTGATTCCAGAGATGGCAGGACTGTCATATGAGGAGAGATTGACTAGGTTGGGATCGTTCTCGCTGGAGTTCAGAAGAATGAGGGGGATCTCATCGAGATTTATAAAATTCAAACAGGACGAGACAGGGTAGATACAGGGAAGATGTTACCAATGATAGGTGTGTCCAGAACCAGGGGTCACAGCCTGAGGATTCAGGATAAACCATTTCGGACAGAGATGAGGAGACATTTCTTCACACAAAGTGGTGAGTCTGTGGAATTCATTACCACAGGGAGTAACTGATGCTAAAACTTTGACTATATTCAAGAGGCGGCTGGTTATAGCACTTGGGGAGAATGGGATCAAAGGCTATGGGGAGAAAGCAGGATTAGGCTATTGAGTTGGATGATCAGCCATGATCATGATGAATGGCGGAGCAGGCTCGAAGGGCCAAAAGGCCTCCTCCTGCTCTTATCTTCATGTATCTATGTATCTATAGTTTGGTTAGAGTTTGTAGCATTAGGGCGTTTGGGGCTGTAAGGGTTAATGTGGGAGTGCAGAAACAGTACCACCCACATAATGAATAGTAGAATTCCTACAGTGCAGAAGCAGGCCATTTGGCCCAACGAGTTTGCACTGACCCTTTGAAAGAGCATCCTACCCAGGCCCATTCTCCTATCAATCCCACCCTATCCCTGGATACAAGGGGAAATTTAACATGGTCAATCCACCTAGCCTGCACATCTTAGCACTGATGTGTAGAATCGTATGTGAGTGGTAGAGTGAAGTGGTGGGTCTGGTAGAAGTCGGCATGAAGATAGCACCTAGTCAGGTATGTATATAGTTATGTGTTACCAATAAACAGCTGTTGTCCAACCATACAAAGAACAAAGAACAAAGAAATGTACAGCACAGGAACAGGCCCTTCGGCCCTCCAAGCCCGTGCCGACCATGCTGCCCGACTAAACTACAATCTTCTACACTTCCTGGGTCCGTATCCTTCTATTCCCATCCTATTCATGTATTTGTCAAGATGCCCCTTAAATGTCACTATCGTCCCTGCTTCCACCACCTCCTCCGGTAGCGAGTTCCAGGCGCCCACTACCCTCTGTGTAAAAAAATTGCCTCGTACATCTACTCTAGACCTTGCCCCTCTCACCTTAAACCTATGCCCCCTAGTAATTGACCCCTCTACCCTGGGAAAAGCCTCTGACTATCCACTCTGTCTATGCCCCTCATAATTTTGTAGACCTCTATCAGGTCGCACCTCAACCTCCGTCGTTCAGTGAAAACAAACCGAGTTTATTCAACCGCTCCTCATAGCTAATGCCCTCCATACCAGGCAACATTCTGGTAAATCTCTTCTGCACCCTCTCTAAAGCCTCCATATCCTTCTGGTAGTGTGGCGACCAGAATTTAACACTATATTCCAAGTGTGGCCTAACTAAGGTTCTATACAGCTGCAACATGACTTGCCAATTCTTATACTCAATGCCCCGGCCAATGAAGGCAAGCATGCCATCTGCCTTCTTGACTACCTTCTCCACCTGTGTTGCCCCTTTCAGTGACCTGTGGGCCTGTACACCTAGATCTCTCTGACTTTCAATACTCTTGAGAGTTCTACCATTCACTGTATATTCCCTACCTGCATTAGACCTTCCAAAATGCATTACCTCACATTCGTCCGGATTAAACTCCATCTGCCATCTCTCCGCCCAAGTCTCCAAACAATCTAAATCCTGCTGTATCCTCTGACAGTCCTCATTGCTATCCGCAATTCCACTAACCTTTGTGTCGTCTGCAAACTTACTAATCAGACCAGTTACATTTTCCTCCAAAACATTTATATATACTACAAACAGCAAAGGTCCCAGCACTGATCCCTGCGGAACACCACTGGTCACAGCCCTCCAATTAGAAAAGCATCCTTCCATTGCTACTCTCTGCCTTCTATGACCTAGCCAGTTCTGTATCCACCTTGCCAGCTCACCCCTGATCCCGTGTGACTTCACCTTTTGTACTAGTCTACCATGAGGGACCTTGTCAAACCCTTACTGAAGTCCATATAGACAACATCCACTGCCCTACCTGCATCAATCATCTTTGTGACCTCCTCGAAAAACTCTATCAAGTTAGTGAGACACGACGTCCCCTTCACAAAACCATGCTCTAGATCTTGGGGGCAGGCTCTAGATCTCCTAATAAGACAATATAAAACATCAGCCACATCCAGGGTCAGTGCACTGACATGTGCATGGATAAAAAATATTTTTAAAAGAGAAATCAGAACAAAAAATCAACTTCAATTCAATTCTCCAAGCTCAGGAAGGCAAATAATTGGCCCAAACTATTAATTTGAAAGATTCTATGCAGAATCCTGAAGATTGACATGGTTTAAACCAGTTTAAACCGAATCCTGACAAACATGGGAGGAAAGAAAAACTATTTTAAAGTTGTATTCCCCTGTGATGAAAATAGCCATGGATGGTAAATCAACATTGCCAGATCAATTAAAGCAGATACAAGGGCAGACCATATGCAAAATTGGGTGTTCTGGAGACGAGGATTTTGAAGATATGTAATAGCATCAGGTTGGAATAAGAAAATAGGCTGAACAAGTAAATACACTATTATGTTCAGTAGGTCCAAAAACAGAAAATGTAATTGTCAAAGAATAAATTAATTCTCTGATAACTTTGAAGAGGTCATGAAGTTTTGTCATTATATTCGTTACTGATTATTGGTTATTGTTGGTGGGTGCAAATTTGGGAGAAAATGTGAAAAAGGAAGAAAAAAATATATATTTTAAAAAAAGAAGTGGTCATGAAGTCCTTTGAGATCTACTTTACCCTAAGAAGCAATAACATTTTGGAACAAGAAACATTTAACAAGAGCCCAAACACCAGGAGAACCATAGACTCTTCCATAACTGAGTCATACAGATTGGCTGAAGGCTGTGACTACTCATAAGGGACTGAATAGTAATGGGAGTGGCTGATGATACTCTTCTGGATTTAGTCCAACCTAAAGAAGATCTGACTTTGGAAAAAGCCATCCAAATCATCAGGCAATCAGAAGTCTGCCAGAAAAAAACTTTTTACTTTACATGGCAAAGTTAAACCATGGTACAGAGTATCTGCTACAGTCCAGCTCATGAAACAACAAATGGTCAAGGAAAGTAATACCCAAGCAAAACATAAGATAGTGGTAGACCATGTCAACAATGTAGCGCCAAAAGACCTCACAGGCACAAGCAAAGTTCAGCAATCACTGTGCAGCTCTTTTGCCAAAAGATACATGCGTCTAAAACTTTGAGACATATGGAGGGTCCCAAATGAGTCTATGAAATAAACCAGTCACACCAAGTAGAAGTCTAACAATGATTCTTGGGGAAAAATAAAGATCCCAGTTTCACATTTTGGAATGATGCCATATCTGTAAATGTTCACCCCAAATTAGACAATGTGACAAGCCTGTTGGATCAGGGCCATGGCTATAAGACCTTTGGCTACTGATGACACTGTATAGTCATAGAGGAATTTGACTCATAGGCATGATTAAAGAATTGCAACAAGCAAATAATTGAAATTCTGCATGCCACCTGCAATCAACCCTATTCGCTTCTGACCTGAGATGCCTATGTTGCCCTCAGCCTCCTCAAAATGGCAGAATATGTCAAAACGACCACTGTGGTTAAATACATTGAACTGGAGAGTCCACCTGTGCTGATCATCTCAACTGGGACTTCAGTTCAGAATTGTTCTCACTCATTGCAAAGGTGGTTATTGCAGCTCCTTTGAAAATACTATTCTTCAGTCATTTCAGCTAAACATTCAGAAGAGTACCAACAAACTAAAAGCAGAAGATATAGGAGCAGCAGCAGAAGGTTGAGTCCAAACTGCAGCGTCAGCTAGTTGCTGTCACAGGACCAGGGAAAACTACAGCAACTAAGCTGGAGCTTCAAACTCACACAAGCAACATGGAGTTGATCTTTGAGCAGGAGAGAAACACCCACCAACTCACCAAGGCAAAACTCAGGGAGAACAAGTGCACATGAAGAAACAGAGGGCAGCATTCAAAACCAAACTGCAGGTCGAGTTCAAGGATGATGAACATACAAACATAAGGGAGGTAAACCTTCAACTTCCAGGAGAAACCTGGTTGACCCACCGAAAAAGAAAACCCAAGTTCATTCTGTGAATGAACGGAGTGAACATTCCCTCCAGAGGGAGAGGGGTAAAACTATGGTGTCCTACCAAGGAAAACAATATTTATTCATTTTTAAATAAATTTAGAGTACCCAATTATTTTTTTTTCCAATTAAGAGGAATTTAGCGTGGCCCATCCACTTAACCTGCACATCTTTGGGTTGTGGGGGTGAAACCCACGCAGACTTGGGGAGAATGTGCAAACTCCACACAGACAGTGACCTAGGGCCGGGATCGAACCCGGGTCATCAGCTAACCACTGCGCCCCCGTGCCACCCTGGAAAACAAATTGTTGACAAAGAAAAATACAACACTAAAGACCTCAAGAACCAAATGTTGACACACAAGTTTTTTTTTGCATTTTCAAACATTTTTCTATTAACTTGAGAAGCAGCCACTATCAGCCTGAAAGACTGAGACAGAATGAAGGAATAATAACAACTGTCAGGTAACAATAGTATTGAATCCCCTATCCACATTTTCAAGTGAACCCTATATGCTTCTGAAGGTGTTCCCCGTCACAATGGACGTCTTGGCACTCTATACTAGCATCCCCCATGACGACGGCATTGCTGCAACAGCCTCAGTACTCAACACCGACAACTGCCAATCTCCAGACGCAATTCTGCAACTCATCCGCTTCATTCTGGATCACAACGTCTTCACCTTCGACAACAAGTTCTTCATTCAGACACACGGAACAGCCATGGGGACCAAATTCGCACCCCGATACGCCAACATCTTCATGCACAAGTTTGAACAAGACCTACTCACCACACAGGACCCTCAACCAACGTTATACACCAGATACATCGATGACATTTTTTTCCTTTGGACCCACGGCGAAGAATCACTGAAACGACTACACGATGACATCAATAAGTTCCATCCAACCATCAGATTCACCATGGACTACTCTCCAAAATCAGTTGCATTCTTGGACACACATCTCCATCAAGGATGGTCACCTCAGCACTCCGCTTTACCGCAAACCCACGGATAACCTCACGATGCTCCACTTCTCCAGCTTCCACCTTAAACACATTAAAGAAGCCATCCCCTATGGACAAGCTCTCCATATACACAGGATCTGCTCAGACGAGGAGGAGTGTTACAGACATCTACAGACGTTGAAAGATGCCCTCGTACGAACGGGATATGGCGCTCGACTCATCGATCGACAGTTCCAACGCGCCACAGCAAAAAAACGCACCGACCTCCTCAGAAGACAAACATGGGACACAACCGACAGAATACCCTTCGTCGTCCAGTACTTTCCCGGAGCAGAGAAACTACGACACTTCTTCACAGCCTTCAACACGTCATCGATGAAGATGAACATCTTGCCAAGGTCATCCCCATACCCCCACTACTTGCCTTCAAACATCCGCGCAACTTCAAACAAACCATTGTTTGCAGCAAACTACTTAGCCTTCAGAACAGTGACCACGACACCACACAACCCTGCCATGGCAATCTCTGCAAGACATGCCAGATCATCGACATGGATACCACCATTACACGTGAGAACACCACCCACCAGGTACGCGGTACATACTCGTGCGACTCGGCCAATGTTGTCTACCTCATACGCTGCAGGAAAGGATGTCCCGAAGCGTGGTACATTGGCGAGACCATGCAGACGCTGCGACAACGAATGAACGGACATCGTGTGACAATCACCAGGCAGGAATGTTCCCTTCCAGTCGGGGAACACTTCAGCAGTCAAGGGCATTCAGCCTCTGATCTCCAGGTAAGCGTTCTCCAAGGCGGCCTTCAGGACGCGCGACAACGCAGAATCGCCGAGCAGAAGCTTACAGCCAAGTTCCGCACACATGAATGCGGCCTCAACCGGGACCTGGGATTCATGTCGCATTATGTTCATCCCCCACCATCTGGCCTGCGAAATCCTACCAACTGTCCTGGCTTGACACAATTCGCACCTCTTTAACCTGGGGTTACCCCATCTCTGGATCTGTAAAGATTTAATCACCTGCTAATGCTCACATTCCAAGCATTGTCTGGCGTCTTTGAATTTGTCTATATATATGTTTCTGGAGCATACCTCTTCATTCACCTGAGGAAGAGCAGCGCTCCGAAAGCGAGTGACATCGAAACAAACCTGGTGGACTTTAACCTGGTGTTGTAAAACTTCTTACTCTGCTTCTGAATGTGTTGGAGCCCAGCGCCTTAATGGTCCCAGTCTACACTAGACATGTTGCCATGGTCTGCTTAACTGCACAGAGCTGACCACATATTAACTGCATGAGCTCCATAGTTGACTGTATTATCTCAATGATCACTAAAAAACTAGAAGCAGAGGACACAATCTCAGACTAAAGGGACATCCTTTAAAACAGAGATGAGGAATTTCTTCAGCCAAAGGGTGGTGAATCTGTGGAACTCTTTGCTGCAGAGGCCAAATCACTGAGTGTCTTTAAGACAGAGATAGATAGGTTTTTGATCAATAGGGGATCAGGGGTTCTGGAGAGAAGGCAGGAGAATGGAGATGAGAAAAATATCAGCCATGATTGAATGGCGGAGCAGACTCGATGGGCCAAGTGGCCTAATTCTGCTCCTATGTCTTATGGTCATATGGTCTAAGTTGCAAGCCAACTCTCTACATTGCTCAACCTGGTGCAAAGGCTCCCTGACAAACAGTCAATGCACTTAACAGTTGCTGGTTACACATTTATCATGGTTTCTTAAAGATTGAGCCCTGGATGTCTACAACTGTATCGTCCATAGCAGAGATCAGGGGCTGGATTCCCCGTTTTTGAGACAAAATGTTGACGCTGTGGCAGGATTCTTGGACTTCCATGACAGCAAAACTGGCGCTGCACCTGGGCCGATTCAGCGACTGTTAAGGGGCTAGCACTGGTGCCACGTGGAACACAATCGATTCCAATGAGAAACGGTGTCGGATTTGCCAGATTCGCGATTGACATTCATGAGGCTGACAATCTACAGCCACATATACACACTTCACTCCCCACATACACCATCCCAACCATCCCAGCCAACAAGATGGCAGCAAGACGCAGAGCACCAAGCTTCAATAATGCGAGCTGGAGACCCCCCTGGATGCCATGGAGGCGAGGCAGGCCACCCTGTACCTCGCAAAGAGACTGCCAGCCGCTGCTGTTCACCGTGCGTCATCGCGAAAAGAACCCGACAGTCATCACATTATGTTGCCACTCTCTGGAAACCAGGAACTTCTGGTCTTGGTTAGAATGGAGAAGAAGATTACTTGAATGCTTGGATAGTGCAATACAGTGGGACCAATAAGAAATATTGTGACATTGCATGTGTTTGACAAGTTACTTCATCTCGTTTAAAGTCATAGTTTGTAAAGTAAAAATAAGATTGTACTCTTTTCTACACTTGTTTAAATTTCTAAAGAAATGGGAATATGTTTAAAACAAAGTTTATATATGTTGTAGACGGAGGCAAAGGCCCCACAAGCGGCCAGGCGGACAGGGTACAACTCACTTTATTCTACACTAGTCACAATAATCACTTCTCTCCGCTCTCCACACTCCATCCCCTGCAGGGTCTCCTTCCCCGAACTGCTTCCAGGTTGGGGTTGAGATTCCAATTAGGGGGAGCTTTGCCCCCTAGTCAGCTGAGTAGCTCATTCTCAGGTGTGTAGAAGGGGAAGCAGATGCTGTACAACTCTGTGTCTGTAGGGGGTCGTAAACACCCCCACCCTCCCCCAAGTCCGGAGAAATGTCCATGTCCTCAGGCGGAGGGTCCCGTGGCCGCTTGGGTTGTGGGTGGAGTTCCAGGGGCAGCACAGCTGGTCCTGGAGATGTGTAGTGTACTGGGGACCGCCGCTTCCGCGAAGAACGTCGAAGCTGGCATGACCCAGCCAGTAAGGCTGCTGGTACAAGTGGCCCCGGTGTATCGTCGCCAGACTGTGCAATGGCCATATCTGAATCCGATGCGTTGTCTACACCGCCGCTGGCCGGGCCCATGGGCAACACATCTCGACGGTCAACAGGAGGCAGAAAGGGCAGGTGGGGTCCAGTTACCCACTGGTCTCGGCTCTCCTCCTTGGCCATATGGCGGATGGTGTCCGGGTCCTACGTGGGGCCTTCGGGCCACGTGCCGGTGGTTCCTGATCATATCGTCGTAATTGGTCCATGTGGCGATATGTCTCTGCCCCCTGCAATGCATAGGAGACTGGCCACGTTGCATGGTGGACTGGCCCAGGGATCCATATGGCTCCACTCCCGAAATTCCTCACATAAACCGCGACACCCATTGTGAAGAAAACCGCGTCACCTGTCGTGAAGGTGCGCGCCCGTGAGCGGCGGTGAGAGTCCTTCTCTGAGCGGTCCTGCCGCTGACGGACCTGTGCTCTGACATCGGGGAGGATGAGGCTGAGATGAGTCCGGAATCGGCACGCCGTGAGTTACTCTGCTGGTGTCATGCCGGTTGTGGCGTGACGCGTCGGACAGTAACGGACCTCATCAACCGCGTTTCGAAACGACCCCAAGGTCACCTTCCTCCTGGCTCTCTTGAATGTTTGTACCGCTCATTCGGCTAGCCCATTGGAGGGTGGGTGGTACGGGGCCGTGTACATGTGCCTGATGCCATTCGTGGCCATGAACGAAGAAAACCCCTGGCTCATGAATGCCACCGCATTGTCGGACACCAGGACCTCAGGCAGTCCGTGCGTGCTAAACATAGTCTATCCGTTGTTGCTCGAGTATTCGCCGTGGGGAGCCGGAGTACTTCCAGCCACTTTGAATGGACATCCACAAAAATAAGGATTCTGGCCCCCTGAAACGCGCTGGCAAAGTCGATATGTACACGGGATCAAGGCTTCCTGGGCCACTCCCAGAGGTGCATCAGGGCCGCCGGTGGGGCTGTCTAGTGTTCTAGGCATGGGGTGCAATTTCAGGCCACCCGTTCGATCCCGGCATCCAGTCCGGGCCACCAAACGTAGCTCTGCAACAACATTTTCATCTTGGCCACCCCAGGGTGCCCGTTATGAAGGTCTTTCAGCAGGGGTGCGCGTCCCCGTTTGGGGATGACAACCCACATCCCCCACTGGAGGACACCACCTTCTACGCTCAACTTGGGGAGTTTTACGGCGTAGCCCCTCAGCCTGCCTGGTATCGCCCGATGTCGGGCCCAGTATTGGACCATATGTCGGACCCTTGAGAACTCTGGGTTGGCCTGTGTCCATTTATTGATATGAACTGCCGTTACTGGCAAAGTGTCCATGAAATGAAGAGTGGCTATCACCTCTGCAGCTGGGGTGGGAGCCGGCGGCTTTGTGGGTAGAGGCAGGCGGCTCAACCCGTCCGCGTGTGGGATTTTTGTGCCCGGGAAATGCTCTAACTGTACTCATAGGCCATGAGCAGCAGGGCCTACCGTTGAACCTGGATGGCTGCTATTGGCGGAATCACTGATCATCTTTAAATAACCATAGCAGGGGCTTGTGGTCGGTATATACCATGAACATTCGCTCATAAATATACTGGTGGAATTTCCACACCGCGAACACCACTGCCAAGCCTTACTTCTCTATCAAAGCGTAGTTCCGCTTAGCGTCTGCCAGCGTGCTGGACGCAAAAGCTATAGGTCGCTGATGTCATGCATGTGGTGTGTGACGACCGACCGCACCAAAGCCGTATGGCGAGGCGTCGCACGTGAGGAGCAGGGGCTTGTCCGGATCGAAATGTGGAAGTAATTCCTTCAGACGAGAGCCGCTGTTTCACTTCGTGAAATGCATCTGGTGCGGGGGAGGCCCCAGTCCCACTTCTGTCTCTTCTTCAGCAGTTGGTGGAGCGGACCGAGCACCATGGACATCCTGGGTATGAACTTCCCGTAATTGTTCACCAGGCCGAGGAAAGACTGGAGTTCTGTTTGATCGTGAGAGATGGGGCCCTAGCGAATTGCCCGCACCTATTCCTCCACTGAATGGAGGCCTCTGCTATCCGCCTGGTAGCCAAGATACGTGACCTCCAGCACTTGGAAAATGTACTTCTCCCTCCAGAGGCGGACCCTGGCCCAAGCAAACTGCTTGAGGACCTTGGTTAGGTTCTCCACGTGTTCCTGATGTGAGGTCCCAGTGATGAGAACATCGTCTAGATAGACGGCCACCCTTGGCAACCCTCGCAAGTTGTTCTCCATAACCCTCTGGAATATCACACAAGCCGAGGAGACTCCGAATGGTAACCGTGTATATTTGTACAGTTCCCGATGGGTATTGATCATCACATATTTCTGGGAACTTGACTCGAGCACCAGCTGCAAGTACACATGGCTCATGCCCAGCTTAGTGAACGTTTTTCTGCCGCTGAGGCAGGCTTAGAGATCCTGGATCCGAGGGACCGGGTAACGGTCAAGGCGGGATACCCGGTTCATAGTCATTTTATAGTCCCCACAGAGTCGCACCCACCCGACTGGCTTCAATACGGGGACCACGGGCACGGCCCAATTGGCATAGTGGACAGGGCAGAAAATCCCCAGCTGCTCTAAATGGTCCAATTCCTGGCCTATCTTGACGCAAAGTGCGTACGGCATAGGGTGGTGTAGAAATACTGGGGCTGGGCCTCCGACTGTTCACCCTATCTATACCCATCATGATTTTATAAACTTCTATCAGGTCGCCCCTCAGTCTCCGTCTTTCTAGGGAGAACAATCCCAATTTATTCAATCTCTCCTCATAGCTAATAGCCTCCATACAAGGCAACATCCTGGTAAACCTTTTCTGTACACTCTCCAAAGCCTCCATGTCCTCCTGGTAGTGTGGTGACCAGAATTGGACACAGTATTCCAAATGTGGCCTAACCAACGCTCTACATAACTGTAGCATAATTTGCAAACTTTTATACTTGATACCCCGTCCAATGAAGGCAAGCATTCAACATGCTTTCTTTACCACCATTTCCACCTGTGCTGCCACTTTTAAGGATCTGTGGACCTGCATGCCCAGATCTCCCTGTGTGTCTATGCTCCTGATTGTTCTGCCATTTATTTTATAGCTCCCACCTGAATTGGATCGACCAAAATGCATCACCTTGCATTTGTCCAGGTGAGTAGAACCTATCTCAGAATCCTTTCCAACAATTTCACTATCACTGACGTCAAGCTCACTGGCCTATAATTACCCGAGTTATCCTTCCCAACCTTCTTAATTAATGGGACAACATTGGCTATTCTCCAATCCTCTGGGACCTCATCAGTGGCCAACGAGGAAACAAAATTTCTGTTGGAGGCCCAGTGATTTAATTTCTTGTCTCCCTCAGAAATCTGGGCTAGATGCCATCTGGCCCTAGGGATTTGTCTACCTTAATGCTTTTTAACACACCTAACACTTCCCCCCTCATAATAACGACTTGTACTAAAGTGTTTACGTATCCCTCACGTATCCCTTACGTATACCAGCAATCAACATGTCCCTCTCCTTTGTGAATACCGATGCAAAATACTCATTAAGGATCTCACCTACTTCCTTTGGTTCTACGCCTAATTTCCCTCCTTTGTCCTTAAGTGGACCAACTCTTTCTCTAGCTACCATCATGTTCCAAATGTACGTATAAAATGCCTTGGGATTCTCCTTAATCCTGTCTGCCAAGGACATTTTGTGACCCTTTTTGCCCTCCTAACTCCATGCTTGAGCTCCTTTCTACTTTCCCTGTATTCTTCAAGTGCTTCATGTGTTTTTAGTTGTCTAGACCTCATGTATGCATCCTTTTTATTTTTGACTAGATTCGCAATTTCCCTGGTCATCCACGGTTCCCGAATCCTGCTTTTCCTGTCTTTCCCTTTTATCGGCACATGCCTGTCCTGCACTCCCATCATCTGCTCCTCAAAAGACTCCCACGTGCCAAACGTGGATTTACCCTCAAACAGCCTCTCCCAAACAACAGCCTCCAAATCCTGCCTAATCTGGTTGTAGTTTGCCTTCCCCCAATTTAGCTCCTTAACCGTAGGACAACACTCATCCTTTTCCATGAGTATCCGAAAGCTTACGGGATTGTGGTCACTGTTCGCCACATGTTCCCCCACTGCAGCTTTGATGACCTGGCTGGGCTTGTTCCCTAGTACTAGATCCAGTATAGCCCCCTCTCTAGTTGGACTATCCACATATTGTTCCAAAAATCCTTCCTGGACACATTTAACAAATTCCTCACCATCCGGACCTCTAGCCCGAAGAGATTTCCAGTCAATATGAGGAATATTGAAGTCTCCCACTACAACAACTCTATTATTTCTACATCTGTCCAGAATCTGCTTACATATCTGTTCTTCAACTTCCCGTGGGCTGTTGGGAGGCCTGTAGTACACCCCCCCCCCCTCCCCCCATCATAGTGATTGCCCCTTCCTGCTTCTGAGTTCTACCCGGTGTCTCGTTACTTGATTCTTCCATGGTGTCCTTCCTCTGTACAGCTGTAACATGTTCTCTAACCAGTATTGCAACTCCCCCACCTCTCTTACCTTCCTCCCTGTCTTGCCTAAAACACCTATATCCTGGATTTTTTAGCTGCTAGTCCTGTCCCTTTTTAACCAAGTCTCCGTTACCGCAACCACATCCAAATTCTGCGCACGAATCAAGGCTCTAAGTTCATCTGTCTGCCTACCCTGTCTGGCAGTCACACATCTATCTTCCTGTACCTTGCGTGTGACCACATCTCTATAACAATTTCAGCTAATTGTGTGCTCTTCATTGCTTCCAGCTGCTTCTCTCACCGATCCATGCATTTGGTGAGCTTCTGCAACTGAATGCACTTCCCACAGATGTAGTCCTCAGGGACACTTGAAGTGTCCATGATGCCGCACATCGTGCAGGAGTAGCACACAAGCCCGCCAATTGGCATCTCTCTCCCTCTGTTGGTTGTTAGATTAAAAACAAAATACTAGTTAGGCCCTTAATAAAACTTTACTGCTGCTGCTTTCACAAATAGGCCCCCCAAAATTAATGTGTCTCCTGGTTAGTACAGGTTGGTACAAAATATTAAATCTAACTTGCTACCCTCTCGTAAGTGTGAGAAGAAAAAAAACCTCTTACCGTACAAAATGTAGCTCAGAATCTACTCCGATGTGCCTTCCCAGACTACACCCCAGATTTCTCCCGCTCAGCTCCAGTCCCGATATGAAGGACTTACCTGTCTTACCTGCTACTCACCAATCCACTCTCCCCTTGTAATCACCTACAGCAGGACAAGGCCACTCACTGGAAATTTGAATGCAACAAATCAAGGGATAAAAAGCACCTCCTCCCACCCAGCCTCAAATTCCCACCTCGCTTTAGTTTCCCAGCTCCCAAACTCACTCTTCGATGTGTCTCACGCTGGATGTGCCCTCTGTCTCACTGGGAGTGCATAAGTCAGACAGCCAACTGTCGGTCAGCAAGGTGAAGGTCTGCTGTTCATCACTGGTGATGCCGTTTGTGCGGGAAAAAAATTGAAGTCTTTCAATGTATTGGGCCTAATCGTCCGCGTCGGCGTCAAAAGGCTCGCGTTCACCCATGTATGCCATGCCTGCCGGTCAGAGAGCGGCCTCCGAATGTGGTTGAAAAGCGATCCGAGGCCGCAGCACTTGCCTCCTATGGCAGCTCCACTTGATCCTTGTCGCCAGTGGTGTAGTCAGAGGTAAAGACTCCACGAGAGGTCAGGCTGACAGGGTACAACTCACTTTATTCCACACTAGTCACAATAATCACTCCTCTCCGCTCTCCACACTCCACTCCCCGCAGGGTCGCCTTCCCCGATCTATTTCCAGGTCGGGGTTTATATTCTGTGGTGAGCTCGTCCAATTAGAAGGGAGCTCCGCTCCTAGTCACCTGAGTAGCTCATTCTCAGGTGTGTAGGAAAGGGAAGCGGCGCAATACAGCTCTGTCCCTGTAGGAGGTCGTAACAGTGTGTAAATGTAAGGATGCACATGATCAAATGAAATTGTTTTAATTTTCAGTAGTAAAGGTCATAAACCTGGAAAAATCAGGTATTGGAAATAAAGTTTCAAAGTAAAAAAAAAAAAGGCCGGCTGCGATCTGCCTTTAAATATGAACGACCGAGTCTTTCCGCCAGAGGCAGCATCAGAGAGGTCACGTGCCCAGCAAATAGGGTGTGATTCTCCCCCAAAATTTCTAAGTTAATTTGTGGTGGGTTTTTCAGGGAATCTCCCACAGGCTCTGCCAGCGCATTCCCCCCGCTATTCACTTAGTCACTTTTGCGTTCCCTGGGGAGTTTCTCACCAGTTTAGCCCAGACTTAGAATTTTTTTTATCGCTGGCGAGCTGAACTGAGAGGTCAGGCCACCATGTTGAAAGAGTGCCCCGATATCTAAGTGAGCTTTGGGGTCCCCCACACACACCCCCACCTATGGGCAATGTCACCTCCACACACACTTGGATACTACCCCACACCCCCCAAGTGAGGACATCACATATGGGGTCCCTAGGAGTCCCCCCCCTCTTCAGGCCCCTCCAAACCTCCTTACAGCACCCCTTCCCTTCCAGGACCTCCATCCATCACCCCTCCAACTTCCCAGAGGCCCCTACTTACCTGCCCTGTACTTCCCCCACCCTTTAAACCCCCTCTCCACCCTCATTTCATGGGCACGGCCCCCCTCGGCCACTGACCCTTGGCAGTGCTACGTTGGCACTCGGGCACCCTTGCACTGGCACCCACGCAGTGCTCCTGCTGGCTTGGCAGTGCCATCTGTGCACCTTGGCAGGGCTAGGTTGGCACTGCCGAGGTTCCAGCTGGGCAGTGTCAAAGTGCCCATGATCTAGGGAGAGGGCCAGGGAGCCACACTGCACACACCCTGACCACCTAGCGGTCTCCAATGGCCCGGGAGACTCCCCGGGTGCTGTTCCACCTCGTCCACATTTGTGTGGAACAGCACTGATCGACGCTCAGCTGCAGCCTTTGTGGGGAGGCCAGAGAATCGAGGGACACCAGTGAATAACAGGCAGGTAGGTTGTAAGTAGGCTTGTGACCTACTTCGGGAGCGGTGTTTGGTCCCGCCCATTTGGGGCAGAGTTCCAACTTCAACGCCTCGCGGACTTTGGTGAATCTCGCAAGGTACGGAGGCTGTCGGGAGGCTCGCTGGAGGCTTCCCCCGGGATTCTCTAGCTGCATTGTGCTCTAGCTTGAACGCAAAGCTAGAGAATCGCGCCCATACACTGATGCCACGCATTCTGTACATCTGTATTGTGGGCACAAAATCATGGAGGAGGGATTCCTCCACTTTGTAGCAAGCAAGCAACAGAACTGCGTGAAGAATTGAAAATGGATTATTTTGTAATAAGGAAGAGAGGGCCAGAGACACAAACAGGCCAGGATCTCACAATTGAATCTGCTGGAGAGAGCTTCACAGGAGAGTCCACGGCAGGGACAAAGCAGTGCTGGCGTGAGCTGTATCCAGAGCTCCAAGGCCTCTGGTGAACAAACAATTGAGAAGAAACTGAAATTGGGAACAAAGCAGTATAAAAATGATTTCTTGAGGTATGGTTTTAATTGTGCCAATGCAAATCAGGATGCAAAGCCCATGTGTGTTATATGCAGGGAAGTACTGGCAAATCAAAGTTTAAAACCCTCAAATCTTCAAAGGCATTTGAAGACTAAGCATGGCGAGTTCGAGGACAAACCTCTTGATTTTTTCAAAGGATGCAGCAAGTACTTAAATCGTCAGCTGAATGCCTTAGCAGAAATGTAACATTGTATGACAAAGCAAGTGAGATCGTGAGGACCAAGCAAGTTCCCCTGCTGGATTAAAGGTAAGCAATAATGCTGTGTCCCGAAGATCCGCCGGTTGGTAAAAGTGGGTCCTGGGAAAAAAAGTTTGATAAACACTGGTGTAAACAATGAATGGTTCATTCTGAAACAATGTGACTTCAACTGGAGGTGTAAACAGCAGTTTGTTCTGAAACAATTGTGGCCGTTAGTACCTAGCCAGGCAGTCCCAGACCTGTCTGGTTTCAATGGAAGTTTCTTATCTAAGGTCTGGCTGCATGAATACAGTCTGTTCCAACTCTGCAGTTTGCAAATTGCAGACTCCAGCTAGGTTAAAACTTGGCTTCCACATTTCGAGTTTTTATCCATATTCATGAAAAGAAAATATGAATATTTCTGGAAGTCATGGGTCACCTGACCACACATCTTTAAGGGGTGCTGCGTTTAAATTGTGGGTGCCTTGCCAGATTCTGTACTCTCCCATGGCGCATCCCATCAGTGGGCAAGTGGTCAGTTACAAGCCAATAAACGTCAGTAATCTGAACGGAGGCAAATGCGTAAAAATATTGCATGACTCTTATCATCGATTTTATGACAGTATAGTGGACTTCCTGCATATTTTGCAATCATTTTTTTTGAATACTTCCCCATGTATTACAATCAATGGGAAACAGTTAAGCTGCTGCCACATGCTATGCAAACAGGAATCACTCTTGCTAAGCTATCATAGTAATTCATTTTTGAATGTCAATTACTGATTAATTAAGTATTTTACCTGTTGCTAAATCTTTTCCACAGTGTGCTTGCACTACATAGTATGTTCACAAAGCATTTGAACGATGTTTATCAATAGCTGGTAGACACATTGTTCCAGCATTGCCACTTCCTATCTGAAAAAACTTCTTTGCTACATTTCTACAGGGTTTTCTCATTTGATTTTTGTTTCATGTGAAAGCTTAAGCAGTCTTGTGGGAATCATTTACAAATTGCAAAACTGCGGCTTTGGTAATTTTGAATGACTGCAGAAGACTAACAACAGAAAAGCAACAACAGCAATTTTAAATAACATTTCAATAAAAAAGGTTATAAATATACAGTATAGAAACTCTGGAAATTCTAAAGAACCTTCTTCTATTTCAGGCAGCAATAGTTGAGGCATATAAACCAAGAATGCTGTCTACTTGATCCTCATCTGTACAGAGTACCTGCAGGCTAGTGATCAGCCATGGTTCAGAGTGCTGATTGCTATGCAGGAGCATCTGCTGTAGTTCATGTGCGTCAATGCCACAGAAGATGGGATTTGATGTGTTGGGTGTTCTGGATCACAAACAGGTCACCAACACTTGGAGTGGTGCAACTCTATTTTATTGTAAGGTTAACTATATTAACATACTTGAACTGTGGGTAAATGCAATACCAGCTTTAACTGTTGATCCTTGCCTAGTCCTAACCAGGTGATGCACTCAGCGCATGGTGAATGTCTGTGTTGCAGGCTGTGAGCTCTGTGCTCCAAAGCTGGCTGCTACTAGAATGAGCGGGAACTCTCCTGTCCCCTGTCTTTATAGTGCGTGTGCTCTCACTGGTGATTGGCTGCGGTGTTGTGTATGCTGATTGGTCCCACTGCATGTCCATCAGTGTGTGTGTGGGTCTGCACCACAATATACTGGTGTATATTATGACATCCCCCCTTTTATATAAAGAACATGCGCCTGCGTGACAATAAATATCGTGTAGTGAATGTACCTGACTATGTGTGTGCGTGTTATTTACATGACTATGTACATGAGGCTAATCTATTTACACGGGAAGGTGCCTGGTGCAGAGAAATAGGGTGTCACATCAACAACGAAATGAACATTATATACAAACTACTGGAACGATGAAACAGGATAACAGACAGATCAAAGAGTCCAACATTGTAAAACTCATAAGTCAAGTCTCTGAGGTGGGCGACGAATTCTGGTTGACCGCCTCAAGGGTGGGTCAGGAGCCACCGGCTGAGGAACAGGCTGGGCCATGGCAGAGTGAGGAGGATGCAGAGTATTCGGAATCTCCACACAGTCCAGGTTGGGGACAATAGGAGGGCGTGGCACCGGGGGAGGATCGCGTAGTGAGCGTGGAACGAGACGAAGAGCACGCCGATTTCGGCGGCGAATGGAACCATCTGGCAGACGAACCAGGAACGAGGGGGGGAGACACCTGCCGAAGAACCACAGCAGTTGCAGACCAGCCACCCTCCGGAAGATGGATGCGGACGTTGTCATCCGGAGCCAGAGCAGGGAGATCAGTCGCCAGAGCGTCATGCGCCGCCTTGTGTTGTGCACGAGACTGTTGCATCCGCTGAAGGACCGGAACATGGTCGAGGTCTGGGACGTGAATGGACGGCACCGTGGTCCTGAGGGTGCGACCCATGAGCAGCTGGGCTGGCGACAGGCCCGTGGAGAGTGGGGCCGAACGATAGGCCAGCAAGGTGAGGTAGAAGTCGGATCCTGCATCGGCAGCCTTGCAGAGGAGCCATTTGACTATGTGGACGGCCTTTTTCGCTTTGCCATTGGATTGGGGGCGCAGGGGACTGGATGTCACATGCACAAAGTTGTACCTGCTGGCAAAGTTGGACCATTCCTGGCTCGCGAAGCAGGGGCCATGGTCCGACATCACAGTGAGTGGGATGCCGTGACGAGCAAAGGTCTCTTTGCAGGCACAGATGACCGCCGATGATGTGATGTCGTGCAGGCGTACGACCTCCGGGTAGTTAAAAAAATAGTCTACAATCAGAACATAGTCCCTGCCGAGCGCATGGAACAGGTCAACGCCTACCTTAGACCAAGGGGACGTGACCAATCCATGGGGCTGTAGGGTCTCACGTGGTTGGGCCGGCTGGAACCGCTGACAGGTGGGGCAGTTGAGCACTATGTTGGTGATGTTCTCATTGATGCCGGGCCAGTATACAGCCTCTCGGGCCCTCCGTCGGCACTTCTCCACGCCAAGATTGCCCTCGTCTAGCTGTTCCAAAACGAGCTGGCGCATGCTGTGTGGGATCACGATGCGGTCCAGCTTCAGGAGGACACCATCGTCTACTGCCAGATCATCTCTGATATTGTAGAACTGCGGGCATTGGCCCTTGAGCCACCCGTCCGTCATGTGACGCATGACACTCTGTAGTAGGGGGTCAGCCGCAGTCTCGCGACGAATGTGGATAAGGCGTTCATCCGTGGCCGGCAGATTGGAGGCCGTGAAGGCCACATGGGCGTCAACCTGGCAGACGAACCCCTCTGGGTCACATGGGGTGTTGACTGCCCTGGACAGAGCGTCGGCTATGATCAGGTCCTTGCCCGGGGTGTATAGGAGCTGGAAATCGTACCGCCGGAGTTTAAGCAGAATGTGCTGGAGGCGAGGGGTCATATCATTCAGGTCTTTTTGTATAATGTTGACCAGCGGGCGATGGTCGGTCTCGACAGTGAATTGGGGGAGGCCGTACACGTAATCATGAAATTTGTCGACCCCAGTCAACAGGCCCAGGCGCTCCTTTTCGATCTGCGCGCAGCGCTGTTCCGTGGGGATCATGGCACGTGACACGCATGCAATGGGGGCCCATAGTGAGGAGTTGCAGGAGCACCGCCCCAATGCCGGATTGGCTGGCATCCGTTGAAATTTTTGTTTCCTTCGTGGGATCAAAAACTGCCAATACCGGGGCCATGGTAAGCTTGGTCTTAAGCTCCTCCCATTCACGCTCGTGGGCGGGAAGCCATTGGAAGTCTGTCATCTTCCTGACCAGGTTCCGGAGAGCTGTGGAATGGGAGGCGAGGTTGGGGATGAACTTCCCCAGGAAGTTGACCATGCCCAAAAATCGGAGGACCACCTTCTTATCCGCTGGCTTCTGCATGGCCATGATGGCTGCCACCTTGTCCGCATCCGGCCGCACACCCAACCGGGAGATGTGGTCCCCTAGGAACTTGAGTTCCGTCTGGCCGAAGGAACATTTGGCTCTGCTGAGGCAAAGGCCTTGGTCCCATATTCGTTTGAAAATGTGCTGGAGACGACTGATGTGCTCCTGCGGGGTGGTGGACCAAATGATGATGTCGTCAACATAGACGCGCACACCCTCAATGCCCTCCATCATTTGCTCCATGATCCGGTGGAATACTTCTGATGCCGATATAATCCCAAATGGCATCCTGTTGTAGCAGTATCTGCCAAACGGGGTATTAAAGGTACACAGCTTTCTGCTGGACCTGTCTAGTTGAATTTGCCAGAATCCTTTCGAGGAGTCAAGTTTGGTGAAGATGTTGGCCCGAGCCAAATCGCACGTGATCTTCTCGCGATTGGGGATCGGGTAATGCTCCCTCATTATGTTGCGATTCAGGTCCTTTGGGTCAATGCAGATCTGGAGCTTCTTTACGCACACCATGGAACTGACCCAGTCGGTTGGTTCCATCACTCTGGAGAGCACTCCTTGGTCCTGGAGGTCCTGCAGCTGCTGCTTGAGGCGGTCCTTGAGGGGTGCTGGGACTCTGCGAGGTGCATGAACCACAGGCGTGGCGTCTTGTTTGAGCAGGATTTTGTAAGTGTACGGAAGCGTGCCCATGCCTTCGAAAACGTCGCGGTGCTGGTCGATGATGGCATTGCGTTGCGCCCTTAAGTCCGCATCCTGGAAGGCAGATGTTTCCTCTGGAGAGAGAGAGTGTACTCGTTGAACGAGGTTTAGGAGTTTGCACGCCTGTGCGCCTAGCAGAGAGTCCTTCGAGGAGCCCACGATCTCGGAGGGAAGGATGGTTTTTCGCGAGTTGTGCGTCACTTCGAGTTGGCATGAACCGGTAACAGGAATGACGTTGCCATTGTAGTCCACTAGTTGGCAGGTCGACGGAAGAATGGCTGGTTTAACCCCAAGGGTCTGAAAGGCTGACCACGCTAGGAGATTAGCAGAAGCACCAGTGTTCAGGCGGAATCGTAACTGGGATTGGTTGACCGTCAGGGTGGCACAGCACTCGTCGTCTGGATCAGTGCACCGACAGCGGCTGGTGGTTTTGATTCGGGGACAGCCTGTTCTTTGTTAGAACAGCGACTCAAAAGGGCTCCCTCGGATCCTCGGTGTCACTTGTCTGCGGGAAGTCGGAATCGGACTCGGTTTGGGCGTAGGTAACTGCTTGTTGCAGGGTTCTTCGGAGGTTTATTTCTTTTCCTGGTTCAATTTGAGGCATTGTGCTGTCATTCCAGGTGAAGGAAAGTTGTTTTACAGCTTTAAAAGATTTTTTCTTTGATTTGGGACGTTTCCCCTTTAAATGGGCGTGGTCCGGGCCTCTGACATCATGACACACGTGACGTGGCATGTAGGAGGCGTTTGCACATGCGCAGATCGCGGTTCCTGTACTGATGGCCGTTTTCGTGATTGCGCATGCGCGGCGTCGCGCAACTGCGCAAGTGCAGTCCCTTTAGAAAGATGGCCGCCGACCAAAATCGTTACCTGCTCACCAACATTTGTAGTGGTGCAACTCTATTTTATTATAAGGTTAACTATATTAACATACTTGAACTGTGGGTAAATGCAATACCAGCTTTAACTGTTGACCCTTGCCTAGTCCTAACCAGGTGATGCACTCAGCACATGGTGAATGTCTGTGTTGCAGGCTGTGAGCTCTGTGCTCCAAGTTGGCTGCTACTAGAATGAGCGGGAACTCTCCTGTCCCCTGTCTTTATAGTGCGTGTGCTCTCACTGGTGATTGGCTGTGGTGTTGTGTATGCTGATTGGTCCCACTGCATGTCCATCAGTGTGTGTGTGTGTCTGCACCATAACATACTGGTGTATATTATGACAGGATTGAGCTCAGATATAATGCCACATAACTGAATAGCCTGCCAGCAAAGATTATTTATGTTCACACATATGAAAATCACCCACTCAGCGAGGTACTGAAGAGTGTCAGACAGCTGTGAAACCATAGGTCAAGAAAGTTCCTTCAAGAGAAGGGAGAGAGAAGAACATTGGCAGAAATCGGAGGCATTTTTGCTTTAGTTTGCAAAAAAAGATACAATTACAGGAAATCCTCAGTTAATATTGTTAATTGCTATCTGGACAACGCAACACCATATAAAATGACATATGCGAGACATAAACACAATGCTATAAATGGGATTACGGCCCTGGGGGAAGGCTGTCCAGGTCCATGAAAGTTTCACTCTGGTGACTTAATCTAACAGCAGACAATAGAGTTGTTCATTTGTCAAACTATTTTATCAGTGTTTTTCATAATTGGTCATTCTCGCCAACGGGATCTTCCGGTCCCACCGACGGCGATCTCCCACCACGGATTTCAGGGGTGGGGGTGCATTCAATGGGAAATTCCATATACAGTGGCGGGGCCAGAAGATTCCGCTGCAAGTTAACAGTGGGCTGTCTTCCGCTGCCGAGGAACACATCACAGGGAGCACAGATAATCCCCCACCCTCCCCCACTGTGTACAGACTTTGCCAAAAGCAGCAAATAGGATCAATTGGAGAAAAAGTGGTTAAAAAAGCACAATTAATGGCTTGTTATTTAAATGCATGCAGCATTCAGCACAAGCGGGTGGCATGGTGGTGCAGTTGTTAGTATTGTTGCTTCACAGCGCCAGGAACCTAGGTTCGATCCAGCCTTGGGTGCTATTCTGTAGGGCGGAGAATAAATCAGGAAATAATGAGAGCATGTGAAGAAAAGGCAGTACATTAATCATGGGTGACTGCAATCTTCATGTGGATTGCGAAAATCAAATTGGCAAAGGTAGCCATGAGGAAGTATTCATAGAGTGCATTCTGGGCAGTTTCCGAGAGCAATATGTTGTGTATTCAACCAGGGATCAGGCTATTTTGGATCTGGTAAATAACGAAGGGTCACTGTTGACGATGGCTCAGCTCCGGCTATGGCATCGTCCAGCAGTGCTGAAGCTTCCGTGTCCATGTCCGAGGTTGAATTGTCGTCGTCCTGTTAGTTTGGATGCTGCCCCACAGTGGATTGTACCTTTTGACAGTATGGTGGTACAATGGGCAGTGAAGGCACCAATGTGCCTCGCGAGGTTTCCTCAGAGACAATTCAGTGCCCTTGAAGTGGTGCACGTATTTCTGTACGGTCTTCTCTTGGGTTATGACCTTGTACGAAATGGCCCTGTTCTCTCTAACATGACCCAAATTGCTTCTGTGGATTTCATCAGTGACATTTGATATTTAGGGCAGTATTTTCCTAGCTCTGGGATTATGGGCTGGTTTAGCACAGTGGGATAAACAGCTGGCTTGTAATGCAGAACAATGCCAGAAGAGCGGGTTCAATTCCTGTACTGGCCTTCCCGAACAGGTGCCGGAATGTGGCGACTATGGGCTTTTCACAGTAACTTCATTGAAGCCTACTTGTGACAATAAGCGATTATTATAATAATTATTATTATTCTGGATTTGGAGATGGTGGCACTGGTTAATACTGGGATGTGGCATTGGGACGGCTTCCCGAATATTACCACTGCTGAGGAAATTCGCAACATAGGGCAGGGAGGTGGGTTTGCTGCCCACTGAACAGAGGCAAAACCCCTGCAGCCCAATTGAACCATCCAGAAGGATTTCCCGTCTGATCCAAAGGGACTGCCTGATTAGCCTTTCTGAATTCTTATTTAAATGTTACTCCTCTGTGGGCTCCTCCATGTTGAGGCACCCTCTCGATTCTCAACCTGTCTCAGCAGCGCCCATGTCTGCCAGTCTGGCTGCCAAGCCTTCAGAGCTTAATTCTGCTCTGAGCTTTAAGGCGGCCAATTAGGTGTCTGCCTCTGGGAAAATGAACTGTAATCAAGTGCAAGCTTTGGACCCCCAGTGAGTTTCGACACCGCGGACCCGGATCCCATGGCAAAGTCCTGACTCGAGATCCAGAACAGGAAATAGTGATCAGGGGCGAAATTCTCCTACCCGCCCCGCCACATTTCTGCCCCGACCGGCCGGCGGGAGTCTCCGTAACACCGGCCGGTCAATGGGGTTTCCCATTGTGGGGCAGCCCCACACCGTCGGGAAACCCCCGGGCGCCGGCAAAACGGAGACTCCCGCCGGCGGAGAATGACTCCCATGATTACTGACAAAATCACTCCCAGAAAGATTCACTCCCAAATACTAAAAATATCAAAGCTAATGAAACTGTTTTTGTTCTTCCACTCATATCAAGATCACTGCAACACAGGCACTTTTCAGCCAGGGTTGACCTCACTGCAGAAAATTGCGATAAGGGAACTTATATTTTGTTTTTGGTGTCTGTGTTTAATTTTGTATTTCTTTTCCCTTCTTACCGACTTTACCACAGTTCTCTTAAAGGTCTTGTGCTATGTTGGGGTACAGTTCCACAGCCATCAGTACCTCATCCAAATGGAATTTATTAATCAGTGAGCCCAGACAATAAATATTGGTAGTAGAATCGCTGCTGAACCCAATTCTATCCTCGCCTGAAATCCATGCAGCAAATTGTCCAACAATGTGTTAAAATCAGAATTGGAAACTCAGGTTGAGATTCCATCCTCTCTAGCTCAGGATGCTGACCACCAATTGGAACATCTCTTGTGGCTGAGATTAGCTAACTTGAAGACGAGGGGTTGAACTTGCGACCTATTGTTCAGCTCTAGACTGGGACTTCTACTGAACCATCAGAAGCCTATACTCGCTAACTGTTAAACATATCTTCTCTTATAGATATTGTTGAAGAATCCTGTTTTCATGGCCTTGGTAGTAGCAGGCACCACTGAAGCACTGGTCATCACTGGATTTGTGACGTTTATGCCAAAATACATTGAAAATGAGTTTGGCCTAAGTGCTAGCCTGGCAGCAATTCTGGGAGGTAAGCAGTTTAATCAATGAATTACCTTCATTGACAGATAATATTTCAGTAACTTATTTAAAAGGATAATTGATCAGAACATACTGAAAATATGACGATAGATTAATGTCTGGCGCATGTCGTCATTAATGTACAAGATGGGCGATAGCTTGGAGTGAAAAAGAGATACTTGAACTGTAAATCGCTACCAGTTACTGAGTAATCTGTGGCACAGTGGGTAGCATTGTTGCTTCCATTCTCCTCCTGTCTGCGTGATTTTCCTCCAGGTGCTCTGGTTTCCTCCTACAAGTCCCGAAAGACGTGCTTGTTAGGTGAATTGGGCATTCTGAATTCTCCTTCAGTGTACCTGAACAGGCACCGGAGTGTGGCGACTTGGGGATTCTCTTAAGGTTAACAGGTTCAGTCAGCAGTTAGGAAGACAAATGCAATGTTAGCATTCATGTCAAGAGGGCTAGAATACAAGACCAGAGTTGTACTTCTGAGGCTGTATAAGGCTCTGGTCAGACCCCAGTTGGAGTATTATGAGCAGTTTTGGGCCCCGTATCTGAGGGAGGATGTACTGGGTTTGGAAAGGGTTCCAAGGTGGTTCACAAAAATGATCCCTGGAATGAAGAGCTGGTTGTATGAGGAATGGTTGAGGACTCTGAGTCTGTACTCGGTGTTTAGAAGGATGAGGGGGGATCTTATTGAAACTTACTGGATACTGCGAGCCTGGATAGAGTGAACATTGAGAGAATGTTTCCACTTGTAGGAAGAACTAGAACAAGAGGGCACAATCTCAGACTAAAAGGATCCTTTAAAAGAGATGAGGAGGTATTTCTTCAGCCAGAGGGTGGTGAATCTGTGGAACGCTTTGCCGTAGAAGGCTGTGGAGATCAAATCACTGAGTTTCTTTAAGACAGAGATAGGTAGGTTCTTGATTAATAAGGGGATCAGAGGTTCTGAGGAGAAGGCAGGAGAATGGGGATGAGAAAAATATCAGCCATGATTGAATGGCGGAGCAGATCCAATGGACCAAGTGGCCTAATTCTGCTCCTATGTCTTATGGTCTTACCCGCTCTGGTAATCTGCTGGCACACCTGACAGGGTTTTCTAGGCAGCCTCCCCAGATGGCAAGGCCCATTGCCAGTTGACTATCGGTGGCAGGAAGATGAGATCCGAGACCCTTAAATGGCCTTGAGGCTGGCTGGGATTTGATTAGAGGGGGGTGAAAAGGCAGCAGGATTTTCAACCTGCACCCTTCTGCCTGATCATACGATCCCCCCACCCTCCCGCACCCTCCAAACTCGGCTGGGGCTATTACATGCCAATTAAGCATTTGAGAGGTCACTGGTGCGCTTTCCACAGGATCAGGATCCCAGATGCAGAAATGTCACCCGGCAGAAGCTGCTGGCCAATCGGAGGCCAGTGGCTGTTTTGCTTAGCAGTGCCAACAGGGAGATGGTTGCTATTGCTGGGATGATACCCAATCGAGGTCCAGGATCTCAGATCCAAGCCAGAGGTAAGTGATGGTGAGAGGGGAATGGGGTTTTAGTGGATGTTGGCTACACTGAGTTCATTTGAATGAGGGTCCCCCACTGCCCTCCCTCCGCCTCAGGAAACCACAGGCAAACCCTGCACAAGCTTTCATGTCAAGCTCTCCACTTGGCATCAGGTTCAACTGCTGCTGAATTAATGCCAGTGGTGGCAGGATGAAGCCTTAATTTGAAATTAATTGCTCCTTAAGTGTCTGAATTGACAGCGGGGCAGGAAGGCCGCCCACAGACATCCCACCATGGACTTAATTGGGATGAAGATGGGAAGATGGCAGGATCCCCACCCACCACTTCACCACTTTCCTGCCAATAAATTGCCCTCCAAACTCACCACAAAGGAGAGCATAAAATACCTCCCTTTGTGCCCTAATGGGTTCGAGGACCAGTGTTATGTGAGGCTACAGATACACAAATCACTAAAAAAAGATAATGCTGGTTAATAAGGCAACTAAAGAAAACAAATGCAGCACTGGGGTTTAACTCTAAAGGGATTGAATCGATAAGCGTAGAAGTTATGTCAAACTTTGTAGAATCTTGGATAGCTCATATTTGGAGAACCATAATTCTGATTGAAAGGAGCTGAACCATCAAAATGTCTGTTGTTTTTTTGTTCCACCAGAGCAAACTGAAATGGAAGCAGGGACTGCAGCGCTAATGGGCAGCACGGTAGCAAGTGGTTAGCACTGTTGCAGCACGGTTGTGCAGTGGGTTAGCCCTGCTGTCTCACGGCGATGAGGTCCCAGGGTCGATCCTCTGAGTCACTGTCCGTGTGGAGTTTGAACATTCTCCCCATGTTTGCGTGGGTTTCGCCCCCACAACCCAATGATATGCAGAGTAGGTGGATTAGACACACTAAATTGCCCATTAATTGGAAAAAATGAATTGCGTATTCTAAATTTATTAAAAAAAGAAAAATAAATTTTAATTTTTTAAAAATCTGACTTAACGAGGTGCCGGCATCTTCCTCCCAGGCTGTTGCCAGTCACTGCTTGGTGATTCTTTTGTTCTCCATATGACGTTAGTTGCTGTATACGCAGGCAGGTCTGAATGCTTCCAAGAACCAGTGATCCACCCCTGCATCTGTCACTGGCTTCTGCAGCTCATTGGTAATAATCAAATGAGATGAGCAGGCTAATTTTCCATTTCCCTGCCATTTGCCCAGACACATGGGCAGCATGAGTTGTGTTGGGTCCAATTTCTAGACCACAGTATCAAAATATTACATTCAAAGGAGAAGTACCGAGTACTTCTGTTTAAACGTCCACTGTTTAGATTTTCCTTCCACAATAACTTATAGCTCGCTGGAGCAAGAGCTAATCAAAGAGGGATTTGGCTGTGAGTCATTTTGACCATCAGCTGGAGAACAATCAATTTAAACTTGGTGTGGATTCAACCTGCCTCAAAGAGTTTCTAAGGTGTTACGGATGCCTGGGTCCGATCCCAACAGTGGCTGAGATACTGGACCAGAACCGCAATGTTTTTTTTATTTTTAAAACTGTGCAGAAAGATCGATTCGCTCAAGGAGTGACTGTATAAGAAATAGGGCTTAGTTATGTTTACAAATAAAACTTTATTAAAACAAAAGAAAAGTGATCTTTAAACCTCTTAAACATCAATCTAACAAGATCAGCTTACATGTATCTTTTAATTCTAACACCTAATTTCCCATTAAACAACGCATACAGCTCTATGCTCCATTTACACAGGTGGGCAAACTTGATACTTGCATTCGCAGAACATATTCCTACTGGTAGTGAAGCTCTTTCAGATCCCTTCTGAAAGCTTCTCTCGGTGACAACTTTTCATGACCTCTCTCAGTCGCTTTCCAAAGCCTTCATCCCCCACCTGTTCGAACAGGATTCTTTCCACTCTCTGAGCGCTGCCTAGCCCCTCAAACAAATATAAAGGTTACAAAGGTAATATAAAAATACGAAGGTTCTGCCCCGGTGTCCAGACTTGAACTTATCCTTGCTATCTAGGCTTTTGATTGCCCACTCCCTCCCACAACAAAAAAAAAGGCCATGCTATGAATATACAATTAACCTCCAATTTACGGACAAACGTGGCCATCAGACTTTGTAATGAGCTGATGGCTGGCAGATCAGAGTATCCCGGAGGACAATGGCTCTCGAGTGTATCACCCCGGCTGAACAGGAGCACCCCGTTTATTCTCAATTGTGAGTTTAAGGTTGAATGGGACAATGTAACTCAGGCCACATGTGGGTATATACTTCTGACTCAGTGCTAACAGTTTTACCTTCAGTCTATTAACCCCAAAATTGCCCACTGCATCTTAAATCCGATTTCCGGATTCAATTTCCTGACATCTCCCTATCGTAACAAAGGTGTGATGGAATTTTTAATGCTGGTATGAGTGCTTTTGTTAGTTGTCAGAATGGCTATTTTAAGGCAATAAGGCAGAAGGCCTTGATTCTTCCGAATTAAATCTAAATGCTGCCACCAGTGGGAAAATTGGTGCATTTCCCATTGGCTCTGGTAGTGCTAATCAGGTGCTATTCAGTGGCACTTAGAAATTCATTTGGAAAGATACCAGTTTTGCACTGGCCTAGAGGGAGGCAGGACCTAAACACACAGACGGGTCCCACTCCTTAGGACACCCTGATCTGAACATTGAATGTTCCCCCCAATCGCTGGCAGGACCCCTCCTCCCAAGTGAGCGACACCTCGTTAAGGGCTCACTAAATGTCCCCCTCTTCCCTGCCCCCTTTAGGCACCACACCTCAATCTAACACATTTAGAAAGAACACCTGATCAAAAGACGAAGCACTTCAGAATTATTGGGCCGGGAAGAGCTATAAAAATAAACAAAGCTAATCCCTCCTGTGAAATAATGTAGACCTGTCAATCAAGATGCTTGTAAAAGGTAATTGACTGTGTAATTGAATATAAACAATGCAGTTCAAAGCTTTTAGGTTTCTCAGTAGGTCCAGAGGCTTCAAAAAGTTAAAGGGGAATGAAATTGACTGTGAAAAATACATTTCAAAGTCTCCCAACATATTGGGCAGAATTTAACGGGAAAAAAGACACATTTTGGGCATGTTTAGCGGGGCGTTTCTCGACATCTGTAGCACCAAGAACGAATCCGCGATCAAACTGGCCTCTTTTTTTCTGGCCTCGGTGAGTAACATCCTGCCGATGCCGCACTTGCCTTCATTTCCTGTCATTATTAAAAGCTGCCTGATCTCTTGACCCTATCGGGACTATACCCCCCCCCCCCCCCCCCCGCAACACCCCAACTTACTTAGAATCCCTACAGTGCAGATGGAGGCCATTCAGCTCATCGGGTCTGCACTGACTCTTCGAATGTGCACCCTACCCATGCCCACTCCCCCCATCCCCATAACTGAGCCTGCACATCCCTGGACACTAAGGGGCAATTTAGCATGGCCAATCCACCTAACCTGCACATCTTTGGGCTGTGGGAAGAAACCAGAGCACCTGGAGGAAACTCACCCAGACACTTGTGGGGGAATTTTTGAGTCCCCCTTCACCCCACATTATAAGGACAGGGCACTCCAGGCCCGATCCCTGGCATTGGAAACCTGGCACCCAGGCACCTTTGCATTGTCAGCTGGGGTGGCACTGTCAGGGTGCCCAGGTCGCAATGACAAGGTGCCAGGCTGATAGTGCTAAGGTGCCCAGGTGGCAGTGGGAGTGCTGGGGTACCAGCCTGCACAGGGCTCAATCATCCAGGGGCTTCCAATGACCTGGGAGACCCACCGAGGTGCCATTACACCTGGTCCACGTTTGTAAGGACCAGTTCTAAAAGGCGTCCTGGTGATTTCTCCGAGGCGCAGGCGTTATTTCCCGGGCCTTGGGAGAATCTGGCGCAGGCATACTTAAGTGAGCCTAACTACTCACTTGAATATGTAAATCTTTATGTGGTCATCCTGGGAAGGCCTAGCCCTTCCATTGGTAACAGCGGCAAATGGTGAGTCATTCACTGCTATTGCACATTAGGACTGTTATGACCAAGAGAGAAGGAATCATAGAATGATAGAATCCCTACACTGCAGAAGGAGGCCATTCGTCCCATCAAGTCAGCACCGACCCTCTGAAAGAACACCCTACCTAGGACTAAATCCCACACTATCCCCATAACTCCAACTAGGGCCAATTTAGCATAGCCAATCCACCTAACCTGCACATCATTGGACTGTGGGACTGTTGGAGGAAACCAAAGCACCCAGAGGAAACCCATGCAGATACAGGGAGAAAGTGCAAACCCCATACAGACAGTCACCTGAGGTCGGAAACGAACCCGGATCCCTGGCGCTGTGAGGCAGCTGTGGTAACCACTGTGCCACCCTGGCACCCCGCTTCAACCTCCTCGGAGCAATAAGGAACCCAACAAACACCGTTTTCTTGAGTTTAAAACAGAGCTAATTCATTAACCACTCAACCTGAGAAAAAAATAATAAAAATGCAATGTCACACACGCGGGTATCAGAAACAAAGGAAGTTGGAGTCCAATAAAATAAGTTAAAACAATATACAATTAAGTGTCCTTTGATTGTCCTTGAGGTATAAATGTTTAAACATTGTAGCCAATTGGAATTAGTTTCATAGATGCAGTCAAATGTAGAAGATTACTACGAGATCTCAGTTCGCTGGAATATGCAGAGTAAAGTTGTCTTCTGAACCGATTAATATACACTTGCCTCAAAAGAGGGAGAGAGCCTTCAGCCTGTCTCTTCTACTGAAGCCTGTCTTGCAATCTCTCTGCAGTGTCTGCAGCCCAGTCTGAAATACTTCACTTCTCTTCCAAGAGGTTTTGTATGATCTGTCAATGGCAGCTACTGTTTCAATACTTCGCATTTTAAAAATTTCTTCCTTAGAGAGTGATAAATTTTGATGAGTCTTTGAATAGGAAATGCCCTTATGATCACAATCCCCTGAGTGTCTTATTTGCTTTTTCACCTTCACCTTGGAAGGTGGCCGTGCATTTTTAAATAGTTGGTTCTGTCTCATTTCAAATAGCAAAATTTCCATTCAGTTGAAAAATCATATTTTCAATGCTAAAGGGGAATAGCCTGATGACAGAACCCTGAGGAAATCCCAACATGTGTGATATTTCCCTGGGAATTTTAAACTTCCAATGGCAGAATCACAATGCCCAGGCCCTTCTGAGAATGTTTCCAACACTGTTCTTGGTGTTGGAGACTTGGACTTTGATTCATTGATTGATTGATATTTATTGTCACATGTACAGAAGTACAGTGAAAAGTATTTTTCTGCGGCCAAGGGAACGTACACAGTACGGACATAATAGACAAAAGAATAATCAATAGAGTACATTGACAGTGGTGCATCAACAAATAGTGATTGGTTGTCAGTACTGACTCTCCGACAGTGCGGCGCTTCCTCAGCACTGACCCTCCAACAGTGCGGCACTCCCTCAGTGCAGAACAAGGCCAAACAAGAGCAGCATAGGGCATCGTGAATAGTGTTCTTCCAGGGAACAGATCGTCCAAGGGAGAGTCATTGAGGAGTCTAGTAACTGTGGGGAAGAAGTTGTTCCTATGTCTGGATATGTGGGTCTTCAGATTTCTGTATCTTCTACCTGATGGAAGGGTCTGGAAGAGGACAAAGCCTGGGTGTGAGGGATCTCTGACAATGCTGTCTGCCTTTCTGAGGCAGCGGGAGGTGTAGACAGAATCAATGTGAGGATGGCAAGCTTGTGTGATGCGTTGGGCTGAGTTCTCCACACTCTGCAGTTTTTTGCGGTCTTGATGCCCGATCGCTATCCAAACATTTACACCATCCTTCTCCCAGTTTTATTCTCAGGCATCGGAGAGCAATTAACAGCAGGAGCTCTATCAAAAAGTCCGACAAAATATTTGTTCCCAGCACGTCTGACAATGTTCACTTGCCACACCCCCAAACAATGCACATTACCCCCAATTCCTCTCCTAAAAATGTTCACCCTCCCACCCCCCTGACAATGCTCACTAATCCCCCCCACACCCTTGTCAATGCTCACCACCCTTTAACCCCCTACTGAAAATGCTCATGGCTGCGCCCCCCAAGCACCCTTGACAATGCCTATCACCCCCAACCTCCTACCAAAAATGCTCACCACTCCCCTGCCACAGCCGTGACAATGTTCATCACCCCTCAGCCCCACTACTAAAAATGCTCACCACTCCCCCCACACCCTTGACAATGCCCTTCATCCCTCAACCCCCTTCAAAAATGCTCACCCCAACACCCCCACACTCCTGACAATCCCCTCCCATCAAGGCTCACACTGCTCTTCCAATCCCCACCCTCCATCACTCTCCACCACAATCTCACAACAGCAATTCAAAATTTCAAACATTAGTAATAGTTAAGACGGTGATTGGCACTGCTGCCTCGCGGTGCTAGGGATCTTGGTTTGATTCCTACCTCAGGTAACTGTGTGGAGTTTACATGTTCTCCCCATGTCTGCGTGGGTTTCGTCCGGGTGCTCTGGTTTCCTCTCACAGTCCAAAGATGTGCAGGTTATATGGATTGGACATGCTAAATTGCCACTTGAAAAATGAAATGAAAATTGCTTATTATCACAAGTAGGCTTCAAATGAAGTTACTGTGAAAAGCCCCGAGTCGCCACATTCCGGCGTCTGTTCGGGGAGGCTGGTAAGGGAATTGAACCGTGCTGCTGGCCTGCCTTGGTCTGCTTTCAAAGCCAGCTATCTAGCCCTGTGCTAAACCAGTCCCTGCATATTGGCATTCAGGGAGCACAAATAGAAAATCTTTTTGCTTGTGGTCCTCCAGCAGGTGTTAGGGTGAGGGGTTTATTTGAAGCAACTCAATGCCTGATTGAGGGACCTGGCATCGGGAAAGTGGGAGGGGCTGAGAGCCACTCCCCTGCCCTTGCTGTGAATACCAAATCCCATGATCCCAAGCCTATGAATCTTTTAGGGAAAAAGGTATATCCTCCTTAAATAAGGAATGTTGGAAGTTTTCTACACCAGAGGGCTGTGGATGATCTATTGTTGGGTTTATTTAAGACTGAGCTGGATGGATCTTTGGTCTCTCTGGGAATCAAGGGACAAGGGGAGCTGGTAGTAAAATTTTGTTGAAGTAGAAGATGAGTTGGAAACTCATCAAGGTTGTGAATAGTTCTGATGAAAGCTCGCAACCTGAAACATAACTCTATTTCTTGCTCCACAGATGCTATAGATCTTCTAAGTAGTTTCATCATGTTCTGTTCATCTGGCAAATAGCCTGGTTTAATATCAGATTCTTACCAGTCAAAGGCATGGAGTTTGTAGCCAGAGAACAGAGTTTGATTCAGGGACTGAAGATCATGGCTTGCTGACTTGCAGTTTAATAACTTAGCAATATTGGAGGAGTTCAGAAGGTTGGTGATGAGTTAGAGTTGTGTGTTGTCAGCAGGTAAATGATAAATAGGAGAGGGCCAAGTTTGAGGGTGGGGGTGGGGGGGACACACACCAGAAGTAATGGTGCAAGAGTGAGAGAATAAGCCATTACATGTTATGCTAAGATAGCTAACAACGGAACCAGTTGAGGACTACTCCACCTAGCCTGTTAAAATAAAATAGCACTGGAGGAGCATGATGTGGTCAACTGTGTCAAATCTACAGACAGATGAAGAAGAACAATGACAGATAGTTTACCTTTGTCATAAATATTTAGGACATCATTTGTAACTTTGATAAGATCTGTATCAGTACTTTGGCAGGGGGGAAAACCTGCTTGGAGGGATTCAAATATGGAGTTCTGTGAAAAATGGGCAGTGATAACACATTCAAGGATTTTGGAAAGGAAAGGGAGGTTGGAGATGCAGTGGTAACTTGCCAAAATAGTGGGCTCAAGCATTGGTTTATTAAGAAGAGGGGTGGTGTCAGCAGATTTAAATGAGAAAGGAACACCACCTGAAAAGAGAGAACCATTAACAAAATGAGCTGGCATGAGGATCAGGATGGGAAGTTAGTAGTCCGCAGTTGGGTGGGAATAAGGTCAAGGGAGCAGGAAGTAGATCTCAAGGACAGGATGAGCTTGGAGGGGTGCATGATGGGAGATACAATAGAAACTAGAGGCTGGAGTCTCCAGTCCTCCAGCTGTGTGTTTCTCAGCGTCACGCCATTCGCTGGCGTTGGGATTCTCTACTCCTGCACCTTGTCAACAGGATTTACCATTGAGGCCAACCCATGCCTCCGGGAAACCCATGGGCAGGGGTGCGCTGCCGGCAGGAACAGAGAATCCTAATGGCTGGAGAATTCTGGCCGAGATGAAGATGTGAGTTCAGGGCTAAGTAGGGCGGAGTGTAAAGAGACATTTGGCCTGGTGGGCTGGTGAAAGGAAGGAAAGTGGCAGAGGCAACTGATCAGACGGTAACAATTGTAGTGACAAATATGTTAATGAGCTCCTCACACTTATTAGAAACAATGAAACTTAAAATCAATAATAATTCCTGTCACCACCCCAAGATTTTGCATTAAATTGTCATTCCTGTCACCTGTGGTCAAATCCGCTCCACAGGTAGTATGCATGACAGTAACAGACTTAAGGTGGATCTTGCTGAGCGAAATGTCTCTTACAACAAGCTTAGGGTTGAATCTGTTAATGTAGCATTACTGAAGTTTTGCAGAATCATCTGGGATGAGATGAGGGCCAATGAATGCTCCCAACCAACTGAGCAGACAGGACGTTATTATTTGTGTTCACTGTTTGATAAATAATTTGACATTACCTATTGTGAAAAACCAGAAGATACATTTAGGTACAAAAATGTTTCCAAATGCAAAGTATCACTCTTCCAATTCACTGTCAGATAATTGCTTTATATGTAATAAATTCTGCGGCCCTTTTTTAAAGCAATTCTGATAGTTTACTTTTCGAACAGTCATAAGGTAGGTATACTGTGAGTGATTTTGTAAATGAAATAGTAGGACTGTTCTTAATGTATGAAGAGATCTTCCGTGCTGGCCGTAAATAATAATTTCTCCAGAAAATACACAGATATCTTCAATGAATCATGCGATCTAACAATGACATAATTGGTTCTAATCTTTTCTTTTAAGGTGCAGTTCTTATCCCTGGAGCTTTCATTGGTCAAATTATTGGTGGGCTCATCATTTCCAAGTTGAAGCTCCACTGTCGAAATGTGATGAAACTGGCTGCAGCCACGTGTGTTATTTCACTCATCTGTTCCTTTGTTTTCATTTTTGCTCAATGTTCAAATCATCCATTTGCTGGAGTCAACCAGGACTATAAGCAGTAAGTAAAAATCAAATTACATTAGGTTTGCCATTTTATCTGAAATACCTGTGTGATTATTACAATATGCAAATTTCTGATACAAGCTGTGAGACTAATATTTTCAGCATTTGGTATAAATAATGTAACGCGTCAACTTTCCCTGTTGTTGCATGCAGAGATTAGGCCTGAGGGTCAGGTGAGAAACATAATTGGAAAGTAATAATTAAATCAGGAGAGACAGAGATTTTGAATAAAGTTGGGATGGGGGGGGCGGGTCAAATTGGATAGCCCACAAAACCAGACGCGGGGATTGAGAGGCATGATTAAACCATGCCCATTGACTGCAATGCAGGCAGCTTACCAACTTTGAGCTGTTTGGACATTTAATTGGGCTCTGTTTCCAATTCGCACATGAAGGTAGAATCAGATGTAAAGGTGTTACAGTTAAATAAAGGTAACTACAGGGGCATGAGGGAGGAACTGACGAAAATCGACTGGGAGCAGAGCCTAGTGGGAAAGACAGTAGAACAGCAATGGCAGGAGTTTCTGGGAGTAATTGAGGACACAGTACAGAGGTTCATCCCAAAGAAAAGAAAGGTTATCAGAGGGGGGATTAGGCAGCCATGGCTGACAAAGGAAGTTAGGGAATGCATCAAAGCAAAAGAGAAAGCCTACAATGTGGCAAAGAGTAGTGGGAAGTCAGAAGATTGAGAAAGCTACAAAAACAAACAGAGGATAACAAAGAGAGAAATAAGGAAAGAGAGGATCAAATATGAAGGTAGGCTAGCCAGTAACATTAGGAATGATAGTAAAAGTTTCTTTAAATACATTAAAAACAAACGGGAGGCAAAAGTTGACATTGGGCCGCTCCAAAATGACGCTGGTAATTTTGTGATGGGAGACAAGGAAATAGCTGAGCAACTAAATAAGTACTTTGCGTCAGTCTTCACAGTAGAAGACATGAGTAATATCCCAACAATTCCGGAGAGTCAGGGAGCAGAGTTGAATATGGTAGCCATCACAAAGGAGAAAGTGCTAGAGAAACTAAGAGGTCTAAAAATTGATAAATCTCCGGGCCCAGATGGACTACATCCTAGAGTTCTAAAGGAGATAGCTGAAGAAATAGTGGAGGCGTTAGTTATGATCTTTCAAAAGTCACTGGAGTCACGGAAAGTCCCAGAGGATTGGAAAATCGCTGTTGTAACCCCCCTGTTCAAGAAGGGAACAAGGAAAAAGATGGAAAATTATAGGCCAATTAGCCTAACCTCGGTTGTTGGCAAGATTCTAGAATCCATTGTTAAGGATGAGATTTTTAAATTCTTGGAAGTGCAGGGTCAGATTAGGACAAGTCAGCATGGATTTAGTAAGGGGAGGTCGTGCCTGACAAACCTGTTAGAGTTCTTTGAAGAGATAACAAATAGGTTCGACCAAGGAGAGCCAATGGATGTTATCTATCTTGACTTCCAAAAGGCCTTTGATAAGGTGCCTCACGGGAGACTGCTGAGTAAAATAAGGGCCCATGGTATTCGAGGCAAGGTACTAACATGGATTGACGATTGGCTGTCAGGCAGAAGGCAGAGAGTTGGGATAAAAGGTTCTTTTTCGGAATGGCAACCGGTGACGAGTGGTGTCCCGCAGGGTTCAGTGTTGGGGCCACAGCTGTTCTCTTTATATATTAACGATCTAGATGACGGGACTGGGGGCATTCTGGCTAAGTTTGCCGATAATACAAAGATAGGTGGAGGGGCAGGTAGTATGGAGGAGGTGGGGAGGCTGCAGAAAGATTTAGACAGTTTAGGAGAGTGGTCCAAGAAATGGCTGATGAAATTCAACGTGGGCAAGTGTGAGGTCTTGCACTTTGGAAAAAAGAATAGAGGCATGGACTATTTTCTAAACGGTGACAAAATTCATAATGCTGAAGTGCAAAGGGACTTGGGAGTCCTAGTCCAGGATTCTCTAAAGGTAAACTTGCAGGTTGAGTCCGTAATTAAGAAAGCAAATGCAATGTTGTCATTCATCTCAAGAGGCTTGGAATATAAAAGCAGGGATGTACTTCTGAAGCTTTATAAAGCATTAGTTAGGCCCCATTTAGAATACTGTGAGCAATTTTGGGCCCCACACCTCAGGAAGGACATACTGGCATTGGAGCGGGTCCAGCGGAGATTCACACGGATGATCCCAGGAATGGTAGGCCTAACATACGATGAACGTCTGAGGATCCTGGGATTATATTCATTGGAGTTTAGGAGGTTGAGGGGAGATCTAATAGAAACTTACAAGATAATGAATGGCTTAGATAGGGTGGATGTCGGGAAGTTGTTTCCATTAGCAGGGGAGACTAGGACCCGGGGGCACAGCCTTAGAATAAAAGGGAGTCACTTTAGAACAGAGATGAGGAGAAATTTCTTCAGCCAGAGAGTGGTGGGTCTGTGGAATTCATTGCCACAGAGGGCGGTGGAGGCCGGGACGTTGAGTGTCTTTAAGACAGAAGTTGATAAATTCTTGATTTCTCGAGGAATTAAGGGCTATGGAGAGAGAGCGGGTAAATGGAGTTGAAATCAGCCATGATTGAATGGTGGAGTGGACTCGATGGGCCGAATGGCCTTACTTCCGCTCCTATGTCTTATGGTCTTATGGTCTTATGCTGCATTGTTAGTTTGCTGGACACTTCGGCAGGAAGTTAATATCATGAGTAGCTAGCATCACTTTAAAAATGGCTTGCACTGGTTAAAGCCAGCATGCAAATGTGAAAGGGGAGGTACATTGTGACTGAAGCAGGTGCTAGAAATCAGGGTTGGAGAGAATCTAAACTGGGTAAGAGTGAAGGATAGACAGCACATCAGGGCAGCTCTGGCTCCAAAGCTTTCAGATGCTGGACTGAAAATCTTGGTGGAGAAGGTGTCCTATATTTGCAGGTGGAAGGAGGCCCATTAGACACATGGTCAAAAGGCAGGGGGACCAGATAGCTGTGGAGCTAAATGCCAGCCATCAAGCCTTTGAAACACTGGATGCAGTGCTTCAAGAAAATCAATGATTTTACATGAGTGCTGGCTGTTTTGCCTTGTATTTAATTGTTTGTTGGTTTTCTTGTAGTTGCTTTGTAATTTTCTGTTTTGTTTTGTAAAGGGAGTCCTCTCTCTCTCTCTCTTCCGCCATGCCCCGTATCAGTGTGTCCTCTTCCAGTGGCATGTGCTGCTCGTTTGGGTGCCTTTCCATCGATATGGGGCTGCCATTAAGGCAGGGCATCGGTGTGTCCTTTTATGGTGGCATGTGCTGCTCGTTTGGGCACCTTTCCACCGATGTGGGGCTACCGTTGGGGAGGGGTTGGGGGAGAGTCACTGTATGCTGGCCTTACAGCTGGTGGTTTGTTCAAAGGAACTATTTTCGATTGCACTGTGCCCCCTCTTGGCAGGGGTTGCCTTCTCTCTCACACCATGCCCTGCACCGATGTGTCCTTTTCTGGTGGTCTGTGCTCCTCGTTTGGGCGCCGGCGGCAGCGGGAACTTGGACTATGGCAAGGGAGAACGGTGCTATGACCAGTTGGATGGAGGGGAAGGGGAGCCTCTTGCTGCTGCCAGTTGCTTGCAGCGGGGAGAGAGGAGAGAGCTTGCAGCTGCTGCGCCTGGGACTCATACTTGTTACTGGTTCCCTTTCTGCTTATCGGCTCGGAGTAGAGCATGGGGTGGATTTTGGCTGGCCTGCTGCCAGGCTGAAAGTGGAGGAGAACGGACTTGCTTTTACAGTTTTGGGCTGGATGGTATCCGGAGACCAGACGCCGGAATTGTGAGAACGACAGAGGGGTTATGTATACTGCTTGTTGATGTTGGTTTTGTTTTATTGTTGGTGGATTGTATTTTTATGATTGTATCTTTATTGTGTATTGGTATTTTTTGTGCCTAGCGGCTGGGTGCTCGGCAGTTGCGGAACCCTGGTTCTGTGCACTGGGAGTTGGGGGGTCCCTTCCGGTGCTAGTGTGGGGGAGGGGTGTTCTCTCTCTCTCCGCTCTTTGTCTCTCATTCTCGCTCTCTCATTCTCTCTCAGACGGTGCCCTGCACCAGTGTGCCATTCCGCCGATGTGGGGCTGCCGTTGGGGCAGGGGAGAGGTGCTGGCTTGTCTGGAACCCGATGTACCTCCAGGCACTTAGAGTGGGCATCCACGAGTATGAGGAATGTGGCCCCCTGGCACAAACTGATAAAGTCTATGTGGACCCATGACCATGGTTCCTGGGCCACTCCCAAGGGTGCATTGGTGCTGCCGGCGGGGCTTTTTGATGCTCCTGGCATGGAGCCTAGTTGTGGGCCACCTTCCCGATCTCGGAGACTAATCCATGCCACCAAATATAACTGCGGGCCAACATTTTCATTTTGGTCACCCTCGGAGGTCCGTTGTGCAGGTCAACCAATAAAGACGCATGACCCTGTTCGGGTATGACCACCCGCGTCCATCACAACAGGACGTTCTTCTCCAGCAGCTTCGAGATGTAGGCCTTCAGTTGATCTGGCAGCGCCCTTCACTGGGCTCCATACTGGACCAGGTGCCGGACTCACGACAATTTTGGGTCCGTCTGGATCCACATCTGCTGTCTGCCATCACCGGCAGGGTGTCTAAGAAATGGAGGGTGGCTATCCCCTCTGCGGCTGTGTTGGGTGCTGGCGGCTTTGTGGAGAGGGGCAGACGGCTTAATGCATTTGCATGCGGAATCCTTGTGCCTGGACGATGTTCCAGGGTATATTCGTAAGCAGCAACAGCAATCGGTGGACCCAAGCAGTCACGATTGGCAGGATCACTCGGTCTACTTTAAGCAACCCCAGCAGGGGCTTGTGGTTTGTGTATATCATGAATGCGCATCCATGGGACCTCTGGTGGTGGCCAAAGATTGAGTGGTCGCTTATTTGCTAGCTCCCGCTCTTGGTGGACCTTTGGGACCTTTTTTCCTGATTTACGGTGGATTTGATCGACAAAGCAGGAGACTGGTGAAGTAGAGGAGAAGGATTCCTAATCAGTGTATGGATTCGTGGACCACAAGTCGTCTGAAAAGGTGAGATCGTTGGTCGAAGAAGGGAGTGGTGTCTGCAGCACTGGAGAATATGGCGGAGGGTCAGGGACAGAACCTGCCAGTCCAGTGGTCAATGGAGCAGTTGGTGGACTTTCTCCAGGAGAGCTTTGCTCAGCAAAAAAAAGAATACCTGAATCCGATTAAGGCGGGGATTGACCGTGTGGAGCAGAGATTGGAAGCCCAGGGCCAGGTGATTCAGAAGGTGGAAGAGGCGGTTGCTGAGCACGATGACCAGCTAGTCACGAAGGCGGTGGAGATGGGGCTGATGATGGACCACCAGAAGAGGCTGAAAGAGAAAAGGAAGGATTTGGAGAACAGGTTGTGCAGGCAGAACCTGAAGATTGTTGGCCTCCCGGAGGGCAGCGAGGGATCGGATGCAGGGTCATATGTGGCATGTATGTTCGAGAAGCTGCTGGGGGAAGGTGCGTTTGCTCAACCCTTGGAGGTGGACAGGGCGCACAAAGCGCTGTGAGGAAGCCGCTGAGGAATGAACCACCGAGGGCGATGGTGGTACGAATGCACCGGTTCCTGGACAAGGAACAGATCTTGAAGTGGGCCAGGCAGACGAGGAGCTGCATATGGGAAGGCAACGAGCTGCATATTTACCAGGACTTGGGTGCGGAACTGGCCAAAAGAAGGGTAAGTTTCAATAAGGTGAAATCGGCCCTCTTTAAGAAGGAGGTGAAGTTCGGCATGCTGTACCCAGCGCGTTTGTGGGTCACTTATGAGGGCCAGGAACTTTATTTTGGATCGCCAGACGAAGCGATAAATTTTGTAAAAGACAGGGGACTGGCAGGTGATGGAGGACATTGAACTTGGGGGCAAGTAGTTGCATTTTTGATATGCTGCTAAATTTCTTTTCTCTTTGGTTTCATACGTATTGTTTTGCACTAAGTTTGGGGCTGTTGTTCCGTTGCTCCATTTTGTTTTCAGGTTAACTTTGTTCTTAATGGGGGAATTTTCTTCTTTGTGTTTGTTGGGGATTGTGACGTTTTCATATGTATGTTCGAGAGGGGGGGAGGGAGATCAGTGGGGGGTAGGATGCTTGGCGCCATGGGTGGGGGCTACCAGGCTAGCTGGGCGGGCTAGCTCACGGAAGCGCAATGGGAGGGGGCGAGCAGATGATCAGTTTGTTGAGGGGGGTAGAGATTGTTATTTTCTTATGGGGGGGAGGGAGGGGGGAATGGTTCTGACGGGAGAGGGACTGGGGCTTGGAGACAAATTGTGGGTCAATGATGGTGGGCGCTCGAGGACAGTCCTGAGGAGGCGCGGGCCGCGGGCTGCAAGCTGGCCTAAGAAGGGTTATGGTTGATCGGCAGGGCGGGGAGAGGGGGGTGGGGGGAGGGTGGTGTGGGGGGGGGGGATGGGAGGGCATGGTGGGGAGGCGTGGGGGGGGGGAGCGTGGGGGGGGAGTGATCTTGATCAATAAGTGGGTGTAATTTGAGGTAGGTAGCACAGTGGCAGACTCGGGGGGTAGGTACGTTATGGTGACTGGGAAGCTGGAGGGGATGCCGGTGGTATTAATGAATATCTATGCACCAAACTGGAACGATGTGGAGTTTATAAGGCGGGTGTTGGGGAGGATCCCGGACTTGGACTCACGTAGGCTGAACATGGGGGGTACTTTAATACGATTATAGATCCGAGGTTGGATTGATCGAGTTCGAGGACAGGGAAAGTGCCATCAGCAGCGAAGGAACTAAAGGGGTTTATGGAACAGATGGGGGGTAGATCCGTGGAGGTTCGGAACGACCAAGAGCGAAGGAATTTTCTTTTTTCGCCCATGTACACAAAGTGTACTCCCGGATTGATTTTTTTCATTTTGAGCAGGGCTTTGCTGGCGGGGGTGGTGGATGCTAAGTATTCGGCGATTATTGTGTCAGACCATGCCTAACACTGGGTGGATTTGCGGGTGAGCAAGGACGGGGGTCAGCGCCTGCAATGGAGATTGGATGTAGGACTGTTAGCAGATGAGGAGGTATGCGGGCGGGTGAGGGAGGTCATCCAAAATTATTTGTCGATAAATGACATGGGAGGTTTCGGCAGCAACGGTATTGGAGGCACTGAAGGCAGTAGTTAGGGGGGAGCTGATTTCGGTATGGGCTCATAGGGAGAAGATGGAGCAGGCAGAGATGGATAGGCTGGATAGGGAGACCCTCCAGGTGGATAGAAGGTACTCGGAAGCCCCGTAGGCGGGGTTGTTGAAGATGCGGCAGAAGCTGCAGATGGAGTTTGGTCTGCTATCCACAGGGAAGAGGGCGGGGCAGTTGAGGACGGTGTATGAGTATGGGGAGAAGGCCAGTAGGATGCTAGCACACCAGCTCAGGAACAAAGAGGCGGCCAGGGAGATAGGATGAGTGAAGGATAAAGGGGGAACATAATTTTGGACCAAGCGGGGTTGAACGGCGTGTTCAAGGAATTTTAGTCGGCTGTTTGAGTCGGAGTCCCCAGCTGGGATGGAGGGGATGGGCAATTCTTGGAGGGTATGGAATTTCCGAAGTTGGAGGAAGGGTTGGTAGGGAGGCTGGGAGCCCCGATTGAGATTGTGGAAATAGTAGAGGAATTGGAGGCCATGCAATCGGGTAAGGCGGAGACCCAGTGGAATTTTATAAGAAGTTTTCTGGGGTGCTGGCTCCGCTGCTGGTGAGGGCATTTAATGAGGCACGGGAGCGGGGTGTTCATCCCCCAACATTGTCACAGGCTTCGATCTCATTGATCCTGAAGTGGGAGAAGGACCCAGAACAATGTGGGCCATACAGACCAATCTCCCTACTAAATATTGACGCCAAATTTCTGGCCAAGATTTTGGCTTGAGGACAGAAGATTGCTTTCCAGGGGTGATAGGGGAGGACCAGACGGGATTTGTCAAAGGCAGGCAGTTAACGGCCTACGTTAGAAGGCTCTTGAATGTCATGTGATGCCCTCCGAGGGGAGGGAGGTGGAGGTGGTGGTCGCTATCGACCTGGTGGAGTGGAAGTTGGAGGTCCTGGTGTGGTTTGGGTTTGGGCAGAGTTTTGTAGATTGGGTCCGGTTTCTGTATCAGTCGCCGAGCACACAAACTAGGTGACTTCGGAATATTTCAGACTGAACCGGGGGATGAGGCAAGAATGTCCACTCTCACCACTGTTGTTTGCCTTGGCTATAGAGCCATTGGCGATGGCGCTGAGAGCGTCAAAGGACTGGAAGGGGCTAGTCTGGGGGTGCGTGGAGCACAGGGTCTCGTTGTATGCGGACGGCCTTCTCCTGTATATTTCTGACCCGTTAGGGAGAATGGGAGAGATTATGCGGATCTTGGGGGAATTTGGCCGGTTCTTGGGATATAAATTGAATATGGGGAAAAGTGAGGTTTTTGTGATCCAGGCGAGGGGGCAGGAGAGGAGACTGGGGGAGCTGCCGTTTAACGTGGTGGGAGGGAGTTTTCACTACTTGGGAATTCAGGTGGCACGGGGATGGGAGCAGCTACATAAATTAAATCTGGCCCGGTTAGTTGAGCAAATGAAGGAGGACTTTCGGAGGTTGGACATGCTCCCGTTGTCACTGGCGGGGAGGGTACAGACTATAAAAATGATGGTTCTGCCGAGATTTCTGTTTGTTTTCCAGTGTCTCACTATTTTTATACCAAAGGCCTTTTTTAAGTGGGTTAATACGGTGATCTCTGGGTTTGTATGGGCGGTAAAACCCCGCGAGTAATGAAAATGCTGTTGGTACGGAGCTGGGGGAAGGGGGGGGAGGGGGAAGGAGTGGGGGGTAGAGGGGGGGAGTGGGGGGGGAGTGTTAGCCCTGCCGAACTTTAGGAATTACTACTGGGCAGCAAATATAGCTATGATCAGGAAGTGGGTAGTGGGGCAGGGGTCGGTGTGGGAACGGGTGGAGGTGGCATCACGTTGGGGCACAAGTTTAGGAGCACTGGTAACGGCGCCTCTACCATTCTTGCCAGCCCGGTACTCCGCAAGCCCAGTCGTGTGGGCGGCTCTGAGAGTTTGGGGGCAGTGGCAGAAGCATATAGGAGTGGAGGGAGCATTGGTGTGGGCTTCAATTTGTGGCAATCACCGGTTTGTCCCGGGGAAGTTGGATGTCATGCCCACGGTGCTAAAAACGAGGGTGGCGCCGAGTTCAGAGGTGGCGATCTTTGGAGTGTCGGAAGACCCAGGAGTCCAGGGGGCGAGAGAGGCTGATGTTTTGGCCTTTGCCTCCTTGGTAGCCCGGAAAAGGATCTTATTAGCGGAGAGGGACTTGGACCCCCAAAATCGGGGGTATGGGTTAGTGACATGGCTGGGTTTCTCAGGCTTGAGAAAATTAAGTTCGCCCTGAGAGGATCAATGTTAGGGTTCGTTCGGAGGTGGCAGCCTTCTATTGACTTCTTCGGGGAAAACTAAACTGTTCACAGATACAATAAGCGGGAGGTGGTTAGGGAATAAGGGGTGCAGGGGGAGTTAGTTTAGTTTAGGTTAGCTCAATTTAGGCGGGATCAGCGAGAGGAGATGGAGGGACTTGGAGATTGTGCGTATAAGCTATGTTGGTGGGGTATGGGTGTTGGTAGGGGGTGTTACGCACTGAATTATGTTTATATTTGTATTTCTAACTTTTGTTTTTATAAATGCCTTAATAAAATGTTTGTTAAACAAAAAATGAATGTGCGTCCATGGACGTATTGTTGGAATGTTCGCACCACGAATACAAAGGCCAAACCTTCCTTTTCCACCTGCAAGTAGTGATCGGCATCCGCAAGTGTGCGGGATGCAAAGGCAATTGGCCTCTCCAAACCGTCGGGCATGCGGTGTGCCAGTACTGCTCCAACGCCATATGATGGGGCAAATTGAGCAACATGGCCATCCGGGGAATGAATTTTCCATCGTAGTTCACCAGACCTAGGAAAGAGCGGAGCTCCATGGGATCACAAGAGATGGGGGCGTGGCGGATTGCCCGCACCTTGTCCTCCACCAGATGGAGGCCCTTACAGTCTTCCCGGTAGCCCAAATACGTGACCTCAAGCACATAAAAGCCACACTTCTCTCTCCGGAGACAGACCCCAAACTGCTTGAGGACCTTGGTGAGGTACTCCATGTACTCCCTGCATGAGGGTCCTGTGATGAGGATGTCATCCAGGTAAATGGCCACTCATGGCAATCAACGTAGTATATTCCCCATGACACGCTTGAAGGTGGCACAGGCCGAGGAGACTCCAAAAGGCAAACAAGTGTATTCATACAGACTCCAATGTGTGTTGATTGTTACGTACTTCCGTGATCCTGGGTCGAGCAGCAAACAAAGAACGATACAACACAGGACAGGCCCTTCAGCCCTCCAAGCCTGTACCGGTCGTGATACCAACCTTTGCCAAAACCCTCAGCAGTTTTTTGTGCCGTATCCCTCTGTACCCATCCTATCCATGTGTTTGGCAAGATGCCTTTTGAATGCCGTTAATGTATCTGCGTCCGCAACCTACCCTGGCAATGCATTCCAGGTGCTCACCATCCTCTGCATAAAAAAACAGCCGCGCCATCTCCTTTAAACTCCCTGGTGACTGACTAACTAATCAGACCGGCTACATTTTCCTCCAAATCGTTTATGTACACTACAAATAACAGAGGCCTCAGCACAGATCTCTGTGGAACACCACGAGCCATTCAGAAAAACACCTTCTACTGCTACCCTCTACCTTCTGTGACTGAGCCAGTTCTGTATTCATCTTACCACCTCACATCTGTAGCTGACGGTAAGTGTGGCTCATGTCCAACTTCGGAAATGTCTTGCCCCTTCTAGAGCCGGGCATAAAGATCTTTGATCTGAGGGACCGGGTAATGGTCGAGACAGGAGACTCAGTTGATGGTCATCCACATAGTCGCCACATAGTCGCACCGACCCGTTGGGCTTCATTATGGCACCACTGGCATTGCCCAATCCGTGAAATAGATGGGACGCATAATGCCCAACTGCTGCAGCTGGTCCAACTCCCGGTCGACCTTGAGTCACAGTACGTACAGCACAGGGTGGGTTCGGAAATACCATCCTGGCCGTTCTCATCCATGTTGATTGTAGTCACTGCTCCCTTCATTTCCCGAGGTCTTTAGAAAATATTTACCGAAATTTTGCCAGAACCCCTTCTGGCCCACGGGGGTACATCTGGCATATGTGCTGCCAATCCAGTCGCAGCCAATTGTGCCCAAATAGGCTCGGCCTGTTGCCGCACCCTACGATCGATGGTAGGCACGCGGACGGATCCCTATACACATCGGGCACATGGGCAGTACCCTCGATCGGCAAACGTTTCCTAGTATAGGTGGCTAGCTGGGCTTCGTGTCCCTGAGTTCCAGCGACTGGAGGCTGACCCGGATTGCCATGAATGTGCTGTGGCTGATGACAGAGACCGCCACCACTGTGTCGAGCTCCATCTCAGTGGGGTGTCCATTAACATAAAGCTTAACATAGAACATACAGTGCAGAAGGAAGCCATTCGGCCCATCGAGTCTGCATCGACCCACTTAACCCCTCACTTCCACCCTATCCCCATAACCCAATAACCCCTCCTAACTTTTTTGGACACTAAGGGCAATTTAGCATGGCCAATTCACCTAACCTGCACGTCTTTGGACTGTGGGAGGAAACCGGAGCACCCGGAGGAAACCAACACAGACACGGGGAGAACGTGCAGACTCCGCACAGACAGTGACCCAGGGGGGAATCGAACCTGGGACCCTGGCGCTGTGAAGCCACAGTGCTAGCCATTTGTGCTACCGTGCTGCCCTAAGTGCATTAAGCTTCAGAGTCACCCGGATCGGCGTGGACCTGGGGCCTGTGACACAGTGTAGCGGTAGGGGGGGGTTACTCATCCTCCAGGATGTGCTTGCGGTCTTTTGTGAAGGGATGATGACTGGCCTGTTGCCTGGGAATGGCTCCTTTATGTCAGAGTTTTTCAATGTGTGGGTCGTGACCCGGGGGTGAATGCAGGCTTCATGACTTCTGCCAGAATACGAGACAATGACCTTCATGATTTGCTGCCTCTGGTCACTCACCCTTTGCAAATTGAGAGAGTGGAATTTCTTCCTGAACACCCTGAGCGATTGGCCTCCTGCTGAAAACCCTTCTCTTTTCCATCAAAAATCTATCTGCCCATATCTGCCTATCTCAAATCTCCCTGCTTTAGAAATCTCTTTACAACAAAATACTCCATCCACCTGAATGGCTAGACTAGGGCACATCCGACATTGGGCCTCCAACCTCAGTTAAATGTGGACAGCTGCTGAGTGTGCCAAGGCAGCGTGCCAGTGAACAAGTTTTGAATTTCAATCCCACCTTCAGTTGCATTCAGAGCAACCCGATTTTGTACAGGGGACCTCAAATTGGCATTAGTGTCATAATTTTAACATGGAAAGGCCCAATGCTTGCCTGGATACCTCTTAGTCTCATGCAGTAGAATGTACATTCAGCAGTAGGAAGGAACTCCCATCTGGTGGTATTTAAAGGAATCGTCAACTACTTACATGTCAGCTGCCAATTAATGTTTTCTACTGCTGCGACAATGCTACAAGTGCTTGGGGCTTTATGAAGTTATTGAACTTGGCAACGTTCGACAGGAATTGGTGTGGCAGATTGTGTAAGTCTTTTTGCTCACTCTGCACAAACCAGTTCTCAAAGATATGCTTGAATTAGTAGGCATTTCCCTAGGAATACAGCTTGACTTGGAGAATGAAGCGAGGCCATGCAAAGCATGATAGGCTGTTAGAAGAAGAAGGGGGAAGAGGGGTAGAATAGTAAGCTGCAGGGGTGACACACTAATCCAGGAGGACACTGCAATCAAGACACCAATGAAAATAATAGTGAGATATGTAAATAGATAAGCAAAGATGACGGAAAGTGCAGCTATAAGTGCAGTTGGAACAGAAGACTGCAACAGATTAATTATCCGTACTTTATTTTCCTATACTAATCTGGTATTTAGTATATGGTAACAATGGGCATTTCTTTGTCAAATTTCTCTCCTACAATCTCTCCATCTCTCTATCTCGGTTGTCATGTGAGCGTCCCTTTAAGAACAGTGTGTTTATCAAACAGCTGCAGTGATGTCGTTGTGTGGGTGGAGCTGAGCTGTGTTTCTGGCTTTTTACTTTCGGTTTGAACTGGAAGCTGATTTTTGGCTCTGAGGTTTAGTTTCATTTTCAGTTGGGGAGCTGCATTCAAACCAAGGCGGTGTTCACTCTCTCTCTCTGCCTACTAAAGAATGTCTCCAGATCACTTGATGATTTCAAAGTAATACCTGTTTCTGTAAGGAATGCAAACCTACTGTATTTGTTAAAAAGAGTTTTTGATGTTGTTAGGAAAATTATTAAGGGTTACCTATAGAGTATTGTATCTGTGGGGATTATCAGTGTTGGTAGTTGATAAGATGTTTAAACATACTTTAGATCTCTGTTGCATCACACCTGTAAAGTGGGCCCTTGTGCTCCCTACAACTACAATTTATTAAAAGTTGTGGGGCAGGTGAACTCCATGATATACTTTGGTGGTCTCTAAACCCTGGCCCATAATACGGTGTTTCTATTCTGAATCTCTGTTTGTTCCCCAAATCCGTCTTTGTACCCCCAAACTGTATCTTTATCTGTCTCACAATACAAGTTCTTTTTTTCTTCCAGTCGTTGTCTTTCTCTGCAGTCCCAGTATCTGTCTACCTCTGTCTCTCGACCGGTTTCTTTGTTCCACAGCCTCTCTTGCTACATCTGTCTCCCAATTTCAATTTTCCCGTTCTTCAATCTCTGTATGATCTGTTTGTCGTTCTGTGACCCAGTTGTGTCGTTTTCTGGTCCATGGTAAGTTGACTGACTTCCATTCACCCATAGCCCACAAACTGTTTGCAGCTGGACACTGACCAAGCTATCATTTGGCTTTAAAAATGGAGGTTGTGAGGACTGCTGGTGGTGGCGACAAACAGCCTGACAACAAATTGCAGATCAGTCAAACAGTAGCATTAGAGGTGTTGGTGCAAAAACTTTCATCAAAGAGTTTACCAGACAAGTGATCCAATTATAACATACGGGTCAGAGACATATAACATATCAGAGACATTGAGAATCATCAAGAAAAGCAGCAGAATGGGGTAATTAAACCAGAAGGGAGGGGAAAGAAAATCAAGAATATAATGCTTAAAGGTGCATTAAAGTGAACAAAGGGTGTAACTGTAAAACAACCTCACTGGCTAATGCTAGAAAAACTGAAACTGGCTGCAATTTATTTTCACGAAAAACTTAACATCTCGTGGCCTGTATCGGAACTGCATACACACTTTAAGCAGGTTTTTTGAAGCATTCACTCACTATAAAATAGCAGCTTGTGTGCGACACCAGCCATGTGATAGAACCTGTAATGCCATTAACATTGAAAACAATTATTATGGCACTGTGTACAGGCATGCCAGGTATCGCAGCCAATTTAAAGTCACATGACAGGCTTTTAGCCTCAGGATCATAAAGTAATTAAAGCACATGAGGAGGCCATTCGGATCATTGAGTCCACGCTGACTCTCAGTCGGGAAATCCAAGCCAGACCATTCCCCTGCTCCAACCTCAGAGCCCTGTAAATTTATTTCCCTCATGTGTCCATTCAATTTTCATAGAATGCCTACAGTGCAGAAGGAAGTTATTTGGTCCATTGAGTCCGCACCGGTCCTTGGAAAGAGCACTCCGCCTAGGCTCACGCCTACACCCACACCCTATCCCCTAATCCAGTCTAATCTTTTGGACACTAAGGGGCAATTCCATCTGCCACTTGTCTCCCATTCTGCTCAGCCTATGTATCTTCTGTTGTAGTTGATTGCGTCACCCTCACTGCCACACTTTAAAATTTGGGATCACCGTAAATTTCAAATTTTTCATCAGTATTCCAATATCCAAGTCGCTTATACATGTCAAAAAAGCACTGATCCTAGCACTGACTATTGGGAAACAATATCCTTCAGTCTGAGAGACAAACATTTACCACAATCGCTGATTTCTGTCCTTAAACCAATATTTATTCACTGGCCCTCAAATGCTTTCTTAAAATTGGTAGAGAATATCGATTGCATTTCCTTAATCGACCTTCTCTGTTATGTCATCAAAAAATTCAATTAGATTAATCAAGCTCATAGAATCATAGAATTTACAGTGCAGAAGGAGGCCATTCGGCCCATCGAGTCTGCATCGGCCCTTGGAAAGAGCACCCTCCTTAAGCCCACACCTCCACCCTAACCCTGTAACCCCACCTAACCTTTTGGCCACTAAGGGGCAATTTAGCACGACCAATCCACCTAACCTGCGTATCTTTGGACTGTGGGAGGAAACCGGAGCACCCGGAGGACACTCACGCAGACATGGGGAGAAAGTGCAAACTCCACACAGTCACCCGAGGTCAGAATCAAACCGGGGCCCTGCTGCTGTGAGGCAGCAGTGCTAACCACTGTGACTCCATGCCGCCAAAGGCGAGTAAAACATACATTTAAGGTGAAAAAGTGAAGCTGCCTCCCATTGAGAATATAGCATTTCTTAATAGAGAAAATGGCTTAACTTGACACCGAGTATAGTCCTAAACTATAAGATATTAAAATGCTATGGTTACATGCAGCATTGATGTCTAAGATACTCCTTGTTTGCTAAGATTTTGCATCTGCGCACCTTCGAGCGAAGGAAAAATGAGCTGAGTCACTAGGAGAGAAATTTCTTGGGCTGTACTCTACTCTTTAGTCCTTTATGTTCAGTGCAGATAATTCAATTCACGGACGAGTAAGTTCGAAGACTCTGTACTATAATTTTTGTCACAGGCGGGGATGGAAGGTGTGTCTAGGAAAGGGCATTTTCTCCTTGGTGCTCCAGGATAATTCCAAAACAACCTGGCATATAAATGAGACCAATGTTGGTTGTCATTAAGCAGCAACCTTTGAAATTTAAGTAATGTTGATTGTTCATTTTGGGTGCTATGCTTTTCAATTAATAGCAAAATCAATATCAATAGCATGAAGATCACCTTAAGGATGGTAATTCTTCACAAATAATCACTGAAGGGACAGAACTTCATCCCCCTGTGATTTTATATGGACTGGGAGAAGCATTATCTAATTTATTTTCCACATATTGTCCCACAGGAACAACACTGGAGAGCAATTCAAATTGTTGGCATTCTGCAATGAGAAGTGTAATTGCATCCGTTCTAATTACAATCCAGTCTGTGGTATAGATCAAATTCAGTACTTTTCTGCATGCTATGCAGGTTGCACTGAAGCATCAGTAACAGATAACATGGAGGTAGGTTCTTCTAACCTAAAGATAATTTACCAGTATTACCGATTAGCTAATTCATCAAAGTTAAATTGTCATGATTGCGCAAATGGTCCATTGAAAAGTAAAACAGTGGGGACATAACTGTGTAGGAATTTTGATGTCTACTCTTGGGCACTTTGTCCAGTAGATCAATGTGATGCCTTTGGTGTCTGGGTGAAGAGAGTTGAATGCTTTTTGTGTGCTAGTTTATTTCTCATTTTCATTCCATGCTGCTAGCTAGTGTTGTAGGGTGTTTGATACTGTTTGGTAGGTCTTAACAAAGTCTTTGCAGTCCTATGTAGGTTAACTATATGTTTTATTAACTACAAGAGCTGTATAGATATATACAGTAAAATGTGAAGCTATGAGCTGTCTTCATGCTTGCTTCTGCACATGGCTCTACCTAACACAAGACTGACCGCTAGGTGTGAGTTATCTGTTCTCTTACACCATTGTGTGGGCGGTACTGTACCCAATCCCCTGTTAACACAGTATGTGCCAGACTCTTATACTACACCTCCCTGAAGACCTTGCGCACAATTTAATGGCCGCGTCGGCTAAATAGCGGGAGAGGCCAAAATCAGGATCCACCATTGGGACGGTTTGCCATCTAACCGGACAGCTCATGGTCCAAACGTGATGAGATCATTGACACCAATTAAGACCAATCTCCATCTTATTAGGCAAAATGTAAGTCCAATCTAACGGCCTCCCAGTAATCGTCTGGCTCCCCAGCGTTGGGCATTATTTAGCACTTCTTTTTTTTAAATCGGGAAGTTGGCACAATGGCTGCTGAAGGGGACCAAGGCACAGAGTAGCCATTTCCAATGTCTGGCATGCAGCCCAGGAGCACTGGAGCTGCTGCCTCAGTGCTCGTGGGGAGGGAGGGTGGGAACAACCTTGGGGGGTGGGGAACCTGGGGGGATCGGCCTGGTCGGGGGGACTGGGCATCATTTGTCGTATTCGTCCCTGGGCAGGAGGTGAGGGGCTTAGCATCTGCGGGGTCCACAAGCCATTGTCCAATATTTTGTATACTCATAACAGGAGAAACTATAGCTGCTGCCTGTCTGTCTTACCAAATACTTCCAAGACAGAGCCCTGTTCTTGGTTCTATGCTGAAGATCACTTTAACTCCTTTTGACTTGATGTGGAGATGCCGGCGTTGGACTGGGGTGGGCACAGTCAGAAGTTTTACAACACCAGGTTAAAGTCCAACAGGTTTATTTGAAATCATTTGGAATCCAAATAAACCTGTTGGACTTTAACCTGGTGTTGTAAGACTTCTTACTTCATTTGACTGTGAGCAGTCCCTAGCTGTACAGTGGAAGGCTATTGCTAATATGGAAGTGGCATTGTCAGTTATGTGAGCACTTCACAGCTCCCAAGTGCATTTACAAAGAACAAAGAACAAAGAAAATTACAGCACAGGAACAGGCCCTTCGGCCCTCCCAGCCTGCGCCGATCCAGATCCTTTATCTAAACCTGTCTTCTATTTTCCAAGGATCTACTTCCCTCTATTCCCAGCCAGTTCATACATCTGTCTAGATGCATCTTAAATGATGCTATCGTGCCCGCCTCTACCACCTCCACTGGCAAAGCGTTCCAGGCACCCACCACCCTCTGCGTAAAAAAACTTTCCACACACATCTCCCTTAAACTTTCCCCCTCTCACCTTGAAAGCGTGACCCCCACTCTTGGAAAAAGCTTGTTGCTATCCACCCTGTGTTTGGAAGGTGCCACCATACCTCTCATAATTTTGTAGACCTCAATCATGTCCCCCCTCAACCTCCGTCTTTCCAACGAAAACAATCCTTATCTACTCAACCTTTCTTCATAGCTAGCACCATCCATACCAGGCAACATCGTGGTGGACCTCCTCTGCACCCTCTCTAAAGCAACCACATCCTTCTGGTAATGTGGCGACCAGAACGGCACGCAATATTCCAAATGTGGCATCACCAAAGTCCGATACAACTGTAACATGACCTGCCGACTCTTGTACTCAATACCCCGTCCGATGAAGGCAAGCATGCTGTATGCCTTCTTGACCACTCTGTTGACTTGCGTTGCCACCTTCAGGGTACAATGGACCTGAACTCCCAGATCTCTCTGTACATCAATTTTCCCCAGAACTCTTCCATTGACCGTATAGTCCGCTCTTGAATTAGATCTTCCAAAATGCACCACCCCGCATTTGCCTGGATTGAACTCCATCTGCCATTTCTCTGCCCAACTCTCCAATCTATCTAACTTTTGCTGGATTCTCTGACAGTCCTCCTCGCTATCTGCAACTCCACCTATCTTAGTATCATCTGCAAACTTGTTAATCAGACCACCTTTAACTTCGTCCTAACCAGGGTTTGTGAATCTCGGGGCTTTTGCAGTCACACTGAGACCTGAAATCTTCCCTCACAGACAGAAAGACAAACCTTTTACGTGGGTACACATGCCATGTCTCAGTGTTATTGCCTAGCATTCCAATCAAACTATGAGGCCTGGACACTTTGCCTGAATCTTGGAGGCATCAGCACCACTGAGGCAGCAGCTAACAGTCAGACACTGGAGATATCCCCGCAACCAGAGGGTGAGTGTGTGGATCTGGGGAGGGCACCTGAGCACAGTGTCACTGATGTTCTCGTCAGGGGTCTGGGCTACCTCTTCCACAAGCATTCACTCCCTCCGTCACCAACGCACTGTAGCAACAGTATGCACCTTCGACAAGATGCACTGCAGGAACTCACTAAGGCTCCTCAGGTGGCACCTTCCAAACCCACGACTACTAGAAGGACAAAGTCAGCAGATACATGGGCACACTACCACCGGGAGGTTCCCTCCAAGTCACTCACCACCCTGACTTGGAAATATATCGCCATTCCTTCACTATCGCTGGGTCAAAATGCTGGAACTCTCCCTGATAGCACAGTAGATGTAGTTACACCACGTGGACTGCAGCGGTTCAAGAAGGCAGCTCACCACCACCTTCTCAATGGTAATTAGGGATGAGCAACAAACACAGGCCTAGCCAATGAAGCCCACATCCTGTGATAAATTAATTTTTAAAAAATCATCAGCAAAGTGATGGAAGGTCTCTTTTATAGTACTATGATACATCACTTGCACAACAAAACTGTTCATGGATGCTCAGTCTGTCTTCTGCCAGGGCGTCCTTGCTCCTGGCTTCAATCCAACCTTGGTCCATACAAATACGAACTGAACTCAAGAGGTGAGATGAGAGTGTTTGCTCATGACATCAAGGTGCCTTTGATTGAATGTGGCATTTGGGATTGAGATCTGACAAAATTGAAATCAATAGAATCAGTGAGAAAATTCTTCACTGGTTGAAGCCATACCTAGCGCAAAGGAAGATGGTTGTGCGAGTTGACAACCAAAGCTTTCAGCCCAAGAACAGCGCTGTAGGAATTCTTCTGGGTAGTGTCCTAGGCGTAACTATTTTCAGTTGTTACTTCAATGACTATTCCTCAGAAGTGGGGACATTTGCTGATGATTGCATAGTGTGCAGTACCATTTGCAGCTCCTCAGACACTGAATGTACCCATATGCAACAAGTCCTGGACAACACTTGAACTGATAAGCGGTATCAAAATCTTTAACATCCGAGAAAGACTTTTAGACTGAAAGAGGCGTAACAGATAACAACACAATTAAAGTTAAATGATTTTCCTTGTCACAAGGAGAGAGGCTACTGGAATCAAGGGTCGTAGCAGGCACACTCTGAGGAACATGAGGGCGTAGAGATCTTCATACACAAAGGAAACCCATTCCCTCCCACAGGTGATATATTGGTAATTGCCAAGCCTTTCAGTTGTCTTACACAGAGACAAAGGTACAATTCCGATACAAAGGTGGGGTGATCAGATAACGTCAGTGTCTACTGCAGTAATTCTACAGAGATGAATATAAATTAGCAATACAAAGGCCGTGTTAATCGACTGACGTCACTGGCTCTGATGGTACTGTTATTGAACAATGATGTGTGTGTGTCACCACACAAACTGAATTGATCTCGTCAAGAGATCAATTAAACTCAAGACAGTGTAATCAATTTACAAAGGGCCATCTGTCTGGCAACTGAATTAATGAAAGCAATTTACATTCAGACCCTTTAAGACTTTATGTCATGTATCCCAAGATGCTTCAGACGGTCAAGTTAGGTTTCCACAGCGGCAAGTAACATTCATGCAACACGTGCCAGGTAATGACCGTACCCAATAACTTAATTATCTCACCTTGACAATCTATTGTATTACCATCCTTGATACCCTCATCAGCAGCACCCTGGGAGTTACAACACTGACCTGAAACATTTAAAAAAAACTTTCTATATAGGTTTTTCTTTTTATTCAAAGCAAAGATGAACGTGAACATACACAGAAACTATATGCATCAGTTGCCATTCACCATGTATATTAGTTACAATTTATATTTCTCAGCAAGTGCCCAGTTGGCTAGTCCTCTGTTCCCAAGTCCCCCCTTTCCTCCTGATTCCCCTCTCCTTGCTATCTGGACCTGGACTTGATGGGGTGGCATGGTGCTACGTATACTGTTTTGTGTTAGGACTAGTTGGGTTCTGTGCCTCTTTGTTCCTTCCCTCCCTCCTTCCCCTCTGCTCCACTCCACCCCTCTTCCCCCCCTCCTCCCCACCCTCCTCCCCACCCTCTTCCGTTTGTGTCTGTGGTTCTTCTGTGGATTTCCACTCCCTCTAATTTATTGGCTTTTGTCTACAAACTCGTCTTGCAACAGATTGGTGAATGGCTGCCACATTTTGTAGCATTCCTCTTCCGACCCCCGGATGATGAATTTGATTTTCTCCATTTGGAGAAATTCCGATAGGTCGGACAGAAATTCAGCAGCTTTGGGTGGTGTTGCTGATCGTCAGCTGAGCAGGATTCTCCGGTGAGCAATTAGGGAGGCAAAGGTAAAGGTGTCGGTCCTCCCCCCCCATAAAGAGTTCTGACTGCTCTGTTACCCTGAAGACTGCCATCCTTGGGCATGGCTCCATTTCATCCCCACAACCTCGAAGAAGGCTGTCCAAAACCCGACAAATCTGAGGAATGACCAGCACATGTGGGCATGGTTGGCTGGGCCTCCTTGACACCGTTCACATTTGGCCTCCACCTCCGGGAAGAACCTATTCATTCGGGTTCTGGTTAAGTGAGCTCTGTGTACCACTTTCACCGGCATTAGGCTTAGCCTCGTGCAAGAGGAGGTGGAGTTGACCATGTACAGTGCTTCACTCCAAAGTCCCCACACTATTTCAAACCATAGGTCCTCCTCCCATTTTCCCCTTGTTTCATCCAGTGGAGAGTTTGCCCTTCCCAGTGGTCGCCATCCAGGTCCTGCAGTTTCCGTTCCCTAGGGTGTCCGCGTCCAGTAGGTCCTCTGATAATGATTTTTGCGGTGGCCGTGGGTACGTCTTTGTTTCCCTAAGTAAGAGGTTTTTGACTTGCATGTATTTTAATTTGTTTTCCCTAATCAGTTGGAACTTCTCTGTTAGTTCCTCAAGTGTTGTCAGTCTGTTGGCTGTGTAGAAGTCCCGAACTGCCCCTCACACAAATGCCATGATCAATTTTTCCACTGAGTTGAAAAAGGCCTTGGAGATGCAGATTAGCATGGATCTGAACAGGAAGATGAACCTGGCAGTACGTTCATCTTGATTGTCTGCACCCTCCCAGTCAGGGAGAGTGGGAGTATGTCCCACTTCTGCAGGTACTTTTTAACTTCCTCCACCTGGCTGGTTAGGTTTCACTTTGTGGATCCGTGTCCACTCATGGGCAATTTGGATCCTCAGGTAGCAGAATTTGTTTTGGGCCTATTTAAATGGTAGTCCCTCCAGCTCTGACCCTCCCCCTTGTGGGTTCACCACGAAGTTCTCACTTTTGCTCAGGTTGAGTTTGTAGCCTGAGAAGGTTCCAAACTCTTTCAAGAGCACCATGGCTCCCTCCATGCTGCTTTGTGGGTCTGCGACATAGTAGAGCGGGTTATCCACATAGAGCAAAACTCTGTGCGCGATCGCTATGGGATTTTCACAGTAGCTTAATTGCAGTGTTAATGTAAGCCTACTTGTGACACTAATAAAGATTATTATTATTAGTGGCTTGATCGCTAGGGCCAACAGCAGGAACGGCGGGCATCCCTGCCTTGTGCCTCTGTGCAACTGGAAGTACTTAGAGCTGGTGGTATTCGTCCGTATGCTTGCCATGGGAGCGCTGTACAGGTGTTGCATTCAGGTGGTGGACCCCGTTCCAAGCCCAAACTGCTCCAGTACCTCCAACTGTGTTGAATGCCTTTTCTGGTCCAGGGAGATGATCACCTCTGGTGTTCTATCCTAGAGGGGGGTCATTATCACTGATGACCATCAATTCAGTCGAGACAGTTTGTACCAAAGAACAGTGGCTTTAATCAACTAGATGCGTGCCAACCTGTAGCTTCTCCTGCACTGAGAGCCTGTCTCAGATCGGCCAGTTATATACCTCATCAGAGGGGCGGAGCCACAGGCAGAGCCAACAGCAGCATCAACACAACAATTCAACAGCACCAGTAACAGCAACAACAGTAAGTATATGCAATAGTGGATGTCGATGACAATAGTAATAATAGAACAACAGTGAGTATATATTATAGCCATATGTGACTCACCACATTCACCCCCTGTTAAGAAAAAAAAGTCCGATGGGGGTGAAGCGGGCTCATAGGTTAAGTCTCACAGGAGCCCGTATCGTCCGCTGCGAATGGCTGTGGTGTGGGCACAGGTGTCAAGACCTTCGGCTCTGGGAGCATGTCGTCCTCACAACAGGGTCCCAGTCAGGGCGACGGCGCAGGGGCAGAGCTAATGGAACCAGGGAGGGATGTTGGTGTGGATGGGGAGGTAGATGGAAGGGGCGCGGTGATGGTGGGCGCGGGGGTACCCGCAGGAGCCAGGTCCCGGAGGTCGACTATGTCCTGCCATCCGTCGCGGTGTGCCACGTAGGCATGCTGAGGGTTCGCGTAGAGGAGCTGGACCCTCTCGATCAGGGGGGCGGCCTTATGGCTCCTCACATGTTTCTGGAGGAGGACAGGCCCAGGTGTTGTTAGCCAGGACGGAAGCGAGACCCCGGAGATCGAAGTCCTGGGAAAGACAAATAGCCGGTCGTGAGGGGTCTCATGAGCTGCAGTGTACAAGAGTGCCCGGATGGAGTGGAACACATCGGGGAGGACCTCCTGCCAGCGGGAGACTGGGAGACCTCTGTAGACTGTAGGGCCAGAAGGATAGCCTTCCAGACCGTAGCATTCTCCCTCTCCACCTGCCTGTTTCCCCAGGGGTTATAACTGGTAGTCCTGCTCGAGGCGATGTCCTTACTGAGCAGGTGCTGATGCAGCTCATCACTCATAAAAGAGGCGCCTCAATCACTATGTATGTTGGTAGGGAAACCGAACAGGGTGGAGATGCTGCGCAGGGCCTTGATGACAGTGGCAGAGGTCATGTCCGGGCATGGGATGGCAAAGGGAAAACGTGAGTCCTCATCAACAATGTTGAGAAAGTACACGTTATGGTCAGTGGAGGGGAGAGGCCCTTTGAAATCCATGCTGAGGTGTTCGAAGGGGTGTGAGGCCTTCACCAGGTGGGCCTTGTCTGGTCGATAGCGGTTTGCACTCTGCGTAGATTTGGCAGTCCCTGGTCATGGCCCTGACCTCCTCAGTGGAGTAGGGCAGGTTGCAGGCCTTGACGAAGTGGAGAAGCCGGGTGACCCCCAGATGACAGAGGTCATTGTGGATAGCCCGGAACCGGTCAGCTTGCGCGTTGCACAGATACCGTGGGACAGGGCATCTGGGGGCTCATTGAGCTTTCCAGGACGATACAAGATCTCGTAGTTATCGATGGAGAGCTCGATCCTCCACCGCAAAATCTTGTCGTTCTTAATTTTGCCCCGCTATGTGTTGTTAAACATGAAGGCAATCGACCGTTGGTCTGTGAGGAGAGTGAATCTCCTGCCGGCCAGGTAATGCCTTCAGTGTCGCACAGCTTCCACAATGGCTTGCGCCTCCTTTTCGACAGAGGAGTATCGAATCTCAGAGGCATGGAGGGTACGGGTAAAAAAGGTGACAGGCCTCCCTGCCTGGCTAAGAGTGGCTGCCAAGGCAAAGTCTGAAGCATCGCTCTCCACTTGGAACGGGATGGATTCGTCCACAGCGTGCATCGTGGCCTTGGCAATGTCGGTTCTGATACGGTTGAAGGCCAGGCCATCAGGGGAAAAGTAGTGGACTTAATAAGTGGGCAGGCTTTGGCCGCGTAATTGGGGACCCACTGGGCATAGTAAGAAACGAACCCCAGGCATCTCTTCAGGGCCTTGGGGCAGTGGGGACGGGGAGCTGCAGGAGGGGCCGCATGCGGTCAGGGTCAGGCCCTAGGACTCCGTTTTCCACGACATAGTCGAGGATGGCTAGCCGGGTTGTGCGGAAAATGCATTTCTCCTTATGGTACGACAAGTTAAGGAGTTGAGCGGTGTGGAGAAATTTTCTTAGATTGGCATCGTGGTCCTGCAGGTCATGGCTGCAGATGGTGACATTATCCAAGTACGGGAATGTGGCCCGCAGCCCGTACTGGTCGACCATTCGGTCCATCGTTCATTGGAAGACCAAAACCCCATTGGTGACGCCGAAGAGAACCCTGAGAAAATGGAAGAGGCAGCCGTCTGCCTCAAAGGCAGTGCATTGGCGGTCCTCCGGGCGGATAGGGAGCTGGTGGTACGCAGACTTCAAGTCTACCATGGAAAAGACTCGGTGGTGCGCAATCTGATTGACCATGTCAGATATACGGGGGAGAGGGTACGCATCGAGCTGCGTGTACCGGTTGATCGTCTGACTGTAGTCGACTACAATCCGGTTCTTCTCCCCGGTCCTGACGACCACCACTTGTGCTCTCCAGGGGCTGTTACTGGCCTCGATGATCCCTTCCTTCAGGAGCCGCTGGACCTCTGACCTGATGAAGGCCTTGTCTTGAACACTGTACCGTCTGCTCCGGGTGGCGACGGGCATACAGTCTGGGGTGAGGTTCGCGAAGAGTGAGGGAGGGGTGACCTTCATGGTCGTGAGGCTGCAGACGGTGCGACGGGGCAGGAGTCCCCTGAACTTTAAGGTCAGGCTTCGGAGGTTGCATTGAAAGTCTAAACCCAGTAGCAGCAGGGCGCAGAGATGGGGGAGGACATAAAGCTTGAAATCGGCGTACTCGACGCCCTGTATCGCAAGATTAGCGATGCAATACCCCTGGATCTGCACGGCGTGTGATCCGGTAGCAAGGGAGATGGTTTGTGAGACATGGAGGACCCGGAGGGAGCAGCGCCTTACTACATCCGGGTGGACGAAGCTATCTGTGCTCCCGGAGTCGAAGAGGTAGGACGTCTCCTGTCCATTGAGTCGGACAGTCATCATGGAGTTTTGAAGGAGATAAGGCCAGGACTGTTCAAGCTGAATCGAGCCGAGTTGCGGGCGACTGGTAGCGGCAGTGGCGGGATGGTCCCAACATGGCGGCCCCGATAAGATGCACGTGGCGGGCGTCGTCGAGGATGTCGGCCAAAATGGCGGCCCCCACCGGTCGCACGTGGTGGGCATCGTCGAAGATGGTGACCAAGATGGCTGCCCCCATTGGGAGGACGGCGCGTCAGAAGAGGGCGGGCCCGGCAGGCACGTTGCCACGCTGCGGGGTCTATGAGCTTCAGGCCGGGCCTGGCAGGCTTTTGATTTTTGGACTTTAGGTAGGGCCAAGCATACCTTAGCAAAGTGCCCTTTCTTGCCACACTCGCAACAGGTCACGTTTCGAGCTGGGCAATGCTGCCTGGGCTGCAGGCCCTGCCCGCAGAAGTAACTATAGGGCCCTCCGGAGCTGGCAGGTTGCCATGCGGCACAGGTATGGGGCACGCCCGGGTCGGTTGATGACTGCGCCTCCGACACCCCCGAGGATGCCGCTTGGTCGGATGGAAAGGCATCCATGCTTTGGAAGGCCACTTCCAGTGATGTTGTTTCACCGTCTCCTCGAGGTCGAGGGACCCTTTTTTCGAGAAGCCGTTGCCGGATGTAGCTGGACCTGACTCCTGCCACAAAAGTGTCTTGGATCATCAGCTCTGCGTGCTGTACTGCTGTGACCGACTGGCAGTTACAACTCCGGACGATTACCCTCAGTTCGCGCAGATATTCAGCCAGCGACTCACCCTGGCGCTGGCGCCACGTGCTCAGGAGGTGTTGAGCGAGTATCTCGTTCACTGGCCTCACAAATTGTCCTTTGAGCAGCTCCACTGCCTCCGTGTACGAGGCCACATCTCTGATTCGCCGAAAAATCCTGTGGCTAACATGGGCGTTGAGGAGACGTTGTTTGAGTACCGGGGAGACCACGGCGGCTGAGGAGTCAAGGTAGGCCTCGAAGCAACTGAGCCAATGCTCGAAGATAGCCGTAGCTTCAGCTGCCTGCGGGTCGAGTTCAAGACGATCAGGTTTCAGAGCGGCGTCCATTGTGGAAAAAAAACTAGTTGATTAAATTGATGACCATCAATTCAGTCGAGACAGTTTGTACCAAAGAACAGTGGCTTTAATCAACTAGATGTGTGCCAACCTGTAGCTTCTCCCGCACTGAGAGCCTGTCTCAGATCGGCCGGTTATATACCTCATCAGAGGGGCGGAGCCACAGGCAGAGCCGACAGCAGCATCCACACAACAATTCAACAGCAACAGTAACAGCAACAACAGTAAGTATATACAATAGTGGATGTCGATGACAATAGTAATAATAGAACAACAGTGAGTATATACTATAGCCATATGTGGCTCACCACAATCACGTTCAGCAGGCGCCTGATGTTCGATATTACCTGTCTACCTTTGACAAAGCCCATCTGGTCTTCTACCACTACCTCTGGAACGCAGTTCTCCAGTTGCCTGGCTAGGATTTTATCCAGTATTAAAGCGTCTACATTTAGCAGCGAAATGGGTCTGTAGGACCTGCGATCTGGTAGGTATTTGGCCTTTTTGTGTATAAGCGAGATTGAGGGTTGTGCTAGCATAGGCGGCAGGGTGCCCCTCACCATAAAGTCCATGAACATCTCCCGCAAGTGCGGGGCCAGTGATGCCGCAAATTCTTTGTAGAACCCCGTTGGGAATCCATCTGGCCCCGGCTCCTTCCCCGCCTGCATGGAGTTGATGCTCTCCATGACTTCTCCCAGTTCTAGTGGTGCTTCCAGGCCCCATTTCCTATCCTCTTTCACAACTGGTATGTCCTGTCCATCAAGGAACTGTTTCATCCCCAAGTCCCATCCGGGGGGCTAGGTGGTGCACAGCACCCGTTAGAAGATCTCGTATGCGTTGTTGACCTATCCCGGTTCCGTTACTAGTTTGCTTATGCTATCTCTAATCCGGGCTATTTTCTTCCTGGCTGCCTGCTTTCTCAGCTGGTGAGCCATCTGGCAGCTGGCTTTGTCTCCTTGCTCGTACAGGGTCCCCCATGCCTGGCCTGGCAGAGTTGGTGCACTGTTTTTCTCAAGTGCAGGTCAAAGTCCATTTGTAGCTTCTTCCTCTCCGCCAGGAGCTCGAGAGTGGGGGTCTCAGACTATCACCGGTCTACCTTCAGTATGGAATCGATTAGTTGTTGCCTAGCCGCCCTCTCTTCCCTATCCCTCCGTGCTTTTTAAGCAATAACTTCACCGCTGATCACAGCCTTCAGTGCCTCCCAAAGCGTGGAGGGTGAGACCTCTCTATTCCGGTTAGTAGTAATATACTTGTCTATGGCCTGTGATATTTTCTCGTTACAAGCCTTGTCGGCAAGGAGGGCAATGTTCCTCCATGGGGGGTGTTGGAAACAACCCGTCTACAACCTCACAACCACGTAATGTGGAGCGTGGTCGAAGATCACGATCGCGGAGAATTCCGCTCGTACTGTCCCTGGAAGCACCGATTTCCCAGGACAAAGAAGTGTATACATTATGTACCTGGGAGAAGAAGGAGAACTCTTTCTCCCCTGGCTTGGTGAACCGCCATGCATCCACTGCCCCCATCTGCTCCACAAATATGCCGAGTTCTTTCACTATATTAGAGATCCTCCCTGTTTTGGGATTCAACCTGTGTGTTCGTCAGTCCTGTACACAGTTAAAGTTCACCCCCTTGACAAATTGGTGTGTGTCGAAGTCAGGGATTTCCGCCATGGTCTTCTTTATAAACTCCATGTCATCCCAGTTGGGCACGTACAGGTTCACCAGCACCACTGGTGCCCTGTCCAGAACACCACTGACCATGTCGTACTGTCCCCCGGCTCCGTAACCGTCCTTGTCGCAGTAAACACCATCAGTAGACCCCTCAAGAGTATTGACAGTCAGAGATATCTAGGTGTACAGGTCCACAGGTCACTGAAAGGGGCAACACAGGTGGAGAAGGTAGTCAAGAAGGCATACGGCATGCTTGCCTTCATTGGTTGGGGCATTGAGTATAAAAATTGGCAAGTCATGTTGCAGCTGTATAGAACCTTAGTTAGGCCACACTTGGAGTATAGTGTTCAATTCTGGTCGCCACACTACCAGAAGAATGTGGAGGCTTTAGAGAGGGTGCAGGAGAGATTTACCAGGAATTTGCCTGGTATGGAGGGCATTAGCTATGAGGAGAGGTTGAATAACTCGGTTTGTTCTCTCTGGAACAACGGAGGTTGAGGGGCGACCTGATCGAGGTCTACAAAATTATGAGAGGTGTAGACAGAGTGGATAGTCAGAGGCTTTTCCCAGGGTAGAGGGGTCAATTACTAGGTGGCATAGGTTTAAGGTGTGAGGGGCAAGGCTTAGAGGAGATTACGAGGCAAGTTTTTTACACAGAGGGGAGTGGGTGCCTGGAACTTGCTGCCGGAGGAGGTGGTGGAAGCAGGGACGAGAGTGACGTTTAAGGGACATCTTGACACATACATGAATCGGATGGGAATAGAGGGATACGGACCCCGGAAGTGCAGAAGATTGTAGTTTAGTCGGGCAGCATGGTCGTCACAGGCTTGGAGGGCCGAACGGCCTGTTCCTGTGCTGTACTTTTCTTTGATTTTTGTTTAAACACCATCATCTTATTTAACTGTATGGTTACCCCCTCCCCCCGCTCTTGTCCCGTAGCAGGAATGGTAGCTGTGTTCCAACCACACCTTCCTTACCCACAGTCGGTTCTTCGCCCTCTGGTGTATCTCTTGGGTAGACTATGTCGGCTTTCATACTTATCAGGTGCGCAGAACCACTGAGTCTTTTCACGGGGCCGTTAAATCCGCGGACGTTCCAAGTGACTATTGTCATGTGAGAGTAACTTTTAGAAATGGGGGTTTATAAAATAGCTGTAGTGGAGGTACCTTTAAGAATGGGAATTTATCAGTGATGTCAGAGCGTGGGTGGAACTGGGCTGCCTGTCTGCTTTTACTTTCACTTTGTGCTCGCAGTTACAGGGTCTGTTTCTTTTTAGATTTGGAGAAGCTGCTGTCACAGCAAGATGTGTATGAATCTCTGCAAGCGTATGAATGTTCGTTTGGTGATTTCAAAGTGGTAACTGTTCTCAGTAGTGAAGTTAAACCTGATGTCTTTCTGTAAAAAGGGTTATTTTTGTCTTATGTATGTTGCAAGGAAAGATTAAGAGTTACTTAGAGAGTACTGTATTCTTTGGGGGATTTATTGGTGTTGATAGTTAAGATGTTTACTGTGGGTTTATAAAGTGTTAACTGGTTTCATAAATAAACAGTGTTTTAATTTAAAAGTACTGTAGATTTCTGTTGCATCACACCTGCAGAGTGGGCCAATATGTTCCCCATAACCACAATCTATTCAAAGTTGTGGGGTTCTCTAAACCCTGGACCATAATACTATCCTGATGTGGGTTTTTTGTCATCGTTCCCCCCACTACTGTGGGATCAACCATACTTACCTTGTGGATGCACCCCTGCACTCCAGGGTTTCTCTTCATTAGGGGGCCAGGGGGCCATCTAAAATGGCCACGGTCACCGTTATCACCATGAGGATGGGCCCCTGGCTCCAGGGTTTCTGTTTGACTAGGGGCCACCCAATATGGCTGCCAACTATGTGTAGGCCATGTGGGTGAGCCCTTGCACTCCGGGGTTTCCCTTTGTTTGGGAACCCTCCAAAGTGGCTGCTTGCGATACCTTTGTGTTCCAAGTCACCATGTGTGGCTTGTTGTAGCCAGCTTAATGCCCTTACAATCCTTGTCCCTATATTTCCCCAATGACTCTTCCCCCCCACCCCTTGTCCTCGCCCCCTTCCTGTTATTATCCCCCCTCCCTTACTCCCCTGCCCCCGTTTACTCCCTTGGCTATCCCGTTGGTGTTGTGTACCCTTCCTGTTGCCAGGCGCCCTCTCCTCTGCGGAAGACGTGCCTCGACCCCCTCTCGGTATTACGTCCTGGTGCTAGCTTTCCTGCTAATGTGGTGGCCCCCTTCCTGGGGTCGGCCATGTGTCTACCCTTCGCTCGCTATCTGGTTTCCCCTCCTGCCATCCTCCTTACCCTCTCCTATGCTCCTCTGCCCTTGCCCCTTCCTTTCTACGCTTTAGTTCCCATTTTCAAAGCGAGGCAGTGCAGTCCCGCACAAAGTGCCTCTCAGGCTGCTTAAAGCCCGTTGGATGATCTTGTCACCGTTGTCTCTGCTGCTGTTTTCCAAGCCCATTTTCCAGGACAAATTTGTCAGCGACCCCACAGGGATCGTGAAGAATGTGACCCAGAGTTTAACCGGCAAACAGCATCCCAAATTTTACTATGCTTTTGTGCAGGGTCGCCTTTGCCCTGTTGAACTCTGGCCAGGTCCACTCCACTCTCTTGGTAAATCTTGATATGGTGCCTTTCCCAGTTGCAGGTCCTCGTCTGCGGCCGAGCACACAATTCTTTCCTGGTCCTGGTACCAGGGCATTTTGGTGATTATCGCCCTCGGCTGCTCTCCAGCCTTGGGTTTTGGCCAGAGCGACCGGTGGGCTCTGTCTATTTCTGGCGGGTTAGGTTAAACCGTCCCTTCCCACCAGGTTTCCCAGCATCTGGGTCGCATAGTCCCTAGGGTCTCTGCCTTTGATCCCTTTCGGCAGGCCCACTATTCTTAAATTTTGGCGCCATCACCGATTCTCCTGGTACTCTATTTTCCCTTTCAGACTTCCCTGTGTCCTGACCAACCTCGCTATTTCCGTCTCCAGGGCAGCTATCGCTTGCTCTGGTCTATTGAGGCTTTTTCAAATTGTTTGATGGTGTTCCCCTGGAGCTCCAGTCGCCTCTCTGCCTTGTCCACCTGCATGGTTATCAGAACCTCCGCGATAGCCACCTTAGCAGCTTGGATATCGTTTTTTGTCTCTTCCCTATGTTCCCTTAGTTCCCTGGAGAGGAATATCTTCCATCTGCCCTCGTGTGTGGTTTGCCAATTATTCTTGCTCTGTTGAGGCCGGTGCCTCGTGCGACTGCCGCCTCGGCCGCTTGTTTCTCCTGGTTTCTTCCATTTCTTGGCTCCTTACGGCCTACGGAGTTACTGTTCTTCAGCATCCTCTCTTGTATTATTGGTAGCTAGGGTGAGGGGATTCTTTTTTCCCTGTTTTAGCGGACTATTTTGGGTAAAACAGCCTATTTTCGGGTTGGTAGGAAGAGAGCCACCTGATGTGCAACTACTCAGCACATCTCCATCACCGAAGTCCACTGACCAGAAACCTAACTGGAAATATAAATACAGTAGCTACAAGGGCTAGAAAATCTGTGGTGTGTAACTCACCTACTGACTCTCCAAGCTTGTGTACCATCTACAAGGCACAAATCAGGGGTGTGATGGAATACTGTCCATGTAGCTGGACGATTGAAACACCAACAATGCTCAAGAAGCTCGATACCATCTAGGACAAAGCAGCCCTTTTGATCAGCATCCCATCCATCTCCTGGAACATCCACCTCTCTACCACCAACGTACAATGGCAGCAGTGTGTACTATCTGCAAGATGTACTACCGCAATTCACCAATGCTCCTTGGGCAACACTTTCTAAACCTCTACTACATAAAAGGACAAGGGCAGCCGATGCTTGGGAACAACATGACTTGCAAGTTCCCTTGCAAGCCACATGCTATCCTAATTTGGACAATGGGCTGGATTTTCAATGGGAGACATTGCAGATCTTCAAAGAAATTGTGGCCCATAGCTAATTCTGGGATTTGTGGCCCCATTCCTGAGTTTCTAACATCCACCAGTGCCTTGGGCTGGTCATGAGCCTGCACCCTGCATTCGTTACCTGGCCAGCTGCATTGTGGGATAGGCAAAAAGCCTCTGCAATTTTCATGGAGTCAGGCCAGCTTTTCAAAGAGCTTTTGCTCACAGCACCTCAGGTGAACCAAAGTCTGCACGAGGGAATCATTTGAAAGGTAATTTAAAAAGATCCTCCTCATGCCATCATGCCAAGAGATCCCTCTCCATTATCCAAGTGGCCCTTCATGTTCATGCAAAGGGATGACCACAACACCATCTCATGACATCTCATGCCCCCCATGCCAAACTATGGCTCTTCCTTGCCCATTGTCAAAGATTCTGCGTTTGAAATGTTGTCCCCTTCTAGTGACTGATGTTGTTGCCTGACTGTCTCTGAGATTGAAGCAGGAATCAAAAGGTCAAACTGTGTGCGTCGCTTCCTTTTGAACATCAGTACAGACGGTTGAATGTGCAGTGTTTCTGTATTTCATTAGAAAGCTATCAACACGTTTTAGGTAGAGAGCCTTTATCCCTCAACATTCATTGAATGCTTAAGCGATTGTACGGAAAGTTCAGCTAAGCTGTTGGTAGCTGGGTGCTGCGGGCAAATTTGATATGGCGGATGACACATCCCTTCAGGTAGTTCGAATTCAGCTTCTCTGAACTATTTACCATTAATACTCAAGAGTTGTTCAGATCGCCTGAATCGTGCAAATATCTCATCAAGCCTTCCCATGGTCTGTTCCATAGTTGTTGATTTGATGATGGGAACCGTCAGCCATTTCGAATACACGTCCTTCGACTGGTCCTTCGACTGGTCCTGCATAATCAACATGGATTATTTGCTTTGCCTTGATAGGCCATTCCCATGGATGCAAAGGCTGTCGTGGAGGTACATTTCTCAATGGAGCGCAGGATTTTTATTTTGAAAAATATTTTATTGGAGATATTTTCAAATTTCTCCAGAACAGAAACAGCAAACAACAACAGCAACAATTAACCTTCCACAATTGTCCCTATTCCCCTGTACCAACCCCTCCGCCCCCTCCTTTTACACCCCCACCCTGGGTGCGCTGCTGCCCCTTAAAGAAGTTAATGAACAGCCTCCACCTCATGGAGACCCCCATCTCCACCCCTCTTATGGGGAACGTTATCTATTCTAGGTGGATGAATTCTGGCAAGTCACTCTCCCATGCCCCTGTTTTCAGCGGCTCTGAGTCCCACCAGCATAGCAAGATCCACCTCTAGGCTATCAGGGAGGCAAAGGCTACCAGATCAGCATCTCTCCCCACCTGCACTCCCGGATCCTCCAGCACGCCAAACATCACCAACCACAGGCTTTGCGCCACCTCCACTCCCAATATCATCAACATTACATTCGCAAACGCTTTCCAGAACCCCTCCAACTTTGGATATGCCCAAAACATATGGGCATGGTTTGCCGGATTTCGTGTACACCACCCACCCTATACCCTACCCTCCACCAATGGAAAAAAACAGTTCATCCTGACCGCGTCACATGAGCCCAATGCACCACTTTAAACTCCTTCAGCAGCGCCTCCTCGGGCGCTACCAAGTACCTCCGATCCACCGCAAGAATGGCCTCTACCAGCCTCAGCCTCCTGTCTTGCTCTGCCCACACCCTATATGCCCTAAGTGAAATAAACTCCCCTCTCACAACTGCTTTCAACGCCTCCCTCAATGTAGCCGCCGAGGCTTCTCCCGTCTTATTATACTCCATATAGTTCCGGATATGCACCCCTATCTTCTCACAGACCTCTTTATCGGCCAATAACCCCACATCCAACCTCCACTGCGGTCTCTGGGGGCTTGCCCCTCTACCTACAAATCCAACCAGTGTGGTGCATGCTCAGACACCACGATTACCGAATAGTTGGTCCCAACCGTCCCCACCAGCAGAGCCTTGTCCAGGACAAAAAAAATCAATCCAGGAGCACGCCCTGTGGACGTGCAAAAAGACGGAAATTCCTTCTTCCTCAGCCTCTCAAACTGCCACTGGTCCGCCACTCCCATTCGCTCCATAAATCTCAGCAACATCTTCGCCATTGCCTCATAGACTTGGGACACAACCTGCCCTGCCTCAGATCCAACACCATAATAAAATCCCCCCATGATCAGCCGGTGCGTATCCAGGCCCGATCTTTACCAGGATTCACCTCATAAATTTCACACCATCCCAATTTGGATATCAATGTTCACCACCACCACAAAGCTACCCATCGGCTCTGACACTGTGCTTTCCATTGCAAAGGGCACCCTCTTATTAACCAACACTGCCATCCCCCTCAACTTCATATCCAGCCCAGAATAAAACACTTGTCCCACCCATCTCTTCCTCAGTCTTGTCTGAGCCGCCAGATTCAAATGAGTCTTCAGACTCTCAAATGCGCAAACATGCAATCACTTAACCGGACCAATTAACCCCCGAACATTCCATGTAATCAGCCGGGTCGGGTCTTACAACACCAGGTTAAAGTCCAACAGGTTTGTTTCAAATCACTAGCTTTCGGAGCACTGCTCCTTCCTCAGGTGAATGAAGAGGTATGTTCCAGAAACATTTATATAGACAAAGTCAAAGATGCAAGACGATACTTTGCCGCCCCTACTTTGAATGCGTGCATTTGCAGGTAATTAAGTCTTTATAGAGCCAGAGAGAGGGGTAATCCCAGGTTAAAGAGATGTGAATTGTCTCAAACCAGGACAATTGGTAGGACTTTGCAAGCCCAGGACAGATGGTGGGGGATGAATGTAATACGACATGAATCCAAGGTCCCAGTTGAATGTGTGCGGAACTTGGCTATAGGTTTCTGCTCAGGGATTCTGCGTTGTCGCGCGTCCTGAATGCTGCCTTGGCGAACGCTTACTCAAAGATCAGAGGCTGAATGCCCACGACTGCTGAAGTGTTCCCTGACTGGAAGGGAACATTCCTGCCTGGTGATTGTCGCGCGATGTCCGTTCATCTGTTGTCACAGCGTCTGCATGGTCTCGTCAATGTACCACGCTTCGGGACATCCTTTCCTGCAGCGTATGAGGTAGACAACGTTGGCCGGGTCACACAAGTATGTACCGTGTACCTGATGTAATGCTCGCATTTGAAGTATCGTCTTGCATCTTTGACTTTGTCTGTATAAATGTTTCTGGAACCTACCTCTTCATTCACCTGAGGAAGGAGCAGTGCTCCGAAAGCTAGTGATTTGAAACAAACCTGTTGGACTTTAAGCTGGTGTTGTAAGACTTCTTACTGTGCTCACCCCAGTCCAACGCCAGCATCTCTACATCATGGCTATCTTTAAAAATGATGCCCCAATCTGCAAGTAGTCTTCAGCAAATGACTTAAAAAATGGCCTCAACAGGGAGTTCCTCGACGAGGCTAAATAAAACATGTAAATGCTGTTGAACAGCCGAGTCTTTCTCGGCTTTGCAGGTGCCGAGAAACAACTCACTAAACGTGCCGTTCAGCGGACTTTAACTTGAGTCTGCAAATTGTGCCCCTGTATTCTGTCTGTGCCTTATGCAAGAGTGCCTTTTTGAATCATGTCCAACACCTTCGCCATCACTGTATATGTTTGAGTAAATTTTTGCACCTGAGAGGTCGGTACCAGAGCATTTTCCACAAGAGAGAGATAGAATATGTCATCGATGTGTTCATCAGATTCCTGCCTTTTTTTGTGGTGTTGATCTTGCAGTAACTGTCCAGACAAAATGTCCGCATTCGCATGCTGATCAGACCCACGATATTCGATGACATAATTGTATGCCAACAAGATTAACGCCTGATGGGACTTCGGGTGGCAGCAATGGTGTCAGTGGTTGCACATTTGGTGGCTCCCGCTCTTGATGGTATTTTCGGAACTTTTCCCCAGCTAATGGGTGGACGTGTTGACCAAAAAAGGTGCAGAAGAGGTAGAAGGAGAGAATGTCCCACTGGTGGATGGATTTGTAGACCAGGAGTGATCTGAAAAGAAAGGAGCAGTTGGAGCTGCACCTGCGGCACAGGAGAAGATGGCAGAGGGTCAGGGACCGACCCGATCCTCTCAATGGTCGACGGAGCAGCTGGTGGGCTTCCTGAATGAGAAGTTCACCCAGCAGAGAGAGGTCGGGAAAGTGAAGGACAGGGGGGGACATGGTCTTGGACCCAGTAGGGGTGAATGGGGTGTTTAGGGATTTTTACAGTAGGCTGTATGAGTCGGAACCCCCAGCTGGGGTGGAGGGGATGAGGCGGCTTTTGGGAGGTTGTAGTTCCCGAGGGTGGAGGAGGACCTGGTGGAGGGGCTGCATTGGGCTAGTAGAGGTGGTGGAGGGGCTTGAGGCGATGCAGTTGGGCAACACCCCGGGCCTGGACGGATACCCAGTGGAGTTTTCTAAAACGTTTTCACGGTTCCTGGGGCCTTTGCTGGTGAGGGCATTTAACGAGGCGAGGGAGCGGGGGTTGCTTCCCCCACCCCCCACCCCGGATTTTATCGCAAAACGGAATAAAGATCCGGAGCAGTGTGGATCCTATAGGCTGATCACGTTGTTGAATGTGGACGCCAAGCTATTGGCAAGATCTTGGCCTCAGAATCGAGGACTGTGTGCTAGGGGTGATAGGGGAGGACCAAACGGGGTTCGTGAAATGGAAGCATCTGGTGGCCAACATTAGGAGATTATTAAATTTGATAATATTGCCCCCCGAGGGGCAGGATCTGCAGGTGGTGGACTCCTTGGACACGATAAAAGGCTCTCAATTGGGTTGAGTGGGATATTTGTGGGAGGTTCTGGGGTTAGGGCAGGGTTTTGTGGACTGGGTCCGACTGCTGTACCAGGCACCTGTGGCAAGTGTGCGGACAAACCGGATGAGCTCGGACTATTTTAGGCTGCATCGGGGCTGCTGACCCCATTGCTCTTTGCCTTGGCTATAGAGCCACTGGCAATGGCGCTGAGAGCGACGAGGGACTGGAGTGACAGTACCGGGGGGGTGGAGCATAGAGTCTCGCTTTTTACGGACGATTTGTTGTTGTACATTTCAGACCCGTTGGGAGATATTGGGGGGATTATGGGGATCTTCGAGGAATTTGGCCGGTTTTAGGGGTATAAATTGAACAATGGGAAGAGTGAGCTTGTTCCGATCCAGGTGAGGGGGCAGGAGAAGAGATTGGTGGAGATGCCATTCAGGTGGTGGGGGGGGAGCTTTCGGTACTTGGGAATTCAGGTGGCGCGGGGGTGGGAGCAGCTGCATCAGTTAAATTTGGCTCGGTTGGTAGAGCAGATGAAGGGGGTATTTGAGAGGTGGGTTGTGCTCCCGTTGTCATTGGTGGGGAAGGTTCAGACTTTAAAGATGGCGATTCTCCCGAGGTTCTTGTTCGTGTATCGGAGCCGCCTGATTTTTAATGAAGGTGAACGCCCTGATTTCAGGATTTGTGTGTGCGGGTAAAACCCCATGGGTGAAGAAGGTGCTGCTGAAGCGGGGGGCGGTGCTGCCTCTTCCGAACTTTATAAATTACTACTGGGCGATGAATATTGCAATAGTCAGGAAATGGGTAGTGGGGGAGGGGTCGGTATGAGAACAGATGGAGGCGGCCTCATGTAAGGACACGAGTTTGGGGGCACTGTTAACGGCACCTCTGCCATTCGCGCTGGTCAGGTACTCCACAAGCCCGGTAGTGATGGTGGCCCCAACGGTGTGGGGACTGTGGTGGCAGCACATGGGGCTGGCGGGGGCTTCGGTGTGGGCACTGATATGTGGCAATTACCGGTTTGCTCCGGGGGGGCTGGATGTGATGTTGTGGGGGTGACAGCAGGCTGGGATTGAGCAGTTTGGGGATATGTTTATAGACGGGGGGTTTCCGTGTGTGGAAGAGGAATTTGAGCTGCCCGGTGGAAACGGGTTTCATTATTTGCAGGTGAGGGATTTTGTACGAAGGCAGGTATCGACCGTTCCGCACTTGCCGCCCCAGGGGCTACAGGATAAGGTGGTGTCAAAAGCCGGAGTAGGGGAGAGGAAGTATTTGGAAATTTATAAGGAGCTGATGCAATAGGAGGAAGCCCCGATAGGGGAGGTGAAGCGGAAATGGGAGGAAGAGTTGGATACGGAGCTGGAGGCTGGGTTGTGGGAGGATGCCCTGAGGAGAGTTAATCCATCCTCGTCATGTGCCAGGCTTACCCTTATACAATTTTAGGTGGTCCACAGAGCGCATATGACTGAGGCCCGGATAAGCAGATTTTGTGAAGGGGTGGAGGACCGGGCGGTGTGCGGGTGGGCCCTCGAATCACGTCCATATGTTTTGGGCTTCTCCCAAACTTGGGGGATTCAGGCAAGAGTTTGCCGACGTTATGTCGGCGGTTCTGAAGATAAGGGTGGTCCCGAGTCCTTAATTTTTGGTGGGTCAGAAGACCCAGGAGTCCAAGGGGCAAGAGAGGCTGATGTCTTGGCCTTTGCCTCCCTGGTAGCCCAGAGACAGATCTTGCTAGCATGGAGGGACTCGGACCCCCCGAAGTCGGGAGTGTGGGTGAGTGACATGGCTGGGTTTCTCAGGCTTAAGAAAATTATGTTTGCCCTGAGGGGCTCGATGGAAGGGCTTGCCTGGAGGAGGCAGCCATTTATTGACTTATTTGAGAAGGCTTTCTGCAGGGGAGGGAGGGTTAAAAAATGACAGCGGGGGAGGCGGACAAGGTGGTGGCGGGTTGGTGGGGAATTTTTGTTGGGGTGTTGGTTATGTAAGCCATGTTGGCTGGTTTGCGGGGGGGGGGGGGCAAGGGGGGTTGTCCATTGTGTTAAAATTTATAATATAAATGTCTCAATAAAAGATTTTTCAAAAAAAAACTAATGCCTGGTGTAGTAATCGATTAGCAGCGAGAGAAGGGATACCCTTATGTGGCCCAAAGATTATTATTAAGGGACGATGGTCAGTCAATAGAGTAAATTGATTGCCAAATAAATAATGGTGGAATTTTGAATACCAAAAATAATGCTGAGAGCTTCTTTGTCAAGTTGAACTTGGTTAGACTCAGTGCTAGTCAACAGCCAGGAAACAAATGCTTTTGGTTGCTCTTCCCCTGAAGGCATTATATGTGAGATAAGAGCTTCAACCCCATAGGATGATGCGTTGCAAGCAAGCTGCAGATTCACTATTGAGTTATAATGGACCAATAACTCTGATTCCTGTAATCCATTTTGACCTTTTGGTAAGCATCCTCTCAATCTTTCGCCCAGAACCAAGATTGCTTGTTACAGAGCAACATGTGTACTACACTCAGCACAACATGTGCTGAGTGTAGTACAAACTTTCCACAGTAGTTTAATAATCTTAGAAATTACCTTAACTGGCTCACATTCTGCAGTCGTGGAGTATCCAGGATCTTCACCATCTTCTTAGGTTCTTTGTGAAGACCGTCTTGGTCGATGATGTGTCCAAAATAGTGAATAGAAGATTTAAAAAATTTGCACTTCTCTTTCTTGACCCTGAGACTATGCAGTTGCAGCCTTGCAAGAGTAGCTTCCTGGTTCTTTACATGCTCTACATCGTTCGAACTTGTAATTAAAATGTAATCTCAATAGCATTGTACACCGGATAGCCCACTCAAGATCTGATCCATTGATTGGTGGAAGAGAACAGGTGCCAATGTTATCCCGAATGGAAGCCTCCAATACCAAAACAGACCCTTTTGTCATACTCTGGTCAGTAACTGTTGAGATTGAATACCTATGTTCATTTGCAGATAGGCTTTGGAGACATCAATTTTGCTAAATATTTAGCCTCTTGGGAGGCCTGCAAAAATATTTTCGATACGTTGTAGAAGGTATTGATCAGCATGTAATACAGGGTTGATAGTCGTTTTGAAGTCCCCGCATATTCGCACTGGACCATCGTTCTTTAAGACTGGGATGATTGGGGTTACCCAATCTCTGGAGGTAACAAGCTCAATAACTCCTGTCTTCAGTTCCCTCTCGAGTTCTTCTTCCACTTTAGGTTGACTAGCATAGAGTATGGTTTGTGCTTTCAAACACTTAGGGTGCACTCCATTGGTCACGCTGCGCCCATAAAGCAGCTCGCCGCAGCGCAGTGTGGCTGTTGAAAGCCAGGAGACTCCAGTCGGGCTGGAGGGGAGGTCGGAGATTGTTTCGGGGGCCTCGGAGTGCAATAGTCAGGAAATGGGTAGTGGGGGAGGGGTCGGTATGAGAACAGATGGAGGCGGCCTCATGTAAGGACACGGGTTTGGGGGCACTGTTAACGGCACCTCTGCCATTCGCGTTACATTGGGGATTAGCTACATTAGAAATCTCTCGCTACAATGGGGAGTTCCCCACTGTACAAAACGGAGCTTTGTGGGGCCTTGGCCCCGTTCAAACCCCTTATTCAACGTGAGTCACATGTTTGTCGGCACTGTTCCACTTTGGTAGAATCGCGCCCTTAGGCACACTGTCTGCCTTTATCCTGAGTTTTAATTTGACCCCAGTCATGGATCCAATGTAACTTCTCGAATACCTTTGCACACTTTCTCAGATGTGGTTGAAGATTGTTCATAAAATCAACAAGTTGGTTCATGACGGCCCAGTTTGGCTTTATCTTCTTTTTTAAAATAAATTTAGAGTACCCAATTATATATTTTTTCCAATTAAGTGACAATTTAACGTGACCAATACACCTACCCTGCACATTTTTGTGTTATATTAAACCCACGCAGACACGGGGAGAATGTGCAAACTCCACACGGACAGTGACCCAGGGCCGGGATTCGAACCCGGGTCCTCAGCGCCGTAGTCCCAGTGCTAACCACTGCACCACGTGCCGCCCCTTGCTTTAACTTCTTTAACCAAAATCTCCCAAACAAAGCTGGAAAGTTTCCTTGAATAATGTGAAGAGGCAACTCCACTTTCTGCTCGTTGCCTTCCACAGTCACCTTGATGAAGCCCTTCAGCTGCACAACCTCTTTGGTATATGTCCTCAAGACCACATCAGATAGTTGCAATGGTAGATACTTCAATTTCTAACGGTATATCAATTCATATGTAAGTTATACTGCAGCGCGTACACACTAATAGTGTTGCCATTTAATTTTAGATAGATCCAAAATCGTTACTGGTCTCCTTGTACAGTTATGATGCCAAACTTACATCCCTTAAGCTGAATTTATACTTTGATACTCAGTGAGTCTTCAGTTAGATCATTTAACTGGTAAACTTGTCCTGTAGACTTGGCAGTATTTTCCTCGGTACACTTCTTTTGTGCTGATGAAGGTTGGTGTGACCAACATGCCTTGGCAATGTGACCAACTTTACCACAATTTTTGCATTTGTTTTCCTTGCTCAACATCCTCCAGCCATATATCCCACTTGGTTGCAGTGATGACATGGTAGGTTTTTGGTGGACCTGCTTTACAAAGACTCCAACTGATGAACTTTAGCTCGAACTCCAATCAGTGATTCTAGAATGTGGTTCTCCACCACCTTTTCGAGGATAATTAGGGATGGCAATAAATGTTGGCTTTACCAGCACCACTCACATTCCATGAAAGCCAATAAAAAAAGGAAAATACATGCCACCAGACTTTAATGTAACACAAATTATTATTTAAGAAGTATGGCTTTGCCGATAAGTACATGGAGCAGGATTCTCTGTTGGCTGATGGCAAAATCGCGAAATGCGATTGGACGGAGAATGCATTCCGCTGCCAAAATTGCGGCGGGTGCTGATTTGCCGCCAAATCGCAATTCTCCGTCACCTTGACAACGGCATCAATGTGATCCGGAACGCACGTACAGTAAACACCGTTTGCCTATCATTAGCGGAACTAACTCGGTATACTTCGGGGCCTCCGCAATTCCCCGCCTCTGATGGGCACAGTTACCAACGGCACGATTCACTTGTGCTTTTAAAAATCGTGAAACCGTCGCTGTGGCTGATGAGGGAGAGAGAGGAGATAGAACACGGAGAGGCTTGACCGTGGGCTGCCGGGCTGGACATTGGCTGGGGTGAGGGGGGTCCTGCCAGGGTTGGGGAGGGGGAGTAGGAAGAGGAGGGGGAGTGACAGGGGAACAGGTTCAGTGGCCAGGGTGCCCCCACGGGAATGGGGTGGTGTCCAGGAACCGGACCACCACTGCTGTGGAATGCAAGGCAGCCATCTTGCTGCACCCCCACCTCCCCCGCCCTCGCACCCCACCTTCCGCCATACCTTCCACACACCCGGCTACCACCCGCCGGCGGGGCATGAGGCGGCCCACCAGGAGCAACGCCCACTGTAGCCCCTACGGGGGGGTGTGTGGTGCATACCGGTAGCAAGGGCACTGCCAAGCGACGGTACCCCTGGTATATGGGACAGGTGCCAGGGCCAGAGGCCCCCAAGGTGCTGGGCACCAATGGGGCCAGGGGTGTGGGGATGGGGATGGGGGGGGGTGCTGGAGACATGCGGAGGCGGAGCCCGCAGTGCCAACCGGGGCCACGATGTAGCCCGTCGGACCTGGTTGGGCATGGGGGTACGCACCTTGCTAACATGTTGGCCTTTCACACCCTGCCGACAATGGATATTGGAATTCAAGCAGCTATGGTGGCCTTCCTACTAGTCGCTGCAGTCCTGGGGGATGCCCTGCGGCTGTGTGGGCTGGAGCTGTTCAAGGGGAAGGAGGAAGCTGCAGCAGTGGAGCATGCAGCAGTGGAGTGTGCCACAGAGGAACAAGAGACAGCCGCCCAGGATGGACAGCCACTCACTCAACAGGCCAAGGAACAGGAAGTGCCAAGGAGGTGCTGCATAGGGCTCGTGTGTACCGGCAGCGCCTGTCATTTGAGGACCAGCCAGACCGAGCATGCCGTTGAAGACTATGCTGTGCAGGGAGACAGTGCGACATATCAGCCAGATCATGGCACACCTGGCACTGCGGGGGAATGGTGGCGGTCGCCCTCAATCTCTAAATCTCTCCGCCACAGGGTCCTTCCAGGTGCCAAGTGGGGACATGACCGGGATCTTACAGATCTCAGTGCACAGGTGTTTCCACGCCATCACGGAGGCCCTATATGCCCTAGCGGATCATTACATCCATTTCAATGTGCACTGAGCCCACCAGGATGCCCGGGCAGTGGGGATCGCCGCCATCACCGACATACCACCGAGTCCAGAGGGTGATCGACGGGGTTCATGTTGCCCTGCAAACACATTCAGATGACAGGCCACTGTACACAAACTAAAAGGGGTTCCACTTGATGAACACGCAGCTAATATGTGACCATCAGCTGCGCAATATGCACGTTTGTGCCCGATATTTCAACCTGGCACACCCTGTTATGTTTGGTCCCTTATACATTTTGAAGTAACTCACCAAACACTTCGATATGTCCAAACCAGGATCCTGGTATTGTGTCCCGTGTGGTAGGGTAGCAATCTGATACAGAGCATGTTATCATGGAGTCTTGTTACTCCTCTGGAACTTATACCTAGCACAGACCAGTCACATGTATGTCCTATTACACTCTTAATCTTCTTCTGAAGATGGCCGGCTGTGTCTCTTTATATTCGTGTCCCAGCTCACATGACCTTGGTCTGGAGACCGCATGGTGTGCCTGTACCGCCCACCTGCTGATTGGAGGTCGCACACAACCCAACCATGATATAGCCCATGGGCATATCATCACACACTCGACGATTCCTGACATATTCGAGACACCCCCCTAGCTGGGGTGTTGACTCCTGGGTGACAGGGTTTATCCACTGCGGTTGTGGCTGATGGCTCTTATCCGGAGGCCATCGACCGATGCTAAGGCCCACTACAACATGCCCATGCAGCGACCAGGTCCGTGATTGGCTGGTGCTTTGAGCTCCTGAAGATGTGGTTCAGGTGCCTGGACGGCCCTGGAGGGGCCCTCCAATATCACACTGAGAGAGTCGCCAACATCCTGGCGGTCTGCTGTGTCCTCCAAAGCACCGCGCAGCGGAGGGGTGACGTGCTGGATGATGAGGATGAACGCCAGATCTCATCTGATGAGAAGGATGCAGAGAAGGAGGAGGATGGGCAGGTCATGGAGCCCAGGCAGGCATGGGTGGCCACATGTCATGTGCGCCAGGGCCAATGTGCACGGGATGCTCTGATTGCCCCCAGGTTCACCGACTAGGGAGAGGGGGGAACAGTGGACAGGAGCACGGACACCGCCTCCCCCCCCCCCCCGCGCAACACCCCCTCCGTGATACATACCTGCCGCACAACGGGGTGGGGCCCTGGGTTGGCAGTAACATTGGGCCTTGTCCATGAGATGGAGGATGATAACAACTCGCTCTGCGATGAGCTCTGGTACTCCGCATCGTCTGGCTCTGACTCCTGCCTATGTTAGCACCTTGGTGATCCCTGTGTGCGAGCTGGCCATTCCATTACACGGTCCTATCGAAAATCTGGGGTGACGGTGGTGGGGACGGTTGGGGGCGGAGCAGGGAGAGAGTGTGGTGCCCAAGCCACCCAAACATATGCCCATTCCCCGCCCCACCCACACCCCCTCTCTGACCAGCTCAGACCTGCCCACCCCTCACACCCATCTGACAGGGCACCAAGGCAGTTTGTAACAGTGTGAACAGAAGTTTAATGTGACAACACATTATACAGATTTGTGCCCGAGCTCCTATCACTAAACTGTGCCCGGCACCATGCCAACTTAACTGGTGCCTAACTTTCTGGCCTTACGGGCCCTAACGCTACATCTGGGTGGTTCCCCAGATGATGCTGCAGGAGTGGAGACAGCCTGCTGTGATTCCCACCCTGCGACCTGGGTACCAGTTGGCAGCCGTCTTCTGGGGCGACTGGGCATGGGTGGGTCCGGTTGCCACTCAGGTGTCCCAGTTGGCATGGTGCCACCCTGTTCTGCACACTGCCCACCAGATGTGCCAGGGGCAGGAGGGGCGGAGTCTGAGGTGTTGCGGTGTTCCAGCATCTCCCCTGTGGGAGTCACCGGCACGGGCCCCATCGCCTCCTCCTCCCTCAAGGTGCCAGATGGCCCCCGGGCTACTCCATAGGTTGGGGGTATGAGCGGGGCTATCCCTTGAGCCTTTCTTTCACCTGGCGCTGCCAGTCCTGGAGGCCCGCTCAGGTCTCGACCAGGGTCTGCATGCTCGCGGCCATGGAGCACAGGAAGTGGACCATCTCCATCTCGGACTGTGTCACATCATCCATTGACTGTGCCACCACCTTATGGGTACGTGTCACATCAGCCAGTGACTGCACCATCTCCCTCTGGGATTGGGCCCCCTCCCTCTGTGTCTGCGCCATGGTGGCCACTGCCTGGGCAATGCTGCTGAGATTCCTAGCCATGGCCTGCTGTGACTGGGCCAAGATCAGAAGCGCCACTGCAATATCCAGGTGGCTGTGGGACATGGCCGCCTATGAGGTGGCAACCCTGTCCTTGGCCTCAGCCAGTGTCTGCACAGAATGCCCCAGGCCGTGGATATACTTATCCATAGCTGAAACCGTCGCTCCCAATGCTTCCCCTCCGGACGCTACAAGTGTGGTGTTGGCCTGGGTGGCATGCATGATCAGCACGCTTCCTGCTCCTGCGATGAGCTTTGGTGAGGATCAGTGCGGGGGTGAAGGGGTGGTGAGATGGAGGTGAGGGTGAAAGTGGAAGGGCGTGGGTGGTGAGGGTGGTGTAGGGTGAGGGTGGGTGAGGGGGTGGTGAGGATGGAGGTGAAGGGATGGTGAGGGGTTGTGTGAGGGTGGAGTGGCGGTGAGGAGGGTGTGAGCATGCTGTTGGGGTGGGGGGTTTGACACACATGCTGTTGGGGTGGGGGGAACCGCAACTCAGCAGGGTCTCACTTCCTTGTCCGCGGCCGAACTGCACCCCGTCAACCTCGCTTTCCTCCGGGCCGCCGACCATGTCCAGGGCCCTCTGATCTGCGACGGTCAGTGGCCGCAGGTCCGGTGGTCCCCCTCCAGTTTTCTCCCTCTCCCGGCAGTTAATGACCGCCTCTGCCACCTTAGCCCAGGCACGATGAATGGCAGCGGCTGGCAGCCTCCTTCCTGGGCCGTGGTGCAGGGTGGCCTGCCTCTCCTCTGCCACGTCCAGGAGGATTTCCAGCTCGGCATCGATGAAGCATGGAGCTGCCATTTTGTTGGCTGGGATGATATGTGTGGAGAGTGAAGTGTGTGTAGTGCACAAAGACTCCGAGAGACGAATAGAGTGAAGTCGATGAGGCTTTATTAAGCGTGACCCGCAGTTCAGTAGTAGACTGGCCTGCGGGGGAGGACTCCTGGTTCTTATACTCCGCCTTCAGGGCGGAGCTAGAGGTCAACGGCCAACCAGGACCCGGGATCTGTCAGCCAATGACATCACGGCTTCACAGTCCCACATGACCCCTAATGCATACTACCACATTCACCCCTTGTTAAAAATGAACCCGGCGGGGTGATGCTTCGCATGGTGGTAAGGGTTTACAAGGCTGGTCCTGGGAGGAAAACCTTTGCATGTTATTACAGTATGTACAAGGTTTTTTTTTGTTTCGAACTATTTACAGTAATCGTCAGGAGAAAAAGACAAAATGTTCTTGTTAAAAGTCCACATATTGTAGTGTTAGATCGACGCCACGAGTCAGTCGGGCGGTCTGGTCGTCCGTGTCGATCGCCTCGGCCCCGGTGGTGGTGGTGGTGCTTGTTCCGGTGTTGTCGTCTCCGGGAGCCTTACGGTTTCAGCTTGGGCTTCACTCCTGGTCGGGCCTGGGAGGAGGACCGATCCTCCTGGGAAGGGGGCGGTCGCGGGGTGCGGCGGTGGCAGGGAGGGGGTGATTGGTGTCGGGGGGGTGTGTGTGTTGCCGGCGGGCACCAGATCTCGCAGGGAGACCGTGTCCTGTCGGCCGTCGGGGTACTCCACGTAAGCGTACTGCGGGTTCGCGTGAAGGAGGTGAACCCTTTCGACCAACGGGTCCGACTTGTGCGCCCGACATGTTTTCGGAGCAAGATGGGTCCTGGGGCCGCCAGCCAGGTCGGCAGCGACATTCCAGAGGAGGACTTCCTGGGGAAGACAAGGAGGCGCTCATGAGGCGTTTGATTAGTGCTAGTACACAGTAGTGACCGGATGGAGTGGAGGGCGTCCGGGAGGACCTCCTGCCACCGTGAAACTGGGAGGTTCCTGGACCGTAGGGCCAGTAGGATGGTCTTCCAGACCGTGCCGTTCTCCCTCTCTACTTGCCCGTTCCCCCGGGGGTTGTAGCTGGTCGTCCTGCTCGAGGCTATACCGTTGCTGAGCAGGAACTGGCGCAGCTCGTCACTCATGAAGGAGGACCCCCTGTCGCTGTGGACGTATGCGGGGCAACCGAACAGTGTGAATATGGTGTTCAGGGCTTTAATGACTGTGGCCGCGGTCATGTCAGGGCAGGGGATGGCGAATGGGAAGCGGGAGTACTCGTCCGCCACATTAAGGAAGTATGTGTTGCGGTCGGTGGAGGGGAGGGGTCCTTTGAAATCCAGACTAAGGCGTTCAAAGGGGCGGGAAGCCTTAATCAGGTGCGCACCATCCGGCCTGAAAAAATGCGGTTTGCACTCTGCGCAGATGTGGCAGTTCCTTGTGACTGTACGGACCTCCTCCAAAGAGTATGGGAGGTTGCGGGACTTTATAAAGTGGTAGAACCGAGTGACCCCCGGGTGGCAGAGGTCCTCGTGGAGGGTTTGGAGGCGGTTAATTTGTGCGTTGGCACATGTGCCAACTTTCCCGTTCAGCTTTCCGGGACGATACAAGATCTCGTAGTCGAAGGTGGAGAGCTCGATCCTCCACCTTAAGATCTTGTCGTTTTTGATTTTGCCCCGCTGTGCATTATCGAACATGAAGGCTACCGACCGTTGGTCCGTGAGGAGAGTGAATCTCCTGCCGGCCAGGTAATGCCTCCAATGTCGCACCGCTTCCACTATGGCTTGGGTTTCCTTTTCCACTGAGGAGTGGCGGATTTCTGAAGCGTGGAGGGTTCGGGAGAAAAAGGCCACGGGTCTGCCCGCTTGGTTAAGGGTGGCCGCTAGAGCTACGTCGGAGGCGTCGCTCTCGACCTGGAAGGGGAGGGACTCGTCGATGGCGCGCATCGTGGCCTTTGCGATATCCACTTTGATGCGGCTGAAGGCCTGGCAAGCCTCTATCGACAGAGGGAAGGTCGTGGTCTGTATTAGGGGGCGGGCCTTGTCTGCATACTGGGGGACCCACTGGGCGTAGTATGAAAAGAACCCCAGGCAGCGTTTTAGGGCTTTTGAGCAGTGCGGGAGGGGAAATTCCATGAGTGCGCGCATACGTTCGGGGTCGGGGCCTATTATCCCATTGCGCACTACGTAGCCCAGGATGGCTAGCCGGTTTGTGCTAAAAACGCACTTGTCCTCGTTGTACGTGAGGTTCAAGGCTTTAGCGGTCTGGAGGAATTTTTGGAGGTTGGCGTCGTGGTCCTGCTGATCGTGGCCGCAGATGGTTACATTGTCGAGATACGGGAACGTGGCCCGCAACCCGTGTTGATCAACCATTCGGTCCATCTCTCGTTGGAAGACCGAGACCCCGTTTGTGACGCCAAATGGGACCCTTAGGAAGTGGTATAATCGCCCGTCTGCCTCGAAGGCTATGTACTTGCGGTCACTTGGGCGGATGGGGAGCTGATGGTAGGCGGACTTGAGGTCCACGGTGGAGAAAACCTTAGATTGGGCAATCCGATTGACCATGTCGGATATGCGGGGGAGAGGGTACGCGTCTAGTTGTGTGTACCTGTTGATGGTCTGGCTATAGTCTATGACCATCCTTTGCTTCTCCCCTGTCTTTACTACTACCACCTGTGCTCTCCAGGGACTATTGCTGGCCTGGATTATGCCTTCCTTCAGTAGCCGCTGGACTTCGGACCGAATGAAGGTCCGGTCCTGGGCGCTGTACCGTTTGCTCCTAGTGGCGACGGGTTTGCAATCCAGGGTGAGGTTTGCAAACAAGGATGGGGGTTGAACCTTGAAGGTTGCGAGGCCGCAGATAGTGAGTGGGGGTATTGGGCCGCCGAATTGAAACGTTAGGCTCTGCAGGTTGCACTGGAAATCTAATCCCAGTAATGTGGGCGCGCAGAGTTGGGGAAGGATGTAGAGCCTGTAGTTTTTGAACTCCCTCCCTTGCACCGTTAGGGTAACTATGCAGAAGCCTTTGATCTGTACGGAGTGGGATCCTGCAGCTAGGGAAATCTTTTGTGCGCTGGGACGGATGGTCAAAGAACAGTGTCTTACCGTGTTGGGGTGGATAAAGCTCTCCGTGCTCCCGGAGTCGACCAGGCATGGTGTCTCGTGCCCGTTTATCAGCACCGTTGTCGTCGTCATCTGGAGCGTCCGGGGCCGTGTTTGGTCCAGCGTCATTGAAGCCAGACGTGGTCGTAATGGTTGAGTGTCTTCTTCGAACCCCGTGGAGCCGTCGACACTGGGGTCCGTTGTTGCCGTCCAAGATGGCGTCGGGGGTGAACAAGATGGCTGCCCCCATGCATCGCACATGGCTGGTGGGTCACAAGATGGCGGCGGGGTGGACAAAATGGCCGCCCCATGCGTCGCACAGGTCTGGGGTGGTCCAAGATGGCGGCGCCCCTCCTCCCCTCGTGGTGGCCGGGGCCCAAAATGGCGGCGCCTGCGGGTCGCACATGGGGCGCTGGGGGGGTTGGGGAGCATTAGGAACACGCAGGACTCCCTCTTCTCTGGGGACAGCGGTGGCCGGGACCCAAAGTGGTAGCGCCGGCAGGTCATACATGGGGAGCGTTAGAGACACGCAGAACTCCCTCTTCTCCGGGGAGAGCGGTGGTCAGGACCCAAAGTGGTTGCGCCTGCGGGTCGTACATGGGGCGCTGGGGGGGTGGTTGGGGAGCGTAAAAGGCGTGCAGGGCTCCCTGTTCTCCTGGGACAGCGGCGACCTCCCGGGACCGGCACACAGCCGCGAAATGGCCCTTTTTCCCGCAGCTCTTACAGATCGCTGCGCGGGCCGGGCAGCGCTGCCGTGGGTGTTTCGCCTGGCCGCAGAAATAGCAGCGGGCTCCCCCAGTGCGACTTGGCGTTTGAACCGCGCAAGCCTGTGGGGTGTCCGGGGGGGGGTGGGTTTATCGCGACGGGTGCGTACGGAGCCCAATGGGCTGCCGCGCGGTCGGGGCCGTAGGCGCGGGCGTTTCGCGCGGCCACGTCCAGGGAGGCTGCTAGGGCCCGTGCCTCTGAGAGTCCTAGCGACTCTTTTTCTAAAAGTCTTTGGCGGATTTGGGAGGAGTTCATACCTGCCACAAAAGCATCGCGCATTAACATGTCCGTGTGTTCATTTGCGTTCACCGGCGGGCAGCCGCAGGCCCGTCCCAAAATTAGTAGCGGCGTAGAATTAATCTATCGATTCTCCGGGACTTTGCCGTCTCATTGCGAGTTGATAGCGAGCGTAGATCTGGTTTACTGGGCGAACATAGAGACTTTTTAGTGCTGCGAACGCCGTCTGAAAATCCTCTGCGTCTTCGATGAGAGAGAAAATCTCCGTGAATAACCTCGAGTGCAGGACCTGTAGTTTTTGGTCTTCTGTGACCTGGCCGGGGGCAGTTCTGAGGTAGGCCTCGAAACAAGTCTGCCAGTGCTTGAAAGCTGCTGCTGCGTTCACTGCGTGGGGGCTGATCCTCAGGCATTCCGGGATGATCCTGAGCTCCATAGTCCTTTAGTCACGCTTAATAAATTGTAGCGCACAAAGACTCCGAGAGATGAAGAGTGAAGTCGATGAGGCTTTATTAAGCGTGACTGTTCCCCCGCAGTTCAGTAGTAGACTGGCCTGCGGGGGAGGACTCCTGGTTCTTATACTCCGCCTTCAGGGCGGAGCTAGAGGTCAACGACCAACCAGGACCCGGGATCTGTCAGCCAATGACATCACGGCTTCACAGTCCCTCATGACCCCTAATGCATACTACCACAGTGTGTATATGCGGCTGCAGCTTGTCAGCCTCCTGAGTGTCAGTCGCGAGACCGATGAATCCCGCACTGTTTCTCATTGGAATCGATTGTGTTCCATGTGGCGCCTGTGCTAGCCCCTTAGTAGTAGCTGAATCAGTCCAGGTGCGGCGCCGCTTTCGCTGTTGTGGAACTCCACGCATTCTGCGCCGGATCAACGCTTAGTCTCACAAATGGAGAATCCAGCCCATCATGTCTTGTGGTGCTCGGCTTTACAGATCAGAAGGTTTTCAGTGAGTTTGGTGATTTTGGCTGAGGCAGCTAGAACAACCACTCAGCTGTACTGATGTATAACTGGACTAAGGTAAGAAAAATCAGCCAACAGTCCCACTCCTGATTTTTTCCATTAACCCCACTGAAAGTTTCAGTGACTGATTGCAAGTTAGGAACATAATTTGAAATAAATACAGAAAATACTGGAAACACTCAGCAGGTCAGCTGGCATCTGTGGAGAGAGAATCAGAATAACTGATTTAGATCAATAGCCTTTCATCAAATGGTGAAAGTGATTGACCTGAAATGTTAACTCTCTTTCTTCCTCCTCAGATACTGCTTAATCTGCTGCATTTTCTAGTATTTTCTGTTTTTAATGAAATTTCCAGCATCTGCAGTAGTTTGCTTTTGTGAAAATTGTTTTTGTTTTATTTTTTTTCTCATTTTCTGTTTACAGATCGGGGTGCCATTTTGAGCTGCAACCTGATCTCCCCCTGCCCCTTTCAGGCACCCCCCACTTTCAGACCCCCCCCCCCCACTCCAATTGGCAAAGCCTCTCCTGGGCCCGGTACCTGCCAGCCTGGCACCCTGGCAGTGCCCCTGTCTGGTGAATTCGGCATCGGGGTATTTATTGACCTATTAGGCTCATTTAAATATGCAGATGCCCGGGTGACTCACGATCGGCCTGGCGCAAAGCCCAATTTGGGGCTTTTGCATGATTTACCGGTTGCACTCAGATCCACGCCAGGTGCAACAGGATTGCCAAATCACACCCACAATAATATAATAATAATTTTTGTTATCACAAGTAGGCTTACATTAACACTGCAATGAAGTTACTGTGAAAAGCCCCGAGTCGCCACATTCCGGCACCTCTTCGGGTACACTGACAGAGAATTCAGGATGTCCAATTCCCCTAACAAGCACGTCTTTTGGGACTTGTGGGAGGAAACCGGAGCACCCGGAGGAAACCCACGCAGACACGGGAAGAACGTGCAGACTCCACACAGACAGTGACCCAAGCCGGGAATCGAACCTGGAAGCCTGGCGTTGTGGAGCAACAATGCCAACTATTGTTCTACCGTGCCGCCCTATAAATATGCTTCAATGGTGCAAAAAAACAGGAATTTTATCGTACAGACCAAAACAAAAGCAAAATACTGTGGATGCTTGGAATCTGAAATTCAAACAGAAAGCATCTGTGGAAAGAGACACTGAGTTCCCATTTTAGATAACCGTTCATCAGATGATGAGGCTATTGACCTGAAATGGATTGGATTTGTTTGTTTATTGTCACGTGTACTGAGGTATAGTGAAAAGTATTTTTCTGCGTGCAGCTCAAACAGATCATTTAGTACATGAAAAGAAAAGAAAATGCATAATCGGGCAACACAAGGTACACAATGTAAATACCTGGACACTGGCATCAGGTGGGGCATACAGGAGTGTGGTGTTAATGAGGTCAGTCCATAAGAGGGTCGTTTAAGAGTATGGTAACAGTGGGTAGAAGCTGTTTTTAATAATAATAATCTTTATTGTCACAAGCAAGCTACTAAATATGTACTGTGCACATTCCCTTGGCAGAAAAATACTTTTCACTGTACTTCGGTACATGTGACAATAAATCAAATCAAAATCAATGGAGTTATTGTGAAATGCCCCTAGTCGCCACATTCCGGCACCTATTTGGGTACACAGAGGGAGAATTCAGAATGTCCAAATTACCTAACGGCATGTCTTTCGAGACTTGCGGGAGGAAACCGGAGCACCCGGAGGAAAACCACGCAGACACGGGAAGAACGTGTAGACTCCGCACAGACAGTGACCCAAGCCGGGAATCAAACTTGGGACCCTGGAGCGGTGAAGCAACGGTGCTACCCACTGTGCTACCGTGTTTTTGAAACAGTTCGTGCATGTTTCAGACTTTTGTATCTCTTGTCCGATGGAAGAAACTGGAAGAGTGAGTAAGCCGTGTGGGAAGGGTTTTGATTATGCTGACCGCTTTCCCAAAGCAGTGGGAGGTGTAGATGGAATCAATGGATAGGAGGCAGGTTCGCTTGTTGGGCTGGGCGGCGTTCACGACGATCTGAATTTTTTGCCGGTCTTGGGCTGAGCAGTTGCCATACCAGGCTGTGATGCAGTCAGATTGGATGCTTTCTCTGATGTACCTGTAAACGTTGGTAAGAGTCAGTGTGGACATGCCGAATTTCCTTAGTTTCCTGAGGAAGTATAGGCGCTGTTGTGCTTTCTTGGTCATAACGTCGACGAGGGTGGACCAGGACAGATTTTTGGTGATGTGCACACCTAGGAATTTGAAGCTGTCAACCATCTCCACCTCAACGCCATTGATGCAGACAGTGATGTGCACAGTACTTTGCTTTCGGAAGTCAATAACCAGCTCTTTAGTTTAGTTGGCATTGAGGGAGAGATTGTTGTTGATGATAATGGAATAGTGTAGATGAGCTTTAGATTGGTTTCACAGGTTGGCGCAACATCGAGGGCCGAAGAGCCTGTACTGCGCTGTAATGTTCTATGTTCTACCTTTGGAAAAAGATGTTGACTATCTACCTTTTCTATGCTCCTCATTATTTTATAGACCTCTATAAGATCATCCCTACGCCTCCTATGCTCCAGGGAAAAAAGTCCCAGCCTATCCAGCCTCTCCTTATAACTCGACCTTCAAGTCCTGGTAGCATCCTCATAAATCTCTTCTGCACTCTTTATGGTTTAACAATATCCTTCCTATAATAGGGCGACCAGACCTGAACACAGTATTCCATGTGTGGTCTTACCAACGTCTTGTACAACTTCAACAAGACGTCCCAACTCCTGTATTCAATATTCTGACCAATAAAACCTAGCATTCTGATAGCCTTCTTCACCACCCTGTCCACCTGCGCCTCTACCTTCAAGGAGCTAGGAACCTGTACCCCTCGATCTCTTTGTTCTGTAACACTCCCCAACTCCTTACCATTAACTGAGTAGGTCCTGCCCTGATTTGATCGACCAAAATACATCACCTCACATGTATCCAAATTAACTTCCATCTACCATTCACCGGCCCACTGGCCCAATTGGTCAAGATCCTTTTGCAATCTTATATAACCTTCTTCACTATCTACTATGCCACCAACCTTGGTGTCATCTGCAAACTTACTAACCATGCCTCCTCCATTCTCATCCAAGTCATTAATATATATAACAAATAACAGTGGACCCAGTACCGATCCCTGAGGCACACCGCTGGTCACAGGCCTCTAGTTCAAAAAACAACCCTCCACAACCAGCCTTTGGCTTTGGTCGCCAAGCCAATTTTGTATCCAATTGACTACCTCACCCTGGATTCCGTGAGATTTAACCTTTTGCAACAACCTACCGTGCGGATCCTTGACAAAGGCCTTGCAAAAGTCCATGGAGACAACGTCGACCGCACTACCCTCATTACCTTCTGGGTTACCCTTCAAAACACTCAATCAAATTTGTGAGACATGACTTTCCCCTTACAAAGCCATGCTGACTTTCCCTAATTAGCCCTTGCCTGTCTGAATGCCTGTAGATCCTGACTCTCAGAATATCTTCCAACAACTTACCCACTACATAAGTAAGGCTCATCTGCCAGTTGTTCCCAGGCTTATCCCTACAGCCCTTCTTAAAAAAGGGCACAACATTTGTTACCTTCCAGTCTTCAGGCACCTCTCCTGTGGCTGTTGATGATTCAGTTAGGGGGCCGGCAGTTTCCTCCCTAGCCTCTCACAATGTCCTGGAATACTTCTCATCAAGTCCCGAGGATTTATCTATCTTGATCCGCTTTAATATCTCCAGCACCTCCTTCTCTGTAATATGTACACTCCTCAAGACATCACTTTTTACTACCCCAATTTCCCTAACATTCATGCCTTTCTCAACAGTAAATACTGACGAGAAATATTCATTTAGGACCTCTCCCATCCCTTGTGGATCTGCACATAGATGACCTTATTTATCCTTAAGAGGCCCTACCCTCTCCCTCGTCACTCTTTTACCCTTTGTGTATCTTTGGATTTTCCTTTGCCTTATCTGCCAAGACAATCTCATGTCCCCTTTTTGCCCTCCTGATTTCACTCTTTTTTTTTTTTAAGAAAATATTTTATTGAGGCATTTCTAATTTTAACAATTTTAAACATCAAATTTCAACAGAAACAAAAACACAATAACATAACCAACAAACCCCCTGGCACAAACCCCAGCCAAAATGGCTTACACAAACACTGCCACCTTCCCCAAACACCTCCCCATGGCTCCCCATGCCTCCCCTTCGAGCCCCCCTTCCAACCCCCCCCCCCCCCTGCTGACAGCTACACTTTCCTTGAAGAAGTCGATGAATGGCTGGCACCTCCGAGCAAACCCCTGAAACAAACCTCTCAACGCAAATTTAATTTTTTTGAGTCTGAGAACCCCGCCATGTCGCGAATCCACATCCCTGACTTTGGGGGCTCCAAGTCACTCCACCCTAGTAAGATCCATCTCTGGGCCACCAGGGAGGCAAAGGTCAGGACATCGGCCTCTCATCCCCTGGGTCTCGGGTCTTCCGACCCATCGAAGATCGCCACCTCTGGACTCAGAACGGCCCTCACTTTTAAGACCTCTGACATGACGTCAGAAAACCTCTGCCAGAAACCCCTCAGCCTTGGACGCACCCAAAGCATATGGACATGGTTAGCAGGAGCCCCCCCGCACAGCGCCCACACCTATCCTCCACCCTGTCAAGGAACCTGCTCATCCGGGCCACAGTCATATGTGCCCTATAGACCACCTTAAACTGTATCAGGTTGAGCCTGGCACACGGCGAGGATGCATTTACTCTCCTCAAGGCCTCCTCCCATAACCCGACCTCCAAGTCCCCGCTGATTTCTCTCTTAACTTTATTCCAGCAAGCCCTATACTCTTCAAGGGATCCACTAGATCCAGCTGCCTATGCTTGTCACATGCCTCCTTCTTCCTTTTGACCATGGCCTCAATATCCCAAGTCATCCAGGGTTCACTGCTTCTACCAGCCTTACCCTTCACTCTTAAGAGGAATGTGCTCACCCTGAACCCTAATTAACACTCTTTTGAAAGACTCCCACTTACCAGCTGTCTCCTTGCCTGTAAATAGGCATCCCCAATCAACTTTTGAAAGTTCCCGGGCCTAATACCATCAAAATTGGCCTTGCCCCAATTTAGAATTTTAACTTTTGGGCCAGAACTATCATTCTCCATAGCTATCTTAAAACCAATGGAATTATGGCCACTGGCCCCAAAGTGATCCCTCACTAACACTTTCGTCACCTGCCCTTCCTTATTCCCTAAAAGGAGGTCAAGTTTTGTCCCCTCTCTCGTCAGGCCATCCACATATTGAATGAAGAATTCTTCCTGAATACACTCAACAAATTTCTCTCCATCCAAACCCCTAGTGCTATGGCTGTCCCAGTTAATGTTGGGAAAGTTAAAGACCCCTACTATTACCAACCTATTTTTCCGGCAGCTATCGGTATTCTCCTTACATATTTTCTTCTCGATTTCCCGCTGACTATTTGGGGGCCTATAATACAGTCCTATCAAAGCTATCTCACCCTTCTTATTTTTCAGTTCTACCCATATAGACTCAGTGGACGAACGCTTCGATATATCCTCTCTCTGTACTGCGGTGATGTTGTCCCTAATCAAAAACGCAACACCCCCTCCCCTCCTATCTCCTGGTTAATCTTTTCAAATGTGATTTCCTCGGGAATTGTGTTCGAAAAATGTTCCTGCTGCGCTTCTCTCAAAATTACAGCAGTCACATAGGAGCAGTTCAGTGGAAACTCTGGGTGCATTAATTGTCATTACCTTTTGTATTGCAGATTTACCAGAACTGTTCTTGCATCCGGTATGTCGGAAATAGGTTTTCTGCACAAGAAGGAAAATGTAACTCTACATGTAACAAGCTGCCCGTATTTATGGGATTTTTTTTGCTAGCTGTTATTTTCACATTCATGACTGGCACACCACTTACAACATCAGTTCTCAGGTATGCTTTATATTCAGTACCCATACATCAACAGCCACTTCAATTTGATCCTAATTCTTTCTGTAAAGCTTTGAGATATGTCAATGTGATAATGTATTTTAGAAATGTAAATATAATTTATATTATGAAGATTTATCGAATCTGATTTGAACACAGTATATATAGTGTTGACTAGTCTTACGGAACCAGTATTATACATTGAACTTAGAAGATGCAACATAACTCATTACTTGATACTTTACATTAACATATTTGTTCCGCCTATGAATTCCTTTTTAAATGCAATCTGTGAGGTTGGTGCTGAGATTTTTGTCTGCCTTTCATTGAGTCGTTGCACTTGGTAATAACCTCACATCCTTCAAATCGCATGGGAGACTGATCAAGAAGGTAAGAGTCCATGGGATCCAGGGCAATTTGGCAAATTGGTTCCAAAATTGACTTAGTGGCAGGAGGCAGAGAGTGTTGGTTGAAGGTTGTTTTTGTGACTGGACGCCTGTGTCAGTGGTGTACCGCAGGGATCGGTGCTGGGTCTCTTGCTGGTTGGAGCATACTCAGATAATCTGGACGTAAATGTAGGAGGCATGATCAATAAGTTTGCAGATAACACAAAAATTGGGGGCGTGGTACATAGTGAGGAGGAAATTATGAGACAATATAGATGGGCTGGTTAGGTGGCCAGAACACTAGCAAATAGAATATAACCCTGAAAAATGTGAGGTGATGCACTTTGGGAAGTCTAACAAGGCAATGGCAGGACCCTAGGAAATACAGAGGATCAGAGGGACCTTGGTGTGCATGTCCATAGATGCCTAAAGACAGCTGGGCAGGTAGATAAGGTGGTTAAGAAGGCATATGGGATACTTGCCTTTATTAACTGAGGCATAGAATATAAGAGCAGGGAGGTAATGCTGGAGCTGTATAAAATGCTCTTTAGGCCCCAGCTGGAGTACTATGTGCAGTTCTGGTCACCACACAATAGAGAGGAAGTGATTGCACTGGGGAGAGTGCAGAGGAGATTCATCAGGATGCCTGTTCTGGAACGTTTCAACTGTGAAGAGAGACTGAAAAGTCTGGGGTTGTTTTTCTTGGAGCAGAGAAGGCCTGAGGGGAGACCTGATTGAGGTGTATAGCATTACGAGGAGCATAGATACGGTTGATAGGAAGGAACTTCTTCCCTTAGCATAAAGGTCAATAACAGGAGGGATGTGAGGGGAAACATTTTCACCCAGAGGGTGGTGGGAATCCGGAAGTCACTGCCTAAAAGGGTGGTAGAGGCAGGAACCCTCACAATATTTAAGAAGTATTTAGATGAACATTTGAAATACCATAGAACACTTGAAATACCATAGCACACAAAGCTACAGGCCAAGTTCTGGAAAATGGGGTTAGAGTAGATAGGTGTTTGATGGCAGCACAGACATGATAGGCCAAAAGGCCTCGTTCGATGCTGTAAAAACTCTATGACTCTAAATTTCTCAGTTTGTATTATCCACACTTACTCAGGCTGCAAAACCCCTAGGGTTATTTGGTGCCATGGTTGGTGCTAACACACTTGCATGTATTGTGCTTGGAAACAACCTGCCAACTCTCTACCTACTGTCACCTTTTTTCCCAAAGTTCCTTATATTTACAGGAACCCAAAATCTTGTGCAACTCAATGGCAACTTCTGTAGTCACCTCATCCACCTCAATTGGCGCCCCCAGACCTTCCACCTCCTGCTCCTCCACCCTCGGGAACCTTAGTTGGTCCAGAAACTGTTGCATTCCCTCTTTTCCCTCCGGGGGTTGGGACCTATATAGCCTCTCATAAAAGGTCTTAAACACCTCATTTACTTTCCTGCTCTCCGTTCCGTAGTTCCCGTTTCATCCCTAACTCCCCCAATTTCCCTCGCCGCTATCCTCTTACGAAGCTGGTGGGCCAGCAGCCGGCTCGCCTTTTCCCCATATTCGTATCTCATCCCCTGTGCCTTCCTCCACTGTGCCTCTGCCTTTCCTGTGGTCAGCAGGTCAAACTCCGTCTGAAGTCTTCGCCTCTCTCTATATAGTCCTTCGTCCGGGGCCTCCGCATACCTTTTATCCACCCTCAAAATCTCCCCCACTAATCTCTCCCTTTCTTTGCCCTCTTTTTTCTCCTTGTAAGCCCTAATGGAGATCAACTCTCCCCTAACCACCGCCTTCAGCGCTTCCCATACTACCCACACCTGGATCTCACCATCATCATTGGCCTCTAGGTACCTCTAAATACATCCCCGCACCCTTCCACAGACCCCCTCATCCGCCAATAATCCCACATCCAGTCGCCAGAGTGGGCGCTGCTCCCTCTCCCCTCCTAATTCCAGATTCACCCAGTGCGGGGCATGGTCTGAAACGGCTATGGCCGAATACTCCGTTCCTGCCACCTTCGAGATCAGTGCCCTGCTCAAAACAAAGAAATCTATTCGGGAGTATACCTTGTGGACATGGGAGAAAAAGGAGAACTCTTTGGCCAACGGCCTAGCAAATCTCCATGGATCCACTCCCCCCATTTGCTCCATGAACCCCCTAAGCACCTTGGCCGCTGCCGGCCTTCTTCCGGTCCTGGATCTAGACCGGTCTAGCCCTGGATCCAGCACAGTATTGAAATCCCCCCCCATTACCAGGCTTCCCACCTCCAGGTCTGGGTTACGTCCCAGCATCCGCTTCATAAATCCCGCGTCATCCCAGTTCGGGGCATATACATTGACCAGCACGACCTCCTTTCCCTGCAATCTACCACTCACCATCATGTATCTACCCCCGTTATCCACCACTATATTCCTAGCCTCGAACGACACCCGTTTCCCCACCAATATCGCCACCCCCCTATTTTCCGCATCCAACCCTGAGTGGAACACCTGTCCCACCCATCCTTTCCTTAACCTAACCTGATCCGCCACCTTCAGATGCGTCTCCTGAAGCATGACCACATCTGCCTTCAGTCTTTGTAAGTGCGCGGACACCCGGGCCCTCTTAATCAGCCCATTTAGGCCTCTCACATTCCACGTGATCAGCCGGATTGGGGGGTTACCTACCCCCCCCCCCCCCCCCCCCCCCGGCCAACTAGCCATCTCCTATCTTAGGCCAGTCCCGTCCCGTGCTCGCACCTCTCGCACCCCCCCCCCCCCCCCCCCCCCCCCCCGCTGACTAGCCATCCCCTGTTCTAGGCCAGCCCCCCGTCCAGGTCCCGCGCACCCACCCGTCCCCCAGGCGGCGCCCTCCCGTCCTGACCACCTCGTCTCTTGCCAGCTCCCACTCGCTCCCAGCAGCAGCAACCCAGTTGATCCCCCGCTAGATCCCCATCTGGCATGGTTACTCCCCCCATGATGCTTCCGAAAGTCAGCTAACTCTAACTGACCCCGGCTTCCCCCGTTCTCTCCTTGACCCCCTGTGCGTGGAACTCTCTTCCTTCCTGCGCCTATCTTTCTGCCATCATCTCCCTAGCGCGGGAAAAACCCCGCGCTTTCCTGGATCGGCCCTGCCCCCCATGACGCAGCGCCCCCATTCCCCATCCCTCCTCTCAGTCCCTTTTTCCACCGGCGCCCACATTTCTCAGTGTCCCCCCATCAAGAGGAGAAAAAATCCCCGTCTATCGTCTCGATACTATAAACCTCCCAATCCCCAATTTACATTTCTGTACATCAACCTCATTGTCTCCCCACCAACATCAGTCCCTCAGTTCTGGTCCAGTTTCTCTTCTTGGATGAAGGTCCATGCCTCATTCGACGTTTCAAAGTAGTAGTGCTTGCCCTGGTGCGTGACCCACAATTGCGCCGGCTGCAGCATCCCAAATTTTATTTTCTTCCTGTGAAGCACCGCCTTGGCCTGATTAAAGCACGCCCTCCTTCTCGCCACCTCCGCGCTCCAGTCCTGATACACTCGTATCACCACATTCTCCCACCTGCTACTTGGCCCAGCTCAAGACAGCCTCTCTGTCAGTGAAGCGGTGAAATCTCACCACTATCGCCCTTGGTAGTTCTCCAGCCTTTGGTCTTCTCACAAGGACCCGGTGAGCCCCTTCCACCTCCAGGGGGCCCGAGGGGGCCTCAGCTCCCATTAGCGTATGGAGCATCGTGCTCACATAAGCCCAAACGTCAGCTCCCTCCATTCCTTCGGGGAGACCCAGAATCCGGAGGTTCTTCCTCCTCGAGCTTTTCTCCAGGACTTCGAGCCTTTCGATACACCTCTTATGTAGCGCCTCATGCGTCTCCATTTTTACCACTAGGCCCTGTATCTCATCCTCGTTTTCGGCTGCCTTTGCCTTCACCCCACGGAGCTCTATCGCCTGGGCCTTTTGTGTTTCTTTTAGCCCATCGATTGCCAATAACATCGGCGCCAGCAGCTCCTTCTTTAGTTCCTCCACACACCGTCGGAGGAATTCCTGCTGGTCCGGGCCCCATGACGTCTGGGCTCCATCCGCCGCCATCCTTCTCTTCTCTGCCGCTGCTCCAGAGGATCCTTCGCAATCTGGCCACTACCACCAGTCCTTTCCATACACACCCAGGGGGACAACTTCCTTCGTCATCCCACACTGGGTTTGGTCCGAAAAAATTTCCGTTGGCGCTCCCGAAAAGAGGCCAAAAGTCCGTTAGAACGGGAGCTGCCGAAACGTGCGGCTTATCAGTGCATCGCCGCACGTTTCGGCAGTTCTGGATTGGCCATTCTAAATTACCCCTAAGTGTCCAGGGATGTGCAGGTTACATGGGGTTATGGGGTTGAGGGGATAGGCTGAGAGAGTGGGTCTAGGTGGGGTGCTCTTTCAGAGGACCGGTGCAGACTCGATGGGATGAATGGCCTCCTTCTGCAGTGGAGGGATTCTATGATACTATGAATAGCAGGTCGTTCCTCCCACTGGCAGGTGGCACAAACACCAATTTCATTCATTTGCATGAATGCTCATTAAAACAGCTGCCGCCCGTCAGAATCCCATCAGACCTTCCAATCCTGTGTCATACCAGCAGGAAATCAAGTCGACATCAAACGTCATTGCGAAAGAGTGGTATGCACAGGCGACTCTCTGTTCGCCAGAGACATTCGAGGTGAGGGCAACACGCAAAGCCTATCTGCCATAGTGCTGCACTACTCCTGATGCGCATTTCCTTGTCTGCTGGGACAGACCGGTTCCTGCCTCCATCTCCATGCTGAGCTGGTCTTCATGGACAGCATCATGCTGCTGGACCCATGGATCTTCCTGTGTCGCCATGTCAGAGCAGTATTGTGCCTGGGGTTGGCAAGGTTCCTCCGCACCCCCCCCCCCCCCCCCGAACCCCCGGTGCCACCCAACAATGTTTATTTGGACATGACTGTGCTGTGGGACTCATGCACCCACCACAATAAAGGTTTCAAGTTCGAATGCGGGTGGGTTGTGAGGTGAGGGTGGTGGTGGGGGTGGGCAGACGAAGACAAGGGGGGCAATGTGGAAGGAGAGCTGTGCAAGCAATGGGGTAGGGAAAGGGCAAGGACTCATGTTGACAGGCAGAGGGGCCTGCCATTCATCATATATTCCCTTGTTTTGTTTGTTCTGCCCAAATGAATCGCCTCAAATTTATGCAGATGGAATTCCATTTGCCACTGATCAACCCACCTGACCAGCCTGTCTATATCCCCTGTAATCGAAAGCTATCCTCCTCACTATTTACCACCCCACCAATTTTTGTATCATTCGCAAACTTACTGATCAACCCTCTGACATTCATATCTAAATCATTTATATAAACTGCAAACAACAAGGGCCCCAGCACTGATTCCTGCAAGACCCCACTGGGCACAGGCTTCCAGTCCGAAACATACCCCTCGACCACCACCCTCTGCTTCCTGGCACTCTGCCAATTCTGGATCTAATTTGCCAAATTTCTTTGGACCGCATGTTCTCTTACCTTTGCTATCAGTCTCCCATGGGGAGACGCGGGCAGACCGCACCGCGTCACCAGGCAAAGCAAAGGGTGGAGGTGTGTGCCTCCTCATCAACTCCTCCTGGTGTTTGGATGTAGCGACCCTGGTGACCTACTGCTCCCCGGACCTGGAATACCTGACCGTGAAGTGCCGCCCATACTATCTTCCACGTGAGTTCACTTCAGCAATTATCACAGCGGTCTACATCCCACCCCAGGCAGAAGTGAAGAAGGCGCTGAACGAACTGTACACAGTTATAAACAACTACGAAACAGAACATCCGGAGGCCTTGTTCATCGTGGCCGGAGACTTCAACAAGGCCAACCTCAAGAGTGTCCTGCCAAAATTTCACCAGCACATCTGTCCCACCAGGGGCGACAACACTCTTGACCACTGCTACTCAAAAATCAAGGGCGCCTACCGTTCCATCCCCCGACCGCACTTTGGGAAATCAGACCATAAGACGGTGCTCCTTCTCCCGGCATACAAGCAGAAACTCAAGCGGGAGAATCCAGCTAAGAAGGTTGTGCAGTGCTAGTCCGAGAAAACAGAAGAGCTCATACGTGACTGCTTAGAGACAGTGGACTGGTCCATGTTTAAGAACTCCGTGACCAACTTAAATGAGTATGCCACCATCGTCACAGACTTCATCAGCAAATGTGTGGACGACTACGTGCCAAAGAAAGCAGTACGTACGTTCCCCAACTGGAAACCATGGCTCAATCGTGAGATTGACTCCCTACTGAAGGACAGATCTGAGGCGTTCAAGTCAGACGACCCTGACCTATTCAAGAAATCCAGGTACGACCTTCGCAAAGCCATCCGAGATGCCAAGAGGTACTATCAAACAAAGCTAGTCACAGACAGACTCTCGGCAATTGTGGCAAGGACTAAACAACGTAACGGGCTACAAAGCGAAGCCGAACAGTATCTCCGGCAGCAGCACACGCCTCCCTGATGAACTTAATGCATTCTATGCTCGGTTCGAGCAGGTAACCAACAATCCACTGTCGAGTGCCCCAGCAGCCAATAACTCACCCATACCAACCATCACAGCTTCCCAAGTCAGATCGGCCTTCCTGAAAGTGAACCCTTGGAAGGCGACGGGCCTGGACGGGATCCCTGGTCCTGCGCTCAGAGCCTGCGCGGACCAGCTGGCAGAGGTGTTTGCGGACATCTTTAACCTGTCCCTACTCCACTCCGAGGTCACCACCTGCTTCAAGAAGACCACCATCACACCGGTGCCAAAGAAGAACCAGGCAACGTGCCTCAATGACTACCGTCCGGTGGCCCTGACTTCAGTCGTAATGAAGCGCATCACCTCCATACTCCCAGAACACCTTGATCCACTGCAATTCGCATACCGTTGCAACCGGTCCCCAGCAGACGCCATTTCCCTGGCCCTACACTCATCCCTAAAGCATCTCGACAACAAGGACTCCTACATCAGACTTCTATTTATTGACTACAGCTCCGCCTTCAACACCATAATTTGAGCCAAGCTCATATCAAAGCTCCAAAACCTAGGACTTGGCTCCTCACTCTGCATCTGGATCCTCGACTTTCTGACCAACAAACCACAATCAGTAAGAATGAACAACAACACCTCCTCCACAATAGTCCTCAACACCGGCGCCCCGCAAGGCTGCGTACTTAGCCCCTACTCTACTCCCTGTACACACACAACTGCGTGGCAAAACTTGGTTCCAACTCCATCTTCAAGTTTGCTGACGATACGACCATAGTGGGCCGGATCTCGAATAACGACGAGTCAGAATACAGGAGGGAGATAGAGAACCTAGTGAAGTGGTGCAGCGACAACAATCTCTCCCTCAATGCCAGCAAAACTAAAGAGCTGGTCATTGACTTCAGGAAGCAAAGTACTGTACACACCCCTGTCAGCATCAACGGGGCCGAGGTGAAGATGATTAGCAGTTTCAAATTCCTAGAGGTGCACATCTCCAAAAATCTGTCCTGGTCCACCCACGTCGACCCTACCACCAAGAAAGCACAACAGCGCCTATACTTCCGCAGGAAACTAAGGAAATTCGGCATGTCCACATTAACCCTTACCAACTTTTACAGATGCAACATAGAAAGCATCCTATCTGGCTGCATCGCAGCCTGGTATGGCAACTGCTCGACCCAGGACCGCAAGAAACTTCAGAGAGTCGGGAACACCGCCCAGTCCATCACACGAACCTGCCTCCCATCCATTGACTCCATCTACACCTCCCACTGCCTGGGGAAAGCGGGCAGCATAATCAAAGACCCCTCCCACCCGGCTTACTCACTCTTCCAACTTCTTCCATCGGGCCGGAGATACAAAAGTCTGAGAACACGCACAAACAGAATCAAAAACAGCTTCTTCCCCGCTGTTACCAGACTTCTAAATGACCCTCTGATGGACTGACCTCATTAACACTGCTTCATCCGATGCTGGTGGTTATGTAGTTACATTGTATACCTTGTGTTGCCCTAATATGTATTTTCTTTTCTTCCCTTTTCTTCCTATGTACTTAATGATCTGTTGAGCTGCTCGCAGAAAAATACCTTTCACTGTACCTCGGTACAAATGACAATAAACAAATCCAATCCAAATCCAATGTGGGACCTTATCAAAAGCCTTGCTGAAGTCCAAATAGACTACATCAAATGCATTACCCTCATCTACACACCTGGTCACCTCTTCAAAAAACTCAATCAAGTTGATCAGAGATGACCTCCTCTTAAAAAAACCATGCTGACTGTTCTTGAATAATCCTTCCCTCTCCAAATACAGATTAATTTTGTCTCTCAGAATTTCTTCCATTAGTTTCCCCACCACTGAGGTTAGACTGACTGGCCTATAGTTTCCTGGTTTATCCCTTCCTCCTTTCTTGAATAATGGTACCACATTGGCTGTCCTCCAGTCCTCTGGTACCTCTCATGTGGCCAGAAAGGAATTGAAAATTATTGCCAAAGTCCCTGCTATTTCCTCCCCTGCCTCACTCACAAGCCTGGGATAGATTTAATCCGGCCCAGGATATTTGTCTACTTTTGGGCATGACAGACAAACCAGAACCTCCCCTCTGTCTGCGTTAATTTATTTAATTTTATAACAGCCCTTCTCCAATTTCTATACTCCCACCAGCCCTTTCATTCGTGAACACCGACACAAAGTATTAATTGAGACCTATCTCCTCTGGTTCCACTTACAAATTACCACTTTGGCCTTACTGGGCCCGACTCTTTCTTTAGTTACCCTTTTACCCTTAATGCACTTGTCAAATAACTTAGGATTTTCCTTTATTTGACCTGCCAGCATCCTTTCATGTCCTTTTTTACTCTCTTAATTTCCTTTTTAAGTTCACTTTTACACATTCTATATACCTCTTGGGCTTCTGCTGTTTTGAACCCTTGACATCTGCCATAAGCCTGCCTTTTTCTCCTTGTCTAATGCTGTATATCCCTCGTTATCCAGGATTCACTGGATTTGTTGGTCCCACCTTTTTTCTTGATTGGTATATGTTGACCCTTTACTCTCCCTATTTCCTTCTTCAATGTGTCCCACTGTTCTGTCACAGATTTACCTAAACATGTCTGCTCCCAGGCCACTCTGGCCAAATCATATCTGATCTTATTAAATCAGCCTTCCCCCAGTTTAGAAATTTGGGGCGAAATTCTCCTTTATCGGCGGAAAGTCCGCCGATCGGCGCAAAAAATGGCGCAAATCCGACTTGCGTCACGTCGGAAAAATGGGTCGATAGTCTCCGGCCCGAAATGGGCTAGCAGCGACGTAACGGGATCCGCGCTTGCGCAGTGGTTCACGCCGTGCAGCGTCATACGCGCCGCACGGCGTGACGGCTCATAAGGCCGCGCTGCTGCCCCCACCCGACCGGAACACCCGACCGTAACACCCGACTGGATGGCTGGCCGCCGCTCAGCCCCGAGGTTCGAGTCACGCGATGTGGAGGCGCTCCTGGACGCGGTGGAGCAGAGGAGGGACGCCCTGTATCCCGGGCACGGCCGCAGAGTTGCCCCACGCCACAGCCGGCGTCTGTGGAGGGAAGTGGCAGAGGCTGTCACCGCTGTGGCCCTGACACCACGGACAGGCACCCAGTGCCACAAGAAGGTGAACGACCTCGTCAGAGCAGGCAGGGTGAGCCTCCCCATATCCCCCCCTCCCTCATATCCCCCACCCCCATATCCCCTCCTCCCCCATATCCCCTCCTCCCCCATATCCTCCCTCCCCCATATCCCCCCTCCCCCATATCCCCCCTCCCCCATATCCCCCCTCCCCCATATCCCCCCATCCCCCATATCCCCCCTCCCCCATATCCCCCCTCCCCCATATCCCCCCTCCCCCATATCCCCCCTCCCCCATATCCCCCTCCCCCATATCCCCCCTCCCCCATATCCCCCCTCCCCCATATCCCCCCTCCCCCATATCCCCCCTCCCCCATATCCCCCCTCCCCCATATCCCCCCTCCCCCATATCCCCCCCTCCCCCATACCCCCCTCCCCCATATCCCCCCTCCCCCATATCCCCCCTCCCCCATATCCCCCCTCCCCCATATCCCCAAGTGAATCCAGCCCTAACCTTAACCTCTGCAATGCACGCGCAACCGATGGCGTGCATTCATATACTTGCCTAACAGTGTTGCCTTTTACCCCTGCCACCCCCCCACCCCCCCACAGGAGAAGCGCGCACACAACAATAGGGAGCATGTGAGGACTGGAGGAGGCCCCGCTGATGAGAGGCCACTGACCGTACATGAGGAAAGGGCCCTGGAACTTGCTGGTGGACCTGAGGACCGGGAGGTTGCTGATGCAGAGGTCGGGGGCGTAGTAGCAAGTGAGCCACCGACAGCCCGTCCCCATATCCTCCCTCCCCTATATCCCCCTCCCCCGTATCACCTGATCACTGCCTGATGTCTAACCATGCATGCTTCATTGTGTATCGCAGGACCAAACGTCCAGGCACCCATCCCCGCAGATGCAGACCGCCCGCAGGATGCCCCTCGGAGGCCACGGGAGACGGAGAGACCCGGACCCTCCGGCATGCGACGCCCGCAGGATGCTCCTCGCACACCACGGGAGACGGAGAGACCCGCACCCTCCAGCATGCGACGCCCGCAGGATGCCCCTCGGAGGCCACGGGAGACGGAGAGACCCGCACCCTCCGGCATGCGACGCCCGCAGGATGCCCCTCGGAGACCACGGGAGACGGAGAGACCCGCACCCTCCAGCATGCGACGCCCGCAGGATGCCCCTCGCACACCACGGGAGACGGAGAGACCTGGAGCAACAGGGAGACGACACCCCCGTCACGTGCGGGAGCGACCACCCAGCGATGAGGGGGGCAGCCACAGGCCCCCGTCACATCCGAGTCAGGACACCACTACCCAGGACACCACTACCCAGGACACCACTACCCGGGACACCACTACCCGGGACACCACTACCCGGGACAGCACTACCCGGGACAGCACTACCCAGGAAGACGAAATACCGGACAGTGACTCAGAGTGGATGGGTGGAGATGAACCCCCACCCCAAAGTGCCATGGACTCAGAGTGGGATGAAGAGCACGACACAACGCCACTGCTATCACCAACACCCTCCACCATCGCAGAAACACTCACCTCGGTTGGGCACTTTAGTGATGAGGCGTCTGGTACACTCACTGGTGCGCACAACACAGCCGTCCCGGTACAGCAGGTGGAGGTAGGAGCAGCAGAGGGGTCGGGCGGTCGGAGGGCAGCCCAGCCCAAGCGAACATCTGCCGCCCAGATGGATCCCGGGTTCCTGGAGTTACCACACCCACACATAGATCCGATGCAACCACCGACCCGGAGACAAGCGAAGAGGGTGACGGGCGGCTTGCGGCGGCTGCGGTCGCAGGTGGAGGAGTCCACCCGCGTCCAGGAGCTGGAAGTGGTGCCGGTCATGCGTGCCACCCAGGCCGACACCGCACGGGTGGCGTCCGCGGTGGAGGCAATGGGTGCGACGGTGTCAGACATGGGGAACGGTTTGCGAGGCCTGGGGCTTTCCGTGCAGGCGGCGTCAGGAAATGGCTGCCCTCTCACAGGAGAGCGCCAGTGCCAGCGCCAGATGGCAGAGGCGCTCAATGCCATAGCCCAGTCTCAGCAGGCCATGGCCCAGTCTCTGCAGGCCATGGCCCAGTCTCTGCAGGCCATCGCTGAGGGCATCGGCGCCAGTGGCCATGTGCGAGCCGGCGTCGCACTGTCACAGACAGGGTTTGCCAACCCCCTGGGCTCCATGGCTGCAAACCTGCAGACCCCTGTCGATACCAGCACGGGCCTCCAGGACTGGCAGCGCCAGATGTCGGGGGGGCGTCGGATGGCCAGTCCGTTCGCATCCCCCACCCATGTAGAGACCTGGGGGCCATCGGGCACCCTGAGGGAGGAGGAGGTGGTGTGGTCCGTCCCGGCTCCCTCTGTAGGGGAGGTCCCGGTACACCGCGACACCTCGGACTCACCCCCCTTCCGTCCCAGGTGCATCGGGTGGGCAACGTGCAGGACTGGCTGGCAGCTCGCCATCCCAGTCGCCCGGGCCGCAGCCTGGCCCATCTAGGCCAGGACGCCCCAGGAAACGGCCGCCAAAGGGATCCAGTGTCAGAGGGCAGGAATCACAGGAGTCCACCTCCAGTTCTGCTGTACCGTCTGGGGAACCACGTAGACGTAGTCAAAGGGCCCGTAAGACCAAACAATTCAACACTGAGTAAGTTGGCATGGTTGCAGGGCACAGATGAGTTTTAGGGGCTAGGGCACGTGCATGAACTCCTTTGGTTATTAAAGTCAATGTTACACCTACAGAAGCTGCCTTTGTGCTCTGTCCAAAGTGTTCGGGGGTGTCATGTACGTTGAGCGCAAGTGTGTGTGTGAGGGGTGGTCTTACTTCAGCCCCAGGTGAGTCTGCCCCCTTCCCCCTGGGCCGCCATCAACATCCCCCGGGCAGAGGACGGGACCGTGCGCTGCAGTGTCACAGCCGCACGCAGGGATGGTCCGGGTGGATGGTGGTACTGTGGCCATGGGTCAGACATAGTCCAACGATGTAGAGCCAGGAGCTCACCGCAGGGCGGGTTGTCATCATCCTCCATGGCCTGCGATAGACACGCAACTGTGTGAGCCCGGCCCGTTGTGCCGCAGGTGGATCGGCAATGGGGGGGGGGGGTGGTGTGCATGCGGGTGGGGTGGGTGAGGTTGGGGAGGGGGGTGAGGGTGCTGGGTGGGTGGATGGGTGGGGGGTGTGGGTGGTCGGCTGTTGCCATGGTGTGCGGTCTGTGGCCATACTACCCGATTCCCACGCCCATCTAGTCAGTGAAGCGGGCGTCTATCAGTCTGTCCCGTGCCCGCTGGGCCAGCCGGTAACGGTGGACAGCCACCCACCTGTGTCTACCCCGTCTGCCCTGACCATTACCCCCATCCCCCTCATCTGGGGAGGACTGTGCCTCTTCCTGCTGCTCCTCCACTCCGCCCTCCTCTGCCTGCGGCACATCGCCCCTCTGTTGGGCTATGTTGTGCAGGACGCAGCACACCACAATGATGCGGCCGCCCCTATCTGACCGATACTGGAGGGCGCCCCCAGAGAGGTCCAGGCACCTGAAACGCATCTTCAGCACGCCAAAGCACCTCTCTATCACTCCCCTTGTCGCTACATGGGCATCATTGTAGCGGTTCTCCGCCTCATTGCGTGGCCTCCGTACAGGCGTCATCAGCCACGATTGCAATGGGTAGCCCCTGTCGCCCAGCAACCAGCCCTCAGCCGGGGATGGCGTCCCTCGTACATGCCGGGGATGGATGACCGCGACAACACGAATGAGTCGTGTACACTGCCTGGGTGACGGGCGCAGACGTGCAGGATCATCATGCGGTGGTCGCAGACCACCTGTACGTTCATCGAATAGGTCCCCTTCCTATTAGTGAACACGGCCCTGTTATCTGCAGGTGGCCGCATGGCGACGTGCATCCCATCGATCGCGCCCTGGACCATGGGGAACCCGGCCACGGCAGAGAAGCCCACGGCCCGGGCATCTTGGCTGGCCCGGTCCACGGGGAAGCGGATGTAGCGGTGCGCCATGGCATACAGGGCATCTGTCACTGCCCGGATGCACCGGTGCACCGATGTCTGCGATATGCCTGACAGGTCCCCACTCGGTGCCTGGAATGACCCCGTTGCATAAAAGGTCAGGGCCACCGTAACCTTGACGGACACGGGGAGAGGGTGTCCCCCCGCCAGTGCCACGCGGTGACAGGTGTGCCAGCAGGTGGCAGATGTGTGCCACGGTTTCCCGGCTCATCCGGAGTCTCCTCCTGCATTCCCGGTCCGTGAGGTCCTGGTATGACTGCCTGGGCCGGTACACACGGGGTGCCCTCGGGTGCCTCCGTTGCCGTGGGGCCGCGACGTCCTCCTCCCCCTCCTCGTCCTCTCGGTCGGGTTTCCCTCCAGCCTGGGCGGCTGCCGCCTGCCCCTCTGCAGCAGCCTGCGCCGCCTCTCTGGCACGCTCCTCCTCCTCCTCCTCATCCAGGGCAACATAGACATGACCGGCTGCTGCCACGACGGCCAGCATCGCTGGATGATCTGAAAACATGACGGCCTGGTGGGGGGATGGGAACGACGACATGTCATCATTGCCCATATCCCCTCCTCCCCCCAGCCAGGTGGCATGGACCGCATGGGTCCAACTGTTGGAGGCTGGCACCTGGCCAGGTGGACCAACTCACTTGCCCTCCCATCCCCCCTCCCCAGCACGGACCCCCCCCCCCAACCTCCACCGCGGCACGGACACCCCCATCCCCCTCCCCGGCATGGACCCCCCCCGCCAACCTCCACCCCGGCACGGACACCCCCATACCCCTCCCCGGCACGGACCACCCCCCCCAACCTCCACCCCGGCACGGACCCATCCCCCTCCCCGGCACGGACACCCCCCCAACCTCCACACCGGCACGGACCCCCCCCCCAACCTCCACCCCGGCACATACCCCCCCCCCCAACCTCCACCCCGGCACGGACACCCCCATCCCCCTCCCCGGCACGGACCACCCCCCCAACCTCCACCCGGCATGGACTCCCCCCCCCAACCTCCACCCCGGCACGGACCCCCCCCCCAACCTCCACCCTGGCACGGACACCCCCATCCCTTTCTCCAGCACGGACCCCCCCCCCCAGCCTCCACCCCGGCACGGACACCCCCATCCCCCTCCCCGGCACGGACCCCCCCCCAACCTCCACCCCGGCACGGGCCCCCCCCCCATCCCCCTCCCCGGCACGGACCCCCCCGCAACCTCCACCCCGGCACGGACCCCCCCCAACCTCCACCCCGGCACGGACCCCCCCCCCAACCTCCACCCCGGCACGGACCCCCCCAACCTCCACCCCGGCACAGACACCCCCATCCCCCTCCCCGGCACGGACCCCCCCAACCTCCACCCCAACACGGACCCCCCCACCCAACCTCCACCCCGGCACGGACACCCCCATCCCCTTCCCCGGCACGGACCCCCTCCCCAACCTCCACCCCGGCACGGACACCCCCACCCCCCTCCCCGGCACAGACCCCCCCCCCAACCTCCAACCCGGCACGGACCCCCCCCCATCCCCCTCCCCGGCACGGACCCCCCCCCAACCTCCACCCCGGCACGGACCCCCCCAATCTCCACCCCGGCACGGCCCCCCCCCCAACCTCCACCCCGGCACGGACCCCCCCCCCAACCTCCACCCCGGCACGGACACCGCCATCCCCTTCCCCGGCACGGACCACCCCCCCAACCTCCACCCCGGCACGGACCCCCCCCCCAACCTCCACCCCGGCACGGACCCCCCCCCAACCTCCACCCCGGCACGGACACCCCCATCCCCCTCCCCGGCACGGACCCCCCCCCAACCTCCACGCCCGCACGGACACCCCATCCCCCTCCCCGGCACGGACCCCCCCCCCAACCTCCACCCCGGCACGGACCCCCCCCTCCCCCTCCCCGGCACGGACACCCCCCCAACCTCCACCCCGGCACGGACCCCCCCCAACCTCCACCCCGGCACGGAACCCCCCCCAACCTCCACCCCGGCACGGACCCCCCCCCAACCTCCACCCCAGCACGGGCACCCCCATCTCCCTCCCCGGCACGGACCACCCCCCCCCAACCTCCACCCCGGCACGGACCCCCCCCCAACCTCCACCCCGGCACGTACACCCCCATCCCCCTCCCCGGCACGGACCCCCCCCCCAACCTCCACCCCGGCACGGACACCCCCACCCCCCTCCCGGGCACAGACCCCCCCCCCAACCTCCACCCTGGCACGGACCCCCCCCCCCAACCTCCACCCCGGCACGGACCCCCCATCCCCTCCCCGGCACGGACCACCCCCCCAACCTCCACCCCGGCACGGACCCCCGCCCCATCCCCCTCCCCGGCACGGACCCCCCCCCATCCCCCTCCCCGGCACGGACCCCCCCCAACCTCCACCCCGGCAGGGACCCCCCCCCCAACCTCCACCCCGGCACGGACACCCCCATCCCCCTCCCCGGCACGGACACCCCCATCCCCCTCCCCGGCATGGACCCCCCCCCAACCTCCACCCCGGCACGGACACCCCTGTCCCCCTCCCCGGCACGGACCCCCCCCCCAACCTCCAACCCGGCACGGACCCCCCCCATCCCCCTCCCCGGCACGGACCCCCCCCCAACCTCCACCCCGGCACGGACCTCCCCCCCCCAACCTCCACCCCGGCACAGACACCCCCATCCCCTTCCCCGGCACGGACCACCCCCCCAACCTCCACCCCGGCACGGACCCCCCCCCCCCCAACCTCCACCCCGGCACGGACCCCCCCCCCCCCAACCTCCACCCCGGCACGGACACCCCCATCCCCCTCCCCGGCACGGAGCCCCCCCCCAACCTCCACGCCCGCACGGACACCCCCGTCCCCCTCCCCGGCACGGACCACCCCCCCCAACCTCCACCCCGGCACGGACCCCCCCCCCAACCTCCCCCCCGGCACGGACCCCCCCCCCATCCCCCTCCCCGGCACGGACCCCCCCCCCAACCTCCACCCCGGCACGGACACCCCCCCCCCAACGTCCACCCCGGCACGGACACCCCCATCCCCCTCCCCGGCACGACCCCCTCCCGGCACTCCCCCGGAGCCCAGCCTACTCTAACCACCCCCCCCCCCCCGCCGCACACACACACACACAACCCGAGACACACCTCTCCTCACGCATTCAGACTGCGGCCACGCCATCGCCTGCCCAGAGCCAACCCCCCAGGCCGTCACTCACCTCCACGCTGGTCGGCGTGAACCTGGAGCACAGGGTCACGCCGATGAAAAGGAGGTTTAATTTACGTCGACGTGAACGGTCATCACGTCGACGGGACTTCGGCCCATCCGGAAGGGAGAATATCGGCAGGCCGAAAATCGGCTGCCTTGCGCAGACCCGTGACATTCTCCGATAGCAGCGGCGCCATTAACGCCCCGCCGACTTTTCTCCCTTCGGAGACTTCGGCAACCAGCGGGGGCGGGATTCACGGCGGCCAACGGCCATTCTCCGACCCTCTGGGGGGTCGGAGAATGACGCCCCAGATTTCAGGCCCATCCTTGTCCTTTTCCATAACAATCTTGAATCTAACCGAGTTAGAATTACTGCCTGCAAAATGCTCCCCCACTGATACATCGATGACTTGCCCGGCTTCGTTAACTGAAATTAAGACCAGGACCTCCCCCTCTGTTGTAGGACCTTCTACTACTAAAAGGTGCTCCAGGACGCATTTTAAGAGTTCTGCTCCCTCTCAACCTTTTACACTATGTCTACCTCAGTTTATATTGGGGAAGTTGAAATCCCCCACGATCTCTATCCTATTAGGGGTTGCTTTAGCACAGGGCTAAATCATTGGCTTTGAAAGCAGACCAAGGCAGGCCAGCAGCATGGTTCAATTCCCGTACCAGCCTCCCCGAGCAGGTGCCGGAATGTGGTGACGAGGGGCTTTTCACAGTAACTTAATTTGAAGCCTACTTGTGACAATAAGTGTTTTTCATTATTACTTTTACATTTCTCTGAAATTCACCGACATATCTGCTTTTCTTTTTCTCTCGGTCAGATACGGGGCCTATAGAACATTCCAAGCAATGTGGTTGCTCCCTTTTGGTTTTGAAGTTCTACCCATTTGAAGAGCTTTCTATGGTGGAGTCCCTCCTTTTCGAATCGTAGAATTTACAGTGCAGAAGGAGGCCATTCGGCCCATCAAGTCTGCACCGGCCCTTGGAAAGAGCACCCTATCCCCATAACCCAGTAACCCCACCCAACCTTTTTGGACACTAACGGCAATTTAGCAAGGCCAATCCACCAAACCTGCACATCCATCTTTGGACTGTGGGAGGAAACCGGAGCAGTCGGAGGAAACCCATGCAGAATGGGGGAGAATGTGCAGACTCCGCACAGACTGTCAACCAAGCCCGTGAATTGAACCTGGGACCCTGGAGCTGTGAAGCAACCGTGCAAACCACTGTGCTACCGTGCTGCCACTCGTTATCCAGGATTCACTGCATTTGTTGGTCCTACCCTTTCTCTTGATTGGTACATTGATTCCCTGATCAAAATTGCGACACCCCTCCACTTTACCTCCTTCCCTGTCTCACCTGAAGATTCTGTATCCTGGAATATTGCTACCGTCCTGCCCTCGCCAACCTTCCTGGTCACTTCATCAAAGAAATGTAACAAATTTATAAGTCATGATCTCCCATGCATAAAACCATGCTGACTACTCCTAATCCCTGCCTTTCTAAATCCCTGTATACCTTATCCTCAGAACCCTCTCTAGTAACTTACCCACCATAGATGTTCGGTTTACCGGTCTATAATTCCCAGGTTTTTCTTGCAGCCCTTCTTAAATAAGGACACAACTTTGCTACCCCCCAGTCGTCTGGTATCTCACCCGTGGCTAACGATGATGCAAATGTCAGCCAGGGCTTCCGCAATTTCTTCTCTAGCCTCACGCAGTGTGCTTGGATATACCTGGTCAGAGCCAGATTTATCCACCTTCATACATTTTAATACATCCATCACCTCCTCTAACGTAATGCGAACTGTCCTCAATATATCACCACCAATCTTCCCAGGTTCCCAAGTCTTCATGTTTTTCTCCATGGTAAACACAGAGGAGAAATATTAATTGAGAACCTCGCCTATCTCTTGCGGTTCCACACATATGTGTCCACTTTGGTCCTTGAGGGGTCTGATTCTCACTCTAGTTATTCTTCTTCCTTTAATATACTTAAAGAATCCCTTTGGATTCACCTTAATCCTCTCAGCCAATGCTACCTCATGTCCGCTTTTTGCCTTCCGAATTTTCTTCTTGAGTATATTCCTGTATTCCCTGTACATCTCCAGTGAATCCCTTGATTCCAGCTGTTTGTACCTGAGCAATGTCTCCTTCTTTTTCCTGGCCAAGACCTCAATGTGTTTTGTCATCCAGGGTTCCCTACTCCTGCCAGCCTTGCCCTTCACCCGAACAGGGACATATAGACCCTGAACTCTAGTTATTTCACTTATAAATGTCTCCACTTGCCGGAGGTTCCTTTACCCTCAAACAAGCTACTCCAATCAACCCTTACAAGCTCGTGTCCAGTCCATCAAAATTCACCTTGCCCCAATTCAGAACTTGCACCTGTGAACAGTTTTGTCCCTTTCCATAACTATTTAAAAATTAATAGAACTATGGTCACTAGTCCCCCACCGTCACCTCAGTCACGTGCCCTGCCCTATTTCCCAAGAGTAGGTCAAGTTTTGCCCTTTCTCGAGTAGAACCTCCACATACTGCCTGAGGAAACTTTCCTGAACACACTTAACAAATTCCACCCCATCTAATCCCTTCACACTATGGCAGTCCCAGTCTATGTTAAGAAAATTAAAATCCCCTACTATGACAACTCTATTACTCCTGCAAATCTCCCTAATCTCCCTATGTATTTGTTCTTATATTTGGACTCTGGGTCTGTCCTCAAAGAATAAAGAACAAAGAACAATACAGCACAGGAACAGGCCCTGCAGTCCTCCAAGACTTTACCGGTCGTGATACCAAAGTTTGCCAAAACCCTCAGCACGTCCTTGTGCTGTATCCCTCCATACCCATCCTATCCATGTATTTGTCAAAAGAGTTTAGAAGAATGAAGGTGATCTTATTGAAAGTTACAGGATATTGAGAGGCCTAGATGGAGTGGACATGGAGAGCATATTTCCACTAGTAGGAAAAACTAGAACTCAAGGCCACTGATGAGGAAGAATTTCTTCAGCCAGAGGTGGTGAATCTGTGGAACTCTTTGCCACAGAAGGCTGTGGAGGACAAATCATTGAGTGTCTTTCAGACATAAATAGATAGGTTCTTGATTAAAAAGGAGATCAAGGGTTATGGGGAGAAGGCAGAAGAATAGGGATGAGAAAAATATCAGCCATGATTGAATGGCGGAGCAGATTCGATGGGCCGAATGGCCTAATTCTGCTCCTATGTCTTATGGTCTTCTGCCCTCCTGACTCACTTGATGTATCTTCTAATTTTGACTATGTATTTATCCTTGTTGAACTTTCTCTCAGGATCCCAGCCCTCTGCCAAGTTAATTTAAATCCTCCCCAACAGCACTAGCAAACCTCCCTACAAGGACGCTGATCGCTTTTTGGTTCAGGTGCAAACCGTTCAACTGTCCCCCAAAACAGTCTCAATATGCCAGAAATCTAAAGCTCCCCCTCCTGCACTATCTCTCCAGCCGTGCATCCATCTGGACTAACCTCTTATTTCTATACTCACTAGCAGGTGACACCAGAAGGAATCCAGAGATTACTACCTTCTGGGTCCTGTTTTTTAATCTCCTTCCTAGTGCTCTAAATTCTGCTTGCAGGATTTCATCCCGATTTTATGCCTGTATCGTTGGCACTAATGTGTGTCATGATATCTGTCTATTTTCCCTCCCCCTTCAGCATGCCCTGCAATCTTTCAGTAACATCCTTGACCCTGGCACGAAGGTGGCAACATAGTATCCTGGAGTCTATTTTTATAGCTACAGAATCGCCTGTCTGTTCCCCTTACAATTGAATCCCCTACCACTATAGCCCTGACAGTCTTCCTCCTCCCCTCTTGTGCAGCAGACCCACCCATGTTGCCATGAAGTTGGCTGCCACCGCTTTCCCACACACAGGTATCTTCCCCAACAGTATCCAAAACAGTATATCTGTTTGTTAGGCGGGTGGCCATAGAGGACTCCTGCACTACCTGCCTTCCTCTACTCTGCCTGCTGGTCACCCATGCCATCTCTGCCTGTTCAGTCTTTACCCGCAGTCTGACCATCTCACTGAACGTGCTATCCACGACTTGCTCGACATCACGGATGCTCCACAGTGAATCTAGCCTCAGCTCCAGCTCCAAAATGCAGTTAGCCAGAAGCTGCAGTTGGACATGTGGTCACCAGGAACAACTGAACCTTCCATGATTTGCCACTTAGTACAGGAGGGGCAGATCACGGGAGCAAGCTCCTGCTCTTAAGCTTCTTATTTGCTCCCATTTTTAACAAAGAAATATGCTTATCTAAGAATACTATTAACTTACCTCCCTTATGCTAACTTTACTTCCCTTGCCCTACTTTGTTTAGTAAGAAGTCTTACAACACCAGGTTAAAGTCCAACAGGTTTGTTTCAAACACTAGCTTTCAGAGCACTGCTCCTTCCTCAGGCTCCTTCCTTCACCTGAGGAAGGAGCAGTGCTCCGAAAGCTAGTGTTTGAAACAAACCTGTTGGAACTTTAACCTAGTATTGTAAGACTTCTTACTGTGCTCACCCCAGTCCAACGCCGGGATCTCCACATCATGGCTACTTTATTTACTTATAGTGGGCAGGATTCTCCCCTACCCAGCGGGGCGGGGGGTCCCGGCGTGATGGAGTGGCGGGAACTACTCCGGGCCGCCCCAAAGGTGCGGAAGTCTCCGCACATTTAGGGGGCCAAACCCTCACCTTGAGGGGCTAGGCCCGCGCCGGAGCGGTTTCCGGTGGGAAGGTCCTTTGGCGCCACGCCAGCCGGCGCCGAAAGGTCTTCGCCGGACGACGCGGGTCCGCGCATGCGCGGGAGCGTCAGCGGCTGCTGCGTCTTCCCCGCGCATGCGCAGGGGAGGGGTTCTCTTCCGCCTCCGCCATAGTGAAGACCATGGCGAAGGCGGAAGAAAAAGAGTGCCCCCACAGCACAGGCCCGCCCGCGGATCGGTGGGCCCCGATCGCGGGCCAGGCCACCGTGGGGGCACCCCCCCCGGGGCCAGATCGTCCCGCGCCCCCCTCAGGACCCCGGAGCCCGCCAGCGCCGCCTTGTCCTGCCGTTCAAAAGGCGGTTTAATCCATGCTGGCGGGACAGGCATTCCAGCAGCGGGACTTTGGCCCATCGCGGGCCGGAGAATCGGTGGGGGTGGGCCCGCCGACCGGCGCGGTGCGATTCCCGCCCCCGCCGAATCTCTGGTGGCGGAGACTTCGGGACATGGCGGGGGCGGGATTCACGCCAGCCCCCGGCGATTCTCCGACCCGCCGGGGGGGGTCGGAGAATCCTGCCCCCTATCTTGATATAATGACCCTGACTTCCACTTATTTGTGTTGTTTCTCAGTTAATCCCTTCCTCCAATAAAAACTTTTTCAACTCACGATTACTGCACTGAAACGCTGACTGTGAGGTCAATGAGAACAGGAATCCGACCTTAGTATTTATGAAACTCAGCTGCGCACTGCTCCTGCCCAGACTGAGACTGAGCTCTGCACTCTTTTCAGCTTCACCTTCTCCCGGTTTCACCTAACTCCCTGTTTTTCACCCAGCTCCAAAAGAGCTCTCGTTTAGCAAGAGCAGTGAACGCTAAAGAATACGCAAACACTAAACAGGTCTGGGCAACAGTGATTTGTGAAGGTTGTCTATTGTCCCCCTTCCCCGGCACCCAGATATTCCAATACCCCAAATATTGCCAGTTTTGGATTCGGAGTTACCCTCCCTTCCAGGACTTCTGACTTAAAATCCGCAAATCCCTGGCAGAATCCTCTCAATTTCGGACATGCCCAAAACATATGTACATGGTTTGCCGGACTACCCCCACACCGCCCACATCTGTCCGGTAACATCCTGAGGTCGTCCCAACAGCATATGGCGCACTCCTCAATGACGCCGTTTTGGAGGGGGCAGAGCATCTAAAATCAGGCCCCGCCCCCAATTTGGTTGTAATCAGCAATTTGCCACCTGATCGCCGATTATGATATCAGCATCGGAGAATCCCGCAACTGGGCTGCCCCTGCCTCTGACTGCTGTGGGGATGAATCGGTGAGGTGTTCTCCAATTCATGACCCCAAGTCTAACCTTGAATTATGCCCCACCGATGTGTGTCTCTGCACTAGTGAAGGACCCGGGTGAGCACTGTGATGGTTCTGCCTGAGGTGAGCCCCTTCATCCTCAGATGTGCATCGGGTTTTGGAGAGAGGTTGAGATGGTGAGCTGGCTGTGGTCTGCTGGTTTCTGCAAAAAACAAAAGGGCAGTTTTAATGCATAAGCTGAAGCTAATTCAGAGTATATTGCACTCACTTTGAAATGCAGAATTGGATGAAGTGATGGAGCTGAGATCAGTACAAGGTTGGTGCGAGAAGCCAAGCTCTGCATTGTCACAGGAGTGATCGCTGTTCCCGATGGTGGGCTCGGCAGAAGCCTCCTCAAACTCAGTGAGGCTGATAATTTCTGCTGCCCCCCCCTCCCACTCTGGGCTCGCTCTCGCTTGTTATGTGCATGTTTGGGCTGTAAGCCATCAAAAGAATGGGAGGTGATGGAGCACAGGTTTGGTGAAATGCATGTCCCCTATGTGGTTTGCCCTGCCCAGAAGGGAGAGAGATTGGAGTTGGAGCAATAGGTCAGATGGAATGGTCGTGTTTTGAAAGTGTTGCTGAGAGTGAGGGCGGAATTTTGAGCCCGCGTCCACCATGAACGTAAATGGCAACTCGGGCACAAAATCCCAGGAAGTCCTGATTACCCCTACCCCTCGCCGGTGACGGATCGAGGTACTCACCCTTAACGTCATTTAAATACATTTTAATTTTATTCCGTCACATAATCCCCCCTCACTGACTATTCATACATGCTGGCGATCTTTACAACGGCTTTATAAGAATGGGATTGAGTCAAGTGGATCCTGTCGGGAGTGCCCAGGCAGCGTCCTGGCACTGGCCCCTGGCACTGCCCCGGCACAGAAAAACTGGTCTGAAAATTCAGCTATGCATCTGGAGACATACAAGCTGGTTTTCAGTTAGTATCTGATACTGGGACAAATTTTGGTAAAATCCGTCCGAGTGTGGATATGTTTGCCCCGCTAATGGATGCCTTCAAACGCACTGGCAGATGGCCCGTAAAATCTAGCCCCATGTATTGCAAGTTTTTTTTTCAGAAAATCACTAACATTAACATTTCTTAAACAACAACAAAAAACAGAAAACGACGTCCCCTACTATCCCCGCCCTATTTCCGAATTACCCGTATACTAAGTTCCCTGTCCTTATCTAACATTGCCATGCCTCCTGTTTTCCTCTCCAACCTCCCCCCCCCTTTCTGCTGCCGTTCAAGTTTCCTTGAAGTACTCGATGAATGGCTGCCAACTCCGGGCGAACCCCTGAATTGATCCCCTCAAGGCGAACTTGATTTCTTTCCCTGACTGATAAACCCTGCCATATCGCTGACCCACACTCCTGACTTCGGGGGCTCCGACTCCCTCCATCCCAGCAAAATCCGTCTCTGGGCCACCAGGGAGGAGAAGGCCAGGACATCGGCCTCCCTCCTGCCCCCCCCCCCCCTCCCCCCCCCCCCGGCACCCAGATATTCCAATACCCCAAATATTGCCAGTTTTGGATTCGGAGTTACCCTCCCTTCCAGGACTTCTGACTTAACATCCTCAAATCCCTAGCAGAATCCTCTCAATTTCGGACATGCCCAAAACATATGTACATGGTTTGCCGGACTACCCCCACACCGCCCACATCTGTCCTCCACCTCCTCAAAGAAACTGCTCATCCGGGCTACCATTACGTGGGCCACCTTTAACTGGCTCAAGCTAAGTCTGGCACGCGACGAGATTGAATTGACTCTCTTCAAGGCTTTTTCCCACAGTTCAATTTCCAGCTCTCCTCCTAGTTCCTCTTCCCACTTCCTCTTCACCTCTCTGATAGGGGCCACTTCCCATCAACTCCTTGTATATCTCCGAAACCCTCCCCTCTTCAAGCCCTGTTTTTGACATCACCTTGTCCTGTAGTCCCCTCAGGGGGAGGTGAGGAAAACTTGGAACCTGCCTCCGTACAAAGTCCCGCACCTGAAGGTACCAAACCCCGTTCCCACCTGGGAACTCAAACTCCTCCTCTTGTTCCTCCAAGGTCGAACAGCCCTCCTGGATGAATAGGTCCCCAAATCTCTCAATCCCTGCCTGCTGCCATACCTTAAAGCCCCTATTGCCCCCACACCCTTAGGGCTGTCACCACCACAGGGCTGTAGAGTACCGAGCTGGCGAGAACGGCCGAGGCGCCATTAGTAAAGCCTCCAAACTCGTACCCTTGCAGGATGCCGCTTCCACTCACTCCCAAATCGACCCCTCCCCACTACCCACTTCCTGACCATCGATATATTGGCAGTCCAGTAATAGTTCATAAAACTCGGGAGGCCCCCTCTCCCCTCTCTATCTCCTCGCCAAGCTCCTCCTCTCACTTGCCCTTTAACTCCTCCACCGAGTGCCTTCTTTACTCTCGGGGTTTTACCCGCCCACACAAAACCCGATATCGCCGCATTCATTCTCCTGAAAAAAGCCTTTGGGACAAAAATCGGAAAACATTGAAAAAGGCTGAACAGTCTCGGAAGGACCGTCATCTTCATAGTCTGGACCCTCCCCGCCTGCGTCAGCGGGAGCATGATCCATCTGCGGAAGTCCCTTTTCTTTTTTTTTTTGGAAAATATATTTATTCAAATTTTTCAATAAATTTTCAACAAAATCCCCCCCCCCCCAACAAGAAAAAGAAACAAAAACACAACAAGCAGAAATTATCTATTGGATTTCCCCCAAATCCAATAACCCCCCATATTAACAGTAGAAAACACAAATAGGGAAACCCCCCACCTTAACCCAAACGCCACCCCAAAAGAAACCCCCCCTCACCTGGGCTGCTGCTGACCACCTCCTAACGCTCCGCGAGATAGTCTAGGAACAGTTGCCACCGCCTGAAAAACCCTTGCACAGACCCTCGCAAGGCAAACTTTATCCTCTCCAGCTTGATGAACCCTGACATGTCATTGATCCAAGCTTCCACACTAGGGGGCTTCGCATCTTTCCACAGTAACAAAATCCTCCGCCGGCTACTAAGGACGCAAAGGCCAGAATACCGGCCTCTTTCGCCTCCTGCACTCCCGGCTCGTCCGATACCCCAAATAATGCTAATCCCCAGCTCGGCTTGACCCGGGCGTTCACCACCTTGTACATAGTCCTCGCAAAACCCCTCCAAAACTCATCCAGCGCCGGGCACGACCAGAACATATGGGCGTTATTTGCTGGGCTCCCCGAGCACCTCCCACATCTGTCCTCTACCCCAAAGAACCTACTCAACCTCACCCCTGTCATATGCGCTCTGTGAGTAACTTTAAACTGTATTAGGCTGAGCCTGGCGCAAGAGGAGGAAGAATTAACCCTACACAGGGCATCAGCCCACAGACCCTCATCTATCTCCTCGCCAAGCTCCTCCTCTCACTTACCCTTTAACTCCTCCACCGAGGCCTCCTCCTCTTCCTGCAGCTCCTGGTAAATCGCCAAAACCTTGCCTTCTCCAACCCATGCACCCAAAATCACCCTGTCCTGAATCCTACGTGCTGGAAGCAGTGGGAATTCCCTCACCTGCCGCCTCACAAACGCCCTTGGAAGTCCCTTTTCATTTGAGTGAACGCTTTGCCCAGATTTAACTTATGAAGCTGCCCCCAATCCTTAACCACTTGAATCACCAGATATCCAAAACTCCTCTCAGCCACTTTAAAAGGCAACTCCTTCAGTCTCCTTTTCTGCCCCCGTGCCTGGATCCCGAACATCTCGCTCTTTCCCATATTTAACTTGTAGCCTGAAGCCCCAATTCTCCTAGTATCTCCATGATTTTGGCAATCCCCCCCACTGGGTCTGTGACATAGAGCAGCAAGTCATCCCCATAGAGAGAGAGACCCTGTGCTTCACACCCACCAACCCCCCCCCCCCCCCCCCCTTCACTTTCCCCCGCCAGGCATTCGATGATCTAAGGACCATTGCTAAGGGCTCTATGGCCAGGGCAAACAGTAATGGGGAGAGTGAGCATCCCTGCCTTGTCCCCCTACAGAGACTAAAGTATTCTGACCGGACTCAGTTGGTTCTTACATTTGCCACCCGAACCTGATATAACAGCCAGACCCAATACACAAATCCCTGCCCAAACCCAAACCTCCCTAAAATATCCCATAGGTACTTCCACTCCACCCGGTCAAAAGCCTTCTCCACGTCCATGGCTACTGCCACTTCAACATCGCACCCCTCCGCTGGTATCATTATAACATTAAGAAGCCGTCTAATATTGGATGTCAGATGCCTGCCCTTCACAAATCCCATCTGATTCTCCCCGATTACCTCCGGGACACAATCCTCTATTCGGGTGCCCAAGATCCTTGCCAGCAATTTAGCATCTACATTCAAAAGGAAAATTAACCTGTATGATCTACAGCTCTCCGGGTCCTTGTCTCGGTTCAGGATGAGAGAGATTGATGCCTGTGATGGTGGTGATACATCACGGTACTTCCCTAGCATTGTACATAGTTATATAATAGTTGTGTGTAACGTGGCCTTGTAATCCTGTGTATGGTACTGTGTATTGTACTGTAGCTCTGTAGAGGTTCGGTCACCTCTATGTAACCTGACCTGGCCACGGAGAGCTCCACCTTAGCCACTCCCCCAGGAGTTAAGTATAAGACCCAACTTCTGAGACCGGACCCATTTTGTCTGGCGTCGTCTGTGTCGGGTAAGCTTCCTATGTAGTGTATTAAAGCCTTAGTTAAAGTCTCACATGTCTTTATGGTTCTTGATGCTTAGTGCATCAGTGATAGAGTTGGGGGAAGCACTCCCAGCTCCTTGGACTCGTTAAAAGCCTTAACCAAGCGCGGCCCCAGTAGCCCAGAAAATGTTTTATAAAGTTCCACTGGAAATCCATCAGGTCCCGGGGCCTTACCCGATTCCATCACCTCCAACCCTTCTATCACCTCCCCGAGCCCAACATGAATTGCCAGGTTAAGCCCAACACTGACAAATATAGAATAATGCTGCAGTCAACCTGTCCAATAAAATGCCTTAATCTTAGAAAAGCACAGTACATCGACTAACCAATGTGCGACTGTTATTGGTCACAAGATAATTATAAAAATAGAAGCTTATTTGTTCACTGTTCAGACAGATCCCATTGCTCCTTCATGAAAATACCGAACTGTTTTTAGTTTCTTTGCTTCTGTGTTGGACTCGAACTCTATGTTCCACTTGAACTTTGGCCTGGGCATCAAATACCTAATTTAAATAAATAAAATGTGCAAAAACTGAATCCATGGCTCAGAATTTTCTCAAAGTAGCTCACACTCATCAGCCATTGCTTTTGCGTGAATGTACCACAGAACACTGGAATGGTTTTATCTTCGCTATTTCCCACACGTAAATTCCTAACTTCCACTGAACTGTTGTGAAAAGAAGATAAGATGACAAATCAGCTCATACTTTCATGTCCTTCCTATCAATCAATTAAAGGAAGGCTTACCTGTCTGTCGAGCTGAAGAATAATCTTCGGCGTGGAGCAGTTTGTATTGAGGGAGGAAAGGATTGGCAATGCACATTCTGTGACAAACTTTAGTTTACATTTATTCAGCTTGCATAAACTAAAATTAGATTTTTTTAAAATGTGTTTACAGGTGTGTTCCTGATAACCAACGCTCATTTTCATTGGGTATTCAGTGGCTCTTTGTGAGGATCCTAGGTGAGAATCTACCATGATACCATTGACTTTTTAAATGAAAAAACAGCATAAAATAAATACAAAAGCAAAATATTGCAGGTGCAGGAAATCTGAAACAAAAATGAAAATTGCTGGAAATATTCAGCAGGTCGGGCAGCATCTGCGGAGCGAAACAGCCGGAGTTTTCCAATCCCCTCACGCTGACAGGATCTTCTGATCCCGCTGCTATGGATAGCGATTTCAATGGTTCAGCAACCGCACTGTTTCAGGTTGAAATGACCTTCAATCAGAATAAACAAGGGGTGACACAGTGGCTCAGCAGTTAGCACTGCTTCCCCACATCACCAGGGACTCAGGTCCAATTCTGACCTTGGATGACTGTGTGGAGTTTACACATTCTCCCTTTGCCTGCGTGGGTTTCCTCCGGGTGCTCCGGTTTCCTCCCACAGTCCAAAAATGTGCAGATTAGGTGGATTGACAATGCTTAATTGCCCCGTCGTGATCAAAGGTTAGGTGGGGTTATGGGAATAGGGTGGGGAAGTGGGCTTGGGTGGGGTGGTTTTTCAGAGGGTCCTTCTGCACTGTAGGGATTCGACAAGGAACGTTACGCTGCTTGAAAATCTCATTTAGAAGTGAAGAAGCATTGCACAGGGTGTATCACATAGGGCCACATATAGTACATATCTTTATTTAAAAAAAAAAAAAATTTATTCTCCTTTTTTACATTTTCTCCCAAATTTACTCCCACCAACAATAAACAATAATCAGCAACAAATATGTAAATCCCCATAACAATAACAACGATCCCATCCTCCCACCAACCCCCAAACATTAGCCCGCATGTTTACATAACCAAATGACAAAAAGGAATCAGGGATTACTCATAGTCACCCTTAATACACACAGCCCCCCTTCCCCCCAACCCTCCCACCCACCCCCCCCCCCCCCCAACTAATGTTCGATGTTATCCAGTTCTTGAAAGTGCATAATGAATAATGCCCATGACTTGTAGAACCCCTCCGTCCCTCCCCTCAGTTTAAACTTAACCTTCTCAAGAGTCAGGAATTCCAACAGGTCCCCCCGCCATGCCAGGGCACAGGGTGGAGAGGCTGCTCTCCATCCCAACAGGATCCGCCTTTAGGCGATCAACGAGGCGAAGGCGACGATATGTCGTTTCCAACCCTGGCTGGTCCGACATCCCGAATATGGCCTCCCGGGGTCCCGGGTCCAGTTTCACATGCACCACCTTGGAAATTACCCTAAAATCTCCTTCCAGTAATCTCTAGCTTTGGACACGACCAAAACAAATGAACGTGATTAGCGGGGACCCCCCCTGCAACGCTCACACACATCTTCTACTCCTTCATAGAATCGGCTCATCCTCGCCCTCGTGAGGTGTGCTCTGTATACCACCTTCAGCTGTATCAGCCCCAACCTCGCACATGAGGTGGAGGCATTTACTCTCCGGAGCACCTCACACCAGACCCCCTCCTCTATAACCTCTCCCAACTCTTCCTCCCACTTTGCTTTGATAGGGCCACATGTAGTATGACATTCAGTGAGTGGAAGCAAGCACAAGACATAATGGTAACAAATCCCTTGGATTTATTTTGAACTGAAGCACTAATTCAAGTGGAATTCATGTGTCTTGCAAGGCCAGTGTTACCAGGGAATGCAGCAGGGATCATGGAACTGGAGTTGTCATCCTTTGTCGTAACTTGTGATATCCCCAGTTCAGTCGGAACCTAGTGTAGGACTGGAAACAAATATGCTGAGCTCCAAATGGGTACTACTGGATTAGACCAAGGAACGTACCTGAATCTCTTAACACTGGCAAAATTATTTTTAAAAAATCTACATCCACTTTCATAGGTGGCTGAATGGGTTCTCACACTCACTGGGTGTAGGTGGGTTCTAGAGATTGCCTTTTCAGTGCTTGGTAGGTCCCAGAGGTGCTGTAGTGGCATGGGTACCTGCTAACCCCATGCTAAGGTTGGTGTCTTCCTGCTGATGATGCAAAGTCTGGCAGATTCAGCATTGGAGGACACTGAGCACTCCGTGTAATTATGGGGATGGTGACCATTGCCATTCTGGGCCAGTTTGTACAAATGTCATTTCATTTCTACAATGGTTAAATGTTGGGCAGAGAACGGCACTATTTTGGGTAAACACACGTTCTAGTACCTTTTGACTTTTGGATGAAGTTCTGGACAGCCATATGATTCATATTCCTCTCTTTGGCATAACGCCTGGAATCTTTACTCCCAAGGTAGATGCACAGATTTATAATATCTCCTGGCTCACCACAGACGCCTCATGAGAAAATCCCCCAAATGGCAGGATCTTTATACTGGGGAGGGTAGGTCTGGGATGGAGTTGGACATATCAACCCCCAGAGGCAGCCACAGGGACTGCTGAATGTCAAGGCGGGCTGGTTAAAGAGGCCCAGTGGTTTTGATCAGTATTAGGCTTTGTCGGCCTCACCCCCATGTCCATGAATGCCATGTCATACCAACCCAAGAAAAAAGCTGAGCAGAGTTCAGTGCAAATTGGCAATCATATTTGGACCTTGAGAATGGCTGGCATTAAAAATGGGAAAATGTTACACAATTGGAGGTAACAGCACGATTCCCTCCAATTGTGTAACATTTTCCCATTTCTAATGCCAGAGGTTCATTGTTCTGACAGAAAGAAAATCCCAACCATCTGACTTGGAATTATATTGCCGTTCCTTCAATGTCACTGTGATAAATTCGTGGACCTTCCTTCCTAACTGTACCATGGGTGTCCCTACAACACAGACAGCAGCCGTTCTAAAAGGCAGCACATCACCACCTTCTCAAGGCAGTTAGGGATGGCCAGTAAATGCTGACTTCCCATGAGCAGATTTTAAAAAAGGAAACATTTATTCAGCCTGACAGTGCTCAATGCTGAAAATAGATGATAAACATGGAAGAGCATTCCATTCTCCAGAACTCTCCCACCTTGGTGAACCAAAACAATTTTAAGAAGTATTAGAAATCACTGATTGGAGTCAACTTTAAAGCAAAAACTTTGTGGTACATTTTCCGATCCCGCCCACAATGGGAATCCTAGAGGTGAGATGGACAATTTAACAGACCATTAAAAGGTCCGATGACCTCGGACGGCAATTGACAGTCCCAGGCGGGCAGGACCATAAAACCCATCAATTATGTTTAGCTCTTACTGGCCTTCCAAATTGCCGTTGAGGAGGTGGTGATGTCATGTGTTGTAAGAATACCCACAGTGCTGTTAGGAAGCTCTTACACTTCCAGGAGATCCAGGCTCTATCAATAGCTGTTTAAAAACAAAGTTTCAACTTGTACACCGTGTGGCTGAAACTAACACGATCAATACAGCAGTGATGATGTTTAGATGTTAAGAATAGCTCTAAATGATATTAACCATAAAGTGTTAAGCTAACCTTTTAAAGCCAATCTTAAATAAAATCTGAAAATAATTAATTTCCTAACTTTCTCCAATCTCTTTTTACTCATTTATTCTTCACTTCTGTTTTCAGCAATTAAGCATTATTTTTACTTCTAATGTTATCTGTCAATGTTAATGCTTTTTAACGAAAACCATTCTAAGACTTGTTACTTTGTTCATTTCCTTCCCCTCCAGTTTGTCGCTCACTGTTTATTATGGAATGGGAGCAAATTTGGAATAAATTGTTGGACCTATTATGATTTAAAGATTATTTTGAACAATATGTCAAAAAAAATTTTTTTTAAATTTATATTTCAAAAAATGAATAATATTCGAAAAATCTACATAGCGCTGGATTCTGCGGTCCGCCAGCTGCATGATTCTTGGCCGCATGCTGTTGGCAGGTGGCTGGATTCTATCTTCTTCCTTCTTGTCAATGGGATTGCTCATTGAAACCACCGCACACCGCCGGGAATCCTGTGGGCGGGGTGGGCTGCTGATAGGAAAAGTGAATTGAAACCACCGGAGAATTCCAGCCATTGTCACAGAAATTGTTCATAGCAAAAACGTGTAGGACGATTTTAAAAAAAAGCAAAATCATGGGCTGTGAATTTGTGATGCCCGGCGTGCCAGTAGCATCAGAAGCTCCCGCCAGCGGTCTCCCTTCATCCCTGGGAATGGCCAGATTTTGTGGGACCTTTCACGATTCTCTTTATCATGGATGATGCACGATCAATTGCACAAAGACTAAAGTTGGGTACAGCTGTGGCTTTATTACAGTCAGATGCGTGGCAGGAGCTACCGGCGAACCTGTAGTGCAGGTCCTACCTTACATCTCCTATGACAGTGGTTCACCACAGTGGATGCCCACTCGAAGTGCTTCGAGGTGTGCAGGATGGCCTCAACAACGCCCACGGCCACGATAGAAAAGTTCTAGGGCTCCCTGAGGTCCTGATAATAGGTAATGCAACGCCCTTCATTGGTGAGCTATTTGCCGCCTTTACGAAGCGAAACGGCATTCGGCATGGTTGAACCGCCCCAAATCATCCCTCCTCCAATGGCATGCTGGAAAGGGCAGTCTAGACTTTCCAAAGGGGCAGAAAGAAACAATCCAAGGGTTCCATGGACACGCGACTGTTGCAGTTCATTTTTAATTACCGCACAATGCCACATGTGAAGACTCGAATTGCTCTTGCAGAACTGTTGATGGGCTGGAGACATAGAACCCGGTTTAGTCTCACGTTTCCGAGCCTCGGCAGGAACGTAGAGGTGCAGCAGGAGACTCAGAAGAGGCAGCATAGTTTAAGGACACCAGGGTGGAAATTTCCCTCTGGGGATGCCCACAATTTTGTTGATTGGGCACTGTAGCTCTCAGGCGTAGTGCTGGAAAGAACGGGTCCTGCCTTGTACAAAATCCAGGTTCAGCGGAGAGTTCAACAAAAGCACTTGGACCATCTAAAGAAGTGAGAACCCACGCTTGGCGATGCCCAACCAGCAGTATCAGCGTCTCCTCCATGTCAGGAATCATCCCTCAGCCAAGGGACTCAGCCGTCCGGGTCACAGTGCCTGATCCAGCAGGAGGAGAATTACTCTGAATCAGAGGTGGACGCTGAAGTGTCCATACCAGCGGATGACATCACTTCATTAAAATAACTCTTCGGAGGTCGGCCAGGAAACAGCGGTTGGCAAACCGATACACTCCACCTGACCCAGAACCACCACAGATGGAAGCACAACCATGGGTAATGTGGCGCAGAAGTCCCCCACTGACATCGGTGCAACTAAATGGTTTTTTTCGGACTTGAGGGGGGGGGGGGGGGGGGGTGGTGTTTTAACCCCGACAAGGATCACAGGAAAACTATTCTCCCCATGAGACTCGTGGAGTATGAGTTACCCAGATAGAGGGCGGAGGCCACCCAGCTGGAGCTCATTATGAATGACCATAAAAGCCGGTACAAAGCAGGGGCTGGGGTAGTTAGTTCTCGCAGCAAGGACTGTACTGGGAGTGAGTTGTTGCCTTGAGCAGAACATTGTATATAATTAACTAAAGCTCTGTTCTCTTAACACTGGTTTCGGCAAGTTACTAACATAAGTGCTGAAGATATAAATGTGCATAACATCACCCCTGCCCACAATGTGATACTGTAATTTCTTTACCTTCCTGACCCTACCGCTATATCACGTTGTTTCTCCAGAATCCGCAGTTGAGTCAGAGGCGGCCTGCAGTCTGCCAGGCTCTGTTGCCTGAGATGACTTTGGGCAGCATCCTCTGGAGGGCCAGGACCTGGAGGGGCCTGGCCTGCTTTCGGGAGCATGGCTGTGGTTGTGTCAGCCTCCTCGGTGTGTGGGACTGGAGCTTTGTCGGTCACAAGCAGAGGGGAGTAAGAAGGGCTGGGTGGAAGGCCCCGGCATCAGCTGATTCTTCTGACTATAGGTGTTCAAGGGCCACTGGGTTTCTCCATGGGATGGAGGGGCAGCTGGAGTGAGATCCAGAAGCTCGATCATCCTCTGCCATTGGCACTCGTGGATGCCTACAAGTGCCTGCACCATGCAGTTGATACCCTGAAACATAGAGTTCCTGCCCTGAACCATGGCGTTCATGGTCTGAACCATGCAGTGAACGTCCCCTACCATGGAATGACCGTCTTGCACCAAGGTCTCCACTGCGGACACCAACCTTGCAGTGTTAACTTGATTGCCTCAGAGTACCAGCACTAACTCCTCAGACAAAAGAAGTTGGAACTCCTACACTCGGCCTTGCAATCCGAGGAATGTCGCAAACATCCTTTCCTTAAGTTCATGCCTCTGCCTTTGTAGCTCCCAGAGCTGAGGGACGGCCAGGTCCAGGGGAATGTAATTTGACTGGGGCTCAGCAGTGTCCTGGCCTCCAGCAGTTCTCTGCCAGATCCCTGGGACGTCTCTGCCTCCGTCAGCTGTGGATCATCTGAACAAAGAACAAAGAAAAGTACAGCACAGGAACAGGCCCTTCGGCCCTCCAAGCCTGTGTCGACCATGCTGCCCGTCTAAACTAAAATTTTCTACACTTCCTGGGTCCGTATCCCTCTATTCCCATCCTATTCATGTATTTGTCAAGATGCCCCTTAAATGTCACTATCGTCCCTGCTTCCACCACCTCCTCCGGTAGCGAGTTCCAGGCAACCACTACCCTCTGTGTAAAAAACTTGCCTCGTACATCTACTCTAAACCTTGCTCCTCGCACCTTAAACCTATGCCCCCTAGTAATTGACCCCTCTACCCCGGGAAAAAGCCTCTGACTATCCACTCTGTCTCTGCCCCTCATAATTTTGTAGACCTCTTTCAGGTCGCCCCTCACCTCAGTCGTTCCAGTGAGAACAAACCGCGTTTATTCAACCGCTCCTCATAGCTAATGCCCTCCATACCAGGCAACATCCTGGTAAATCTCTTCTGCACCCTCTCTAAAGCCTCCACATCCTTTTGGTAGTGTGGCGACCAGAATTGAACACTATACTCCAAGTGTGGCCTAACTAAGGTTCTGCTAATGCCCTCCATACCAGGTAACATTCTGGTAAATCTCTTCTGCACCCTCTCTAAAGCCTCCACATCCTTTTGGTAGTGTGACGACCAGAATTGAACACTATACTCCAAGTGTGCCCCAACTAAGGTTCTATACAGCTGCAACATGACTTGCCAATTCTTATACTCAATGCCCCGGCCAATGAAGTCAAGCATGCCGTGCCTTCTTGACTACCTTCTCCACCTGTGTTGCCCCTTTCAGTGACCTGTGGACCTGTACACCTAGATCTCTCTGACTTTCAATACTCTTGAGGGTTGAACCATTCACTGTATATTCCCTACCTGCATTAGACCTTCCAAAATGCATTACCTCACATTTGTCCGGATTAAACTCCATCTGCCATCTCTCTGCCCAAGTCTCCAAATGATCTAAATCCTGCTGTATCCTCTGACAGTCCTCATCGCTATCCGCAATTCCACCAACCTTTGTGTCGTCTGCAAACTTACTAATCAGACCAGTTACATTTTCCTCCAAATCATTTATATATACTACGAACAGCAAAGGTCCCAGCACTGATCCCTGCGGAACACCACTTGATACAGCCCTCCAATTAGAAAAGCACCCATCCATTGCTACTCTCTGCCTTCTATGACCTAGCCAGTTTTGTATCCATCTTGCCAGCTCACCCCTGACCCCGTGTGACTTCACCTTTTGTACCAGTCTACCATGAGGGACCTTATCAAAGGCCTTACTGAAGTCCATATAAACAATATCCACTGCCCGACCTGCATCAATCATCTTTGTGACCTCTTCGAAAAACTCTTATCAAGTTAGTGAGACACGACCTCCCCTTCACAAAACCATGCTGTCTCTCGCTAATACATAAAGTAGTACATAGAACATACGGTGCAGAAAGAGACCATTCGGCCCATCGATTCTGCACCGACCCACTTAAGCCCTCACTTTCACCCCATCCCCGTAACCCGATAACCCCTCCTAACCTTTTTGGCCACTAAGGGCAATTTATCATGGCCAATCCACCTAACCTGCACGTCTTTGGACTGTGGGAGGAAACCCACGCAGACATGGGGAGGAACCCCATGCATACACGGGGAGAATGTGCAAACTCCACACAGACAGTGACCCAGTGGGGAATCGAACCAATGGGGAACCAATGCAGGAAGTCGTAAGGTAGTAAAACAGGGACAGAAACAAAAGCGAGTAAGGGGGAAAGTGTAAGGCAGAGAAGCCATAGTCAAAAATCAAAAAGGGCGACAGTACAAGGTACAGTGACTGACGGGAGCTCAGTGAGTAGGCCCAGTAATACTAAAAGGAATAAAACAGGAAGTAAAAATATAAATGGTAAGCAACGCTGCAGGTTGTTACATGAAGATATGGGTTCAACGACAAGGAAAATTAGGAGAAAAGTTAAGAGGAAATATAACTTAGGAGCGGTTACTGATCGAGGTGTTGTAAGATTCAAAACAGAGGTACACAAGTGTACTTTACCTGAATGCTCGTAGTATTCGGAATAAGGTAAATGAGTTGATGGCGCAAATCATCGTGAATGACTATGATTTAGTGGCCATTACTGAAACATGGTTAAAGGATGATCAAGACTGGGCGTTAAATATCCGAGGGTATCAAACTATTTGGAAGGACAGAGTGGATGGTAAGGGAGGTGGTGTAGCTCTGTTATTTAAGGATGACATCCGGGCAATAGTAAGGGATGACATCGGTGCTATGGAGGATAAGGTTGAATCCATTTGGGTGAAAATCAGGAATAGTAAGGCGAAAAGGTCACTGATAGGAGTAGTCTATAGGCCACCAAATAGTAATATTATGGTGGGGCAGGCAATAAACAAATAAATAACTATGCATGTAGAAATGGTACAACAGTTATCATGGGGGATTTTAATCTATATGTCGATTGGTTTAACCAAGTCAGTCAAGGCAGCCTTGAGGAGGAGTTTATAGAATGTATCCACGATAGTTGCCTAGAACAGTGTGTAATGGAACCTACGAGGGAACAAGCGGTCCTAGATCTGGTCCTGTGTAATGAGGCAGATTGATTAATGATCTCATAGTTAGGGATCCTCTCGGAAGGAGAGATCACAATATGGTGGAATTTAAAATACAGATGGAGGGTGAGAAGGTAAAATCAAACACTAGTGTTTTGTGCTTAAATAAAGGAGATTACAATGGGATGAGAGAAGAGCTAGCTAAGGTAGACTGGGAGCAAATACTTTATGGTGAAACAGTTGAGGAACAGTGGAGAACCTTCCAAGCGATTTTTCACAGTGCTCAGCAAATATTTATACCAACAAAAAGGAAGGACAGTAGAAAGAGGGAAAATCGACCGTGGATATCTAAGGAAATAAGGGAGAGTATCAAATTGAAGGAAAAAGCTTACAAAGTGGCAAAGATTAGTGGGAGACTAGAGGACTGGAAAATCTTTAGGGGGCAACAGAAAGCTACTAAAAAAGCTATAAAGAAGAGTAAGATAGATTATGAGAGTAAACTTGCTCAGAATATAAAAACAGATAGTAAAAGTTTCTACAAATATATAAAACAAAAAAGAGTGGCTAAGGTAAATATATGTCCTTTAGAGGATGAGAAGGGAGATTTAATAATGGGAGATGAGGAAATGGCTGAGGAACTGAACAGGTTTTTTGGGTTGGTCTTCACAGTGGAAGACACAAATAACATGCCAGTGACTGATAGAAATGAGGCTATGACAGGTGAGGACCTTGAGATGATTGCTATCACTAAGGAAGTAGTGATGGGCAAGCTAATGGGGCTAAAGGTAGACAAGTCTCCTGGCCCTGATGGAATGCATCCCAGAGTGCTAAAAGAGATGGCTAGGGAAATTGCAAATGCACTAGTGATAATTTACCAAAATTCACTAGACTCTCGGGTGGCCCCGGCGGATTGAAAATTAGCAAACGTGACACCACTGTTTAAAAAAGAAGGTAGGCAGAAAGCGGGTAATTATAGGCCAGTGAGCTTAACTTCGGTAGTAGGGAAGATGCTGGAATCTATCATCAAGGAAGAAGTAGCGAGGCATCTGGATGGAAATTGTCCCATTGGGCAGACACAGCATGGGTTCATAATGGGCAGGTCGTGCCTAACTAATTTCGTGGAATTTTTTGAGGACATTACCAGTGTGGTAGATAATGGGGAGCCAATGGATGTGGTATATCTGGATTTCTAGAAAGCCTTTGACAAGGTGCCACACAAAAGGTTGCTGCATAAGATAAAGATGCATGGCATTAAGGGTAAAGTAGTAGCATGGATAGAGGATTGGTTAATTCATAGAAAGCAAAGAGTGGGGATTAATGAGTGTTTCTCTGGTTGTCAATCAGTAGCTAGTGGTGTCCCTCAGGGATCAGTGTTGGGCCCATAATTGTTCACAATTTACATAGATGATTTGGAGTTGGGGACCAAGGGCAATGTGTCCAAGTTTGCAGACGACACTAAGATGAGTGGTAAAGCAAAAAGTGCAGAGGATACCGGAAGGGTGTTCGGGCCGGAAAGTGGAGCTGAGTCCTCAAAAGATCAGCCATGATCTCATTGAATGGCGGAGCAGGCTCGAGGGGCCAGATGGCCTACTCCTGCTCCTAGTTCTTATGTTCTTATGAACCTGGGTCCCTGGCACTGTGAAGCCACAGTGCTATCCACTTGTGCTACCGTTCTGCCCACAAGAGATATTAGACTTCCGGTGCATCACTCCTGATGTGCTCCAAGCCTCAGGATTGCATTGTTTGGTGGAAACAGTCAATGAGGGGCTTTTATCCCAGACACTTACTGGACATGAATGGCAAGAATATAAAGTAGTACATAGAACATACGGTGCAGAAGGAGGCCATTTGGCCCATCGAGTCTGCACCTACCCACTCAAGCCCTCACTTCCACCCTATTCCCATAACCCAATAACCCCTCCTCACCTTTTTGGCCACTAAGGGCAATTTATCATAGCCAATCCACCTAACCTGGACATCTTTGGACTGTGGGAGGAAACCCACATAGACACGGGGAGGAAACCCACGCAGACACGGGGAGAACGTGCAAACGCCACACAGACAGTAACCCAGTGGGGAATCGAACCTGGGACCCTGGCGCTGTGAAGCCACAGTGCTATCCACTTGTGCTACCATGCTGCCCTAAAATCTGAAATGAGGTGTTCACCAGTAAGTGACCCAGAAGCCTACCTACTAATTATTTCCACTGAGGTGAGAATCTCTGCGCCGGTGGAGGGTGCAAGTGACAGCTGCGTCTTCTTGCAGGACTTCAGAAAAATCTTCAGAGCTGCTCTCCTCTGTGGTGACCAATGCCCGACTGCAGGATGGGATGGGTGCTGGACTGATTTACCTACAAGGGAAGAGTACTGGCATTAGTGCATGGCAGGGTCATGAGGATCGAGAAGGCATAACTCACATGAGTCTGGCCAGACGGCCAAATGTGCTATGGGTCCTCACTTTTGTCTCTTGCGCCCAGCTCACCGTCAGCACAGGAGCCATCCTGATCCTCCCTGACCAGATCTTGGTCTCTCTCCTCAAATGCAGTGAGAATTCTCAGTTTGGGCATTCTGCCACCTGTCTGTGACCCTCCACCTTATTGTGAGCCAGATTGCCCTGCAAGGAAACAGATAAGGAGCGTGTAAACAGGCCATGTTCCGGGTCATGACAAGGATGCCTGGCATGTGTGATTAATAAATAGGAGCTGGGATATGATATGGGGAGGGGATGAGGATGAATGAGGGGAATGAGAATGAGCAGGGGAAATGAGGACACGTGTGCGAGGGTAAGTAGTGGGGCCCCTTGAGATGGTATGAATGAGCTCCCAGTAGATGTGTGATGGGTGTGCAAGTGGTTGAGTAGTGACAGATGAGAGGAGTTACTTACCCTGGCTGCACAGAAGATGTCATTCACCTTTTTCCTGCACTGGGCGCCTGTCCTCCTGTGCCGACCAGTGCTGCCACCGCCTCCCATGTGGGGTCCGTGATGTCACTGGATGGTCTCCGGCCCGATTGAGGGTACAGCACATTACGTCTCTTCTCCACCACATCCAGCAACCTGGTCAGAGCTTCCTCCGAGAACCTCAGTGCTGGCTTCCTCGCTGCCATCCTCTTGGCTAGACTTTGGACAAGTTGCAGGGGAGGCGTTTAAATGTAGATTGAATTGATTGAAATGCTCAGCAGATCCACGGGCAGGCGAGTCAGAGCTATCACGCCACGGGCACAGAGTGAATCTTGTGCCCTGCACGATTCTCTCCTGTTTTCTTGCCCAAAATGACACTAGCCAAAATAATGGAAAATTCCACTAGGAATCTCTGATACACACTAATACTGCATATTATAGAGTGATAGGTTAAAAATGTCAAAGACAGAGCCCATGGGGGGGAGAGAGGCCGACGTTTTGGCCTTTGATTCCCTGGTGCCCCGGAGACGGATTCTGCTGGGATGGAGGGACTCGGAGCCCCCAAAGTCGGGGGTATTGGTAAGCGACATGACGGCGTTTCTCAGGTTGGAGAAAATCAAATTCGCCTTAAGGGGTTCGTTACAGTGGTTCGCTAGGAGGTGGCAGCCGTTCATCGACTTCTTTGAGGAAAATCAGTCTGTCAGCAAGTGGGGGAAATGGGCGTGTGAGGGAAAAGTGGGGAGGCATATAAGTGACGAACAAGGGTAGGAAAACCAATGAAGGGAGGGCCGTGAGATGGAGTGTTTATGTGGACCACGTTAGAGCATAAGACCGTAAGACATAGGAGCGGAAGTAAGGCCATTCGGCCCATCAAGTCCACTCCACCATTCAATCATGGCTGATTTCAACTCCATTTACCCGCTCTCCCTCCATCACCCTTAATTCCTCGAGAAATCAAGAATTTATCAACTTCTGTCTTAAAGGCACTCAACGTCCCGGCCTCCATCGCCCTCTGTGGCAATGAATTCCACAGACCCACCACTCTCTGGCTGAAGAAATTTCTCCTCATCTCTGTTCTAAAGTGACTCCCTTTTATTCTAAGGCTGTGCCCCCAGGTCCTAGTCTCCCCTGCTAATGGAAACAACTTCCCTACGTCCACCCTATCTGAGCCATTCATTATCTTGTAAGTTTCTATTAGATCTCCCCTCAACCTCCTAAACTCCAATGAATATAATCCCAGGATCCTCAGATGTTGGTTGGGGTCTGTGTTTGGGGGGAGGTGGCTATATTATGTGGGTATTTTGTCTTTGTTGGATTTTTCTGTCTAAAAGTGTTAAAATTATAAATGCGTTAATAAAATATTTTCTAAAAAATATGTCAAAGCAGTAGCAAACAGTATTAACTACTTAATAGTATGGGACTGAAAAAGTAAATACCAGCAAACTAACAGCATTGCAGTCAGAGGAATAATTCTTATGTTACAGAGAGATTAAAACTATAGACAATTACCCAAAGCATAGTTGATGAAAGTTGTCAGAAGTTGTGCTAAAACAGAAAACGATGGAAAATCTCAGCAGGTCTGGCAATATCTGTGCCATGGGTCAGAAGGCAGCTGGGAGTCTACATTGCATTGCAAGCTTCAGATGAAGACAAAGTTGAGCTCAATTGTTTGGACAACCTCAATAGAAAGAACAGAGGTCCTTGGTGTCATAATATGCACCCATGCCCATCATGAGGTAAAAACAGGCAGTGACAGACACCCAGGTTAGCCAACCAACATACATACAGAACACAACCAATCACCAGACAGAACACAACCAATCACCAGACAGAACACCAGAGGGGGGCTTCCAACTATAAAACACACGAGGCATCAGCACTCCGCCTCTTTCCACTGGTGACAACTGTAGTGACAGTCAGGGTGTCTATATCAGTCAGCACCTTCTACACGTGGATCAGAGTTAGCCTGGTCTAGTAAGTTAGAGTTAGTACACTTAGAGTAGTAGAGTGTCAACCCACAGCCAGCTGTGTGCATTGTTACAGAAGTTCAATAAATCGTATTGAACCAACTCCTATGTTTGGTGTATGCTTTACAGTTCATTTGTATCCTGTTGCAGTCCGTGTTACCCCAGGGTGAATAACACGACACTTAGCAGCTGAGCATATTGTCACACATGCATTTCACTAAAATGTAACAATACCCCTATTGCTGCTCTTTTAACTTTCCATGAACTGACTTACAGGTACTATTCCAGGACCAATTCTGTTTGGTACAGTGATTGATATATCTTGTGTCCTATGGAATGAAGATGTTTGTGGTCGTAAAGGTGCATGCTGGACATATGACAACCGGAAAATGGCCAATTTGATTACAGTCATTGGTAAGTTTTCCATTCAGTTCTTATTGAAAAGAATATGAACATAATTTAAATGAATTCTAAACTTGAATAAGTAAACAGATTCTTTAATGGCTTGTTGAATTAAAGCACCATGATGTTTGTAATATATATAAATGACTTGGACGAAAACGTAGCTGGTCTGATTAGCAAGTTTGCGGATGATACTAAGATTGCAAGAGTTGCAGATAGTGATGAAGATTGTCAGAGAATACAGCAGGATATAGATAGGCTGCAAAATTGGGCGGAAAAATGGCAGACGGAATTTAACCCAGACAAATGCAAGGTGATGCATTTTGGTAGATCCAATTCAGGTGGGAGCTACAAAATAAATGGCAGAACCACCAGGACATACAGAGATCTGGGCATGCAGGTCCACAGATCCGCACAGGTGGAAATGATGGTAAAGAAAGCATGCTTCCCTTCATAGGACGGGGTATCGAGTATAAAAGCTCGCAAATTATGTTACAGTTATATAGAACGTTGGTTCGGACACATTTGGAGTACTGTGTCCAATTCTGGTCACCACACTATCAGAAGGACGTGGAAGCTTTGGAGAGAGTACAGAAAAGGTTTAGCAGGATGTTGTCTGGAATGGAGTGTATCAGCTATGAGGAGAGATTGAATAAACTGGGATTGTTCCCCGTAGAGTGACAAAGGCGGAGGGGTGACCTGATAGAAGTTTATAAAATTATGAAGGGTATAGATAGGGTGAACAGCTGGAGGCTTTTTCCCAGGGCGGAAAGTTTCAAGGTGAGGGGGGATGTGTTCAGTGGAGATGTACGTGGGAAGGTTTTTTACACAGAGGGTGGTGGTGGCCTGGAATACACTGCCAAGTGAGGTGGTTGAGGCAGATATGTTCGCGACCTTTAAGACGTATCTGGCTAGACACATGGACAGATGGGGAATAGAAGGATTCCTTTGGTCTAGATAGGGACTGTTCCTGTGCTGTATTGTTCTTCGTTCTTGTTCTTTGATATATTGCATTTAGACATACATATTAGAATGATCCCAATCTAATTTCAGCCGAAGTGTCAGTAGGAATTTCTACATTTGGACTTCGTAGGTATGATAATTTTAGTTGTATTAAATGGTCAAGTTAGCCTGGTCTATGGTTAATCGAGGCCACTGTCTTATTTACTGCAAAAACCAGTGCATTTGAAAATTTAATAATTTCTAAGCAGTTATGTCCTCATTATTTTGTTATTTTTCAATGGATCAGGACACAACTTAACTTTGATGAATTAGCTATTCAGAAAAATCAGCAAGCTATCTTTAATCTTTTTTCGTGTGAGATAAATATTGCTGAGGACATCAAGGGAAGACTCCCCTGCTCTTCTTTGATATAATCTTTATGGGTATTTTACAATCACCTGAAAGGGTGGAAGGGTCTTCCGTTGTCTCAAATACAGTACTTTAAACAATACAGCATTCCGTCAACACTCCATTCTCAGCCTAGCATTTTGTGTTTAGATCACTGAGTAAGATTTCAACCTAACCTTCCAACTGAGCCTCAAGTGTGTCACTGTAAGAGTCCTTCCTGTTTATTTCCTTTGTTCCCATTTCTTTAATTTTATTTTATTATTTTTGATCCGTGGACCCATAACTGGAATGTGCCGTTAAGCAGAAGCCCCAAGCTGAAGCGGCCTGTTTGTCACGACATTGTGGTTCCTAGGTTTTATGTTTGCAGAGGGGAGATCAGACTTGTCAGTGCTGAGTGAACCTTAAGAACTGGTTTTGGAGGAAGTCAGTTCAAGTGGCTAACTGGCAACCAGTGGGTTGCCTGACAACAATCAGCGATTGGTTCCTGCCAGGTTGTTTTTCTGAGAGAACCTGCCAGAAGCCTCTAGACCCTTGAAGGAAGAGATGTGTTTTCTCCCTCTCTCCGCTGCCATTTGCCTACTGTCTCTGTGAGTCTGCAGTGAAGATTACAAGCTGAAGGAAAAGAAAGTACCCAATTGAAGGCCTAACCTTCAGAAACAAACTAACTGGAAGACATCCATCAGAATCAAAGATCTTTATCCTTTTATTTTATTGTATTTTCTTTACCCCTAAACCACCCTTTTCCCTTTGTGTTGTTTGTCTGTGTGTGTGTGTGTATATAGAGAGGGTGGGGAGTTGGCGGCGAGGGGTGGAGCTGGTTGGACATCAGATAGTGGATAGCCAGTTGTATTTTTTCTGCCTATTTGAATATAATTAATGTTAATTATAAAAGGTTACTTGTGTTTAAATTTTAAAAACCTGGTGATTGTAGTCAATTTAGTTCAACCAAAGCCACAGGTATTAATATAAAATCCAATTTCCCCTGTGTTGCGACTCCGGGTTAAGTGGGGCTGGAATTAACTGTGCACGAGCTGACACTGAGCAACGTGCATACTTATGAGAGGGTTTGATAGAATAAATAAGGGGAAATGTTTCCACTCGCAGAATGGCTGGTAAACAGAGGATACAGATTTAAGAAAACTGGGAAAAGCATTAGATTGTAGAAGGGAGAATGTTTTTTATGCACTTGTTTTTTATGATCTGGAATATACTGCTTGAGAGCATGGTGAAAGTAGATTCCATTGTGAATTTCAAAACAGAATTCAATATATACTGAATTGATATATACTTCAGCGCTGGCGGATTTTATATCAACATAATCTAAATCCATATATTTCATTTTTAGGCACATCTTCCAAACTGGTCTCCATTATCGCAATTTTTGCAGCTTTATTCCTATATAGACCGCCACAGGTTCCTGAAGTATCAGAACCGATGCCCGATGGGCCAGCAAGTGAATGGGGATTTGGGACAAGGGACCAGGAATGAACTGTGACTGTGAGGGAAAATGTGTCCTCCAGCAAATAAGGCAGTGCATTAATCAACATAAACTGAGAGACAAAAAATTCATTTTTCATGTATTTCGTTAAATATGACAATGATTGCAAATTTCTATCTTTGATGGCTTCCATGAAATTATATGTCGAGTATTTAAAAACAATTAGATTGATTTTGATGTGAATTTGATCAATAGTTCTAGTCTGATTGGAGACCATTTTGTTTTTCTAAACCTTGTCCCCATTACGATTTTTTTGTAAACACAAAAACTGTGTAAATTAATTATACAAAGCCTGCCACCACTGTACATGAAAGCATACAAAATGCAAAAACTGCTATGGGAGGTACTTGGCGGCTATCTACAGAATGGTCCTCAAGGTTTCACGGGGGAAATAGCCTCTGTATGGGCACCTCTAGAAAAGTAATTCATAAAATATGTATGCTAAATAAATTGCCATATGGGATGCACCTGGGAGTCCTTCAACAAATGAATAGCATATAAGTAAGTATGGAAGTTGCGCATATAATAAATATAAGTGCTCCCATGTATATCTGCTTCAAACATGTTTTGTATGTCTACTATAACACATAATTATCTCCTGCAGCCCACTTTAAAAGCATATCAAACTTACTCCAACAGCCTACATACTTTTATAACTCAAGCTTTGTGACATTTAATTTTCACTTCTTAATTTACTTTACTTAATATTATCCTCTATACATTTAAATCTTTATGCTGCCTTGCTCTATCCTTTCACATTGCTGCCTTGATAATAATTTATTTAATTGGCCAGTAGACTAAATAAATCCCAGATCGGAATGTCAAACTGCGCTCAACTGATCTCTGCTGCGGCATAGCAAGGATGTTGCACTCAACATCAAAATTCCAGGGCTGGAAGAGGGGTTGGAGAAAGGTTTTCCTAATCCCAAACATTTCCTTTGCTAATCTGCATGGTGCTTGTTGAAAGATTTTCCAAACTCACCTGCCTGCTTATATATAAATAATAGCTACTTAATTTAGGCACTGGAGAGCCTCCAGTACTGCTGGAGGTGCACCCTAGCATGAGATAAATCATTCACAAGAAGATGGAATAAAAGATTAGAAGAAAAGGGGGAAATGTTGCATGTAGCAGCAAGGTGGAATGCTAATGAGCACTCCCAGTTAATTTCCCCTCATGCTGAATTTCTGATCTCAGGCTAGCTGACAGGTAAAAAATATTGGTCAAGCAATTTTTATCTGGAAGAAAGGTAGAATTGGAGGACAGTTGTTCATTGCTTTCTCTCACACACCACCAAATAGCCACATGAGAGTTATATCAGTGGAAGGTATGGAGTAATTCAGTTTTCCTACAGTTATAGTTGGCACAGGATTTGTAAGACCAAGAATACATGGGAATACAGTGTAAAATAATATTAAACATGAGGATGTTTTGCATTGGGAACCTCCTTTAACCGGTACAGGCAGATTGTTTCATCCTGTGGAGTATGAACATAGTCCAAGGTCAATCCAGAAGCATTTAATAGCAGTGGTACTTGTACCAGGCCACAATGGTCATTACAATTAATTTCTACTGCACAAAATGATGAGAAATTGCTCAACCATCAAATGTGTAATTGTCCGAGTGTAAAGTCAGTTACACTTAGATTGCCAAACTGCAGATGTTAAACCTCCAAAGTATTGTCTATTTAGACCAACTAATTAAATTAGTAAGAAATGACCAATCATCACCCAAGACACTCTTATGCCCAATTGTTCTGTGCAAAATATTTGATAAGCTGCTGCTTCCAAGTGTATGATGTTGATTATTTTTGTTTTCATTTCATGTATTCTTGAATTAGAAAAAATCAAAAGCATGTATATATTTGTAAATATAACTATTCTGGTAAAATGTAAATGAAAGACTTTCAAACTTTTTTCAATTGTTATTTTGTTTAAAGATTTGTCAAAAAAGTTTAATGAAATTTTGTAATTTGGCCATTTTGAGGAATAAAAGAAAACTTATTAAGTTACTTCCATGTTGGCTTACTGCCATCAACATCCTGAGAGTTACTATTGGCCTGAAACATAATTGGACTAATCATAAAATACTATGGCTACAAGAGGTTAGGAATTCTGCAATGAGCAATTTGCCGCCTGTCTCAAAAAAATCTGTCCTGTATCTATGAACACAAGCCAGGAGTGTGTTAGAATACTGTCCACTTACCTGGATGAGTGCAGTTGAAACAACACCCAAGAAATCAATTTGATCAGCACCCCATCCACCAACTTCAACATCCATTCCTTTCATTGCAATGCACAGTGGCAGCAGTATGTAAGGTGCACTGCAGGAACTTACCAGGGCTCCTTCGTCAGAACCTTCCAAACCCACAAATTCTACCACATGGAAGGACAGGTTCAGCAAGGATACATGGGTGCACCGGAAGAATATGGGACAGGCATATTTAAATGAGCCATCTATGTTGATCTGGATCATGCCCAGTGAGGGCGAAATCACAATCGTGACGTCTTGCGAGATTCCGTTGAATCTCACGAGATGTTGCAAGCGTCGCGATTCTCACTGGAGACCTCTCGCGAGATTCAGCAGCTTCAACACGTCACAAACTCGGGCGTGGCGAGGCCGGTAAATCCCACCCGAGAACTTAAGAAACAAAATAAAAGTTTTAGAAGAATTATCAATCAGTCCTGGGCTTGTCAGTGCCATTTAGTTCATGGTACGTTGTGGCCGGTAAGTTAGGTGACTCCGCTGAGGACCCGGGTTCAAATCCCGGCCCTGGGTCACTGTCTGTGTGGAGTTTGCACATTCTCCCTGTCTGCGTGGATTTCACCCCCACAACCCAAAGATGTGCAGTTTAGGTGGATTGGCCACACTAAATTGCCCCTTAATTGGAAAAAAAATAATTGAATACTCTAAATTTATTTTAAAAAGTTAGGTGATCCCGGTAGACTTCGGAGCTGCTTTGTTGGTTTTGCAGTCTGTTGGAGACACTTGTTGGCTTGTGTCCAGAGGGAGAGATGATCTGGTTCTCTCTGCAGGGTTATTGAAGAGGCCGTCCTGCTTATTTCTCTCTGCTGCCTGTCTCTGTTAAAATACGCTTGTCCCCAACAAGCGAGAGAGAAGGGTCCTTCTTGCTTCTTTGTTCTTCCACTTCTCACCCATCATCAGCCAGATTTTAACCCATTTTCCCTGTGCATTCACGGCAGGGGAAACAGTCATGTCTTGCATTCATTTCAAAACCGTGCAAAATTCTGAGAAATAACGGGTGTTTTGGATATCTGTATTGATGAGAGATACAAAACCATCTCCATCGCCCTTATAAACCCAGGAGTTTTGTCCAGCCTTTTGTATCTTCCAAGCCTTCCTTTCAAATGCCTCAGTGTCAAGTGGGCTTTCACACCTCTTCAGGTGTGAAATTCCTTGCCCTCCTAGGAAAGTATGCCAGTAGAATACACAATAGAATTTTCCAGAAAGTGGTCACTTCGCAGTATCAGCCATCTTTTGGTCAGTGTCTTTTCTTATTGCTTTAAAAAACACAGGTCTTCGTTTGAATGTGCAATATGCCCATAGGTAGTTGGGGAAGCTGGAGCACACTTTCATGACACTACAAAGACAGAGGTCAAGCCACAGACTTACTTAGTCTGTGCAGTTTAGCACCACACCACATCGCATATTTTCCCACTGGGGAAATATGGGGTAAGTATGAAAAGAGTCGGGGCAGCACAGTGGCGCAGTGGTTAGCACTTCTGTCTCACGGCGCCAAGGTCCCAAGTTCGATCCCGGCTCTGGGTCACTGTCCGTGTGGAGTTTGCACATTCTCCCCATGTTTGTGTGGGTTTCGCCCCCACAACCCAAAGATGTGCAGGGTAGGTGCATTGGTCACGCTAAATTGCCCCTTAATTGGAAAAAAATGAATTGGGTACTCTAAATTTATTTTTAAAAAGTAAGAAAAGAGTCTAATAGTGAAGTGTCTCCAGCTCAATAACACCTTCCTGGCCCTTTACACCTTCTCCTGTTATCTCCCTGTCATGAATACCAAGAGTGCAGAAGTAAAATGTGAGCCATCAAATAATGTGGAGCTGAGGGACCCACATGAACACAAACTCCATGAACAGCAGCTAAAAAATCCAACTCAAATCCATCACATTGCACATAATGAATGAATGCAGCTGGAGAAACTGCAAAAAGAACTCTTATGTTCACAATAATAGCAATGTTTAAATGTCACCAGTAAGAAAGGTACCCGTGTGTTCCCATGTTTATCCACATGTGACATATATGGGCTATCCGTGCTTGCCTGGAATGACTTTGGTGACTGTCGTCTAGTCCAGTGGTTCCCAACCTTTTATGTGTCATGGTACACCTCTATAGTAGAAAAACATTTTGAGGCACACCTATTTTCTCTGCCTTCCTCCCTCACTGGGAACTTAGCTTTTAACTTGACACCTACTTTTCTTTACCTCTCCCTGCCTTCTTTGCTTCTCCCAGGGTTTTTGCACCCTTTTTGACTTTTTGAAGTGCATGGGACCTCTGTCTTTGGCTCCAAGTCTCGTTGGTCATTTGCATGGGCCTGACCTACATAAAAACTCTAGACCGCGCATCTGCGGCTCATTCCCAGCTGGCACATGCGTGAGAGGCCCAAAATTCACCGGGTCTTGGAGATACCAACCACAGAGCTGATGACGAAGATTCGTTTTAGTTTAATTACATGGAGCTGGATTCTCCGATACTGGGGCTATGTCCCCAGAATCCAGCCCATGAGTTTTGAATCATTTTACATCTTTCTTCATGGCACACTTGGGGTGTCTTCATGGCACAACCGTGTGCTACAGTACACTGATTGGGAATCATCTACTCTAGTCATATGAGGTTGAGAGGTTCTGCACAGTGGCAAGACATCCACCTGTTACTGCGGCACTCAGAGGCATGTGTGTCAATGGCAGAGGGGCGATGGCAAAGTTGTCTCCATCAGAAGTGATAGTTGACCAGTTTTAATTTTCCAAAATTCCATAGATTCAGGCAAGTGTCCAATCAAGTGGATAATAGCAAATGTAACTTTTATGTTCAAAGAGGGAAGGAGACAGAAAGCATGAAACTACAGATCAGTTAACTTTACATCTGTCATAAGGAAAATAGTGGAAGCTACTATTTTAAAAAATATATATGTTTTTATTAAGAATTTTTTCAATAACAATATTTTCCACCTTACAAACAAACCCCCCCCCCCACCCCCCACCCCACCGTAACAAAGAAAAGAAAAAGAACTTGGTGGCAAGACATGAACATGGCAAGTCAATAAGATACAAAACTTTGTACATTGGATTCTTCCCGTACATGTCAGTTTCCGGATCATTCATGTGTTTTCTTGCTCAAATGCCCCAGAGAAACCCCCCCTTCCCCCCCCCCCCATGAACGATGTCCCCCCCTCCCCCCCCCATTCCCCCCTGGGTTGCTGCTGCTGCTGTCCGACCTTCATCTAACGCTCCTCGAGATGGTCTAGGAATGGTTGCCACCGTCTGCAGAACCCCTGCGCAGACCCTCTCAAGGCAAACTTTATCCTTTCCAACTTGATAAACCCTGCCATATCATTTATCCAGGCCTCCACGCTGGGGGGCTTCGCCTCCTTCCACATTAGCAAGATTCTTCGCCGGGCTACTAGGGACGCAAAGGCCAGAATGCCGGCCTCTTTCGCCTCCTGCACTCCTGGCTCGTCCACTACTCCAAATAGTGCTAGCCCCCAGCTTGGCTTGACCCGGACTTTCACCACCTTAGATACTGTTCCCGCAACTCCCCTCCAGAACCCCTCCAGTGCCGGGCATGACCAAAACATATGGACATATGGTTCGCCGGACTTCCTGAGCACCTCCTGCATCTGCCCTCTACCCCAAAGAACCTACTCAGCCTCGCCCCTGTCATATGCGCTCTATGAACCACCTTAAATTGTATCAGGCTAAGCCTGGCACACGAGGAAGAGGAATTAACCCTACTTAGGGCATCAGCCCATAGCCCCTCCTCAATCTCCTCCCCCAATTCCTCTTCCCATTTACCCTTCAGCTCCTCTACCAAAGCCTCCCCCTCTTCTTTCATCTCCTGGTATATCGCCGACACCTTTCCCTCTCCAACCCATATGCCCCAAATCCTCCTATCTTAAATCCCCTGTGCCGGGAGTAGCGGAAATTCCCTCACCTGCCGCCTCACGAGCGCTCTCACTTGCATGTACCTGAAAGCGTTTCCCGGGGGTAGCCCAAACTTCTCCTCCAGCGTCCCTAAGCTCGCAAACGTCCCGTCAATGAACAGGTCCCCCATTCTTCTAATCCCTGCCCGGTGCCAGCTCTGAAACCCCCCGTCCATCCTTCCTGGGACAAACCGATGGTTGTCTCTAATCGGGGACCACACCGAGGCTCCCGTCGCACCCCTGTGCCGTCTCCACTGCCCCCAGTTCTTTAGCGTTGCCGCCACCACCGGACTCATGGTGTACCTTGTCAGCGAGAGCGGCAGCGGTGCCATCACCAGCACCCCCAGGCTCGTTCCTTTGCAGGACGCCATCTCCAACCTCTTCCACGCCGCCCCCTCTCCCTCCATCACCCACATACGGATCATTGCCACGTTGGCTGCCCAATAATAACCACCCAAATTCAGCAACGCCAATCCTCCAACTCTGCTACGCTCCAAGAACCCCCTCCTTACCCGTGAGGTCTTGCTCGCCCACACAAATCCCGTAATGCTCCTGCTTACCCTCTTAAAAAAGGCCTTAATGATCACAATTGGGAGGCATTGGAATGCAAAAAGAAATCTCAGGAGGACCACCATTTTAACCGATTGTACCCTACCCGCCAGCGAGAGTGGCAACACGTCCCACCTTTTAAAATCCTCCTCCATCTGTTCCACCAACCGCGACAAATTAAGTTTGTGCAGTGCCCCCCAGCTCCTAGCTACCTGGATCCCCAAGTATCGAAAGCTTCTTTCCGCCCTCCTCAACGGTAGGTCGTCTATCCCTCTTCCCTGGTCCCCCGGATGGATCACAAAGAGCTCACTCTTTCCCACATTGAGCTTATAGCCCGAAAAGTCTCCAAACTCCCGTAGGATCTGCATTACCTCAACCATCCCCTCCACTGGATCCGTCACATACAGCAACAGGTCGTCTGCGTACAGCGACACTCGATGTTCCTCTCCCCCTTGAACCACCCCCTTTCATTTCCCCGACTCCCTTAACGCCATGGCCAAAGGTTCAATTGCTAATGCGAACAGCAGAGGGGACAGGGGGCACCCCTGCCTCGTCCCTCGATACAGCCGGAAATACTCCGACCTCCGCCGGTTCGTGACCACACTCGCCACCGGGGCTTTATACAGGAGCTAAACCCAACTAATAAACCCTCCCCCGAACCCAAACCTCTTAACACTTCCCAGAGATACTCCCACTCTACCCGATCAAGGCCTTCTCCACGTCCATGGCTGTCACTATCTCCGCTTCTCCCTCCACCGATGGCATCATTATCACATTTAGGAGCCTTCGCACATTAGTATTTAACTGCCTACCCTTTACGAATCCCGTCTGGTCCTCGTGAATCACCCCCGGGACACAGTCCTCAATCCTCATGGCCAACATTTTTGCCAGTGTGGTGGTATGCATTAGGGGTCATGTGGGACTGTGAAGCCGTGATGCTATTGGCTGACAGATCCCGGGTCCTGGTTGGCTGCTGACTCCTGGCTCCGTCCTGAAGGCGGAGTATAAGAACCCGAGCTTCTCCCCGCCGCTTCATTCTGTTGCTGAACTGCTGGGGACAAGTCTCGCTTAATAAAGCCTGAATCGACTTCATCACTTCTCGTCTCTCTCGTAAGTCATTGTGCGCTACAATTTATTAAGCGAGCTTAAAAGACTATGGAGCTCTGGATTGCCCCGAAATGCCTGCGGATCAGCCCCCACGCAGCGAACTCGGCAGCAGTATTTGAACACTGGCAAGCATGTTTTGAAGGCTACCTCCGAACGGCCCCCGGCCGGATCACAGAAGACCAGAAAATGCAGGTCCTGCATTCGAGGGTAAGCCCGGAAATTTACCCTCTCATAGAAGACGCAGAGGATTTCCCGACGGCGCTCGCATTACTGAAGAGCATCTACGTTCGCCCCGTGAACCAGGTCTACGCCCGCTACCAACTCGCAACGAGACGGCAAAGTCCCGGAGAATCGCTAGAAGAATTCTACGCCGCGCTGCTAATTTTGGGACGGGGCTGCAGCTGCCCGCCGGTGAACGCAATCAGACACACGGACATGCTAATTCGCGATGCTTTTGTGGCAGGTATGAACTCTCCCCAAATCCGCCAAAGACTTTTAGAAAGAGAGTCGTTAGGACTCTCAGAGGCACGGGCCCTTGCAGCTTCCCTAGATGTGGCCTCGCAAAACGCCCGTGCCTACGGCCCCGACCGCGCGGCAGCCCCTTGGGCTCCGTGGGCCCCCGTCGCGACAACCCCCCCCTCACAGGCTTGCGCGGTTAAAGCGCCAGACCATCCCGGGGGGGCCCGCTGCTATTTCTGCGGGCAAGCGAAACACCCCGGCAGCGCTGCCCGGCCCGCGCAGCTATTTGTAAAAGCTGCGGCAAGAAGGGCCATTACGCGGCTGTGTACCGGTCCCGGGGGGTCGCCGCAATCCCCGGAGAAGAACGAGCCCAGCATAGCCCGAACGCTCCCCAACCCCTCCCCCCCAGCGCCCCATGTGCGACCCGCGGGTGCCGCCATTTTGGGTCCCGGGCACCACGAGGGCAGGATGGGCGCCGCCATCTTGTGACCCCCCAGCCACGTGTGATTCATGGGGGCGGCCATTTTGTCCACCCCCGACCACGTGCGATCCATGGACGCCACCATCTTGGATGACAACAAAGGACCCCAGCATCGACGGCTCCACGGGGTCCGAAGAAGACGCCGCGACACTACTACCACGGCTGGCTTCGGTGACTCTGGATCAATCACGGCCTCGGACGCTCCAGACGACGACAACAACGGTGCTGATCAACGGACACGAGACATCATGCTTGATCGACTCCGGGAGCACCAAAAGTTTCATTCACCCAGACACGGTAAGACGCTGTTTTCTGACCATCCATCCAAGTACGCAAAAGATTTCCCTAGCTGCAGGATCCCACTCCGTAGAGATCAAAGGGTTCTGCATCGCGAACCTAACGGTGCAAGGGAGGGAGTTTAAGAACTACAGGCTCTACGTCCTTCCCCAACTCTGCGCGCCCACATTACTGGGATTAGATTTCCAGTGTAACCTGCAGAGCCTAACATTTCAATTCGGCGGCCCAATACCCCCACTCACTATCTGCGGCCTCGCAACTCTCAAGGTTGAACCGCCGTCCTTGTTTGCAAACCTCACCCCGGATTGCAAACCCGTCGCCACTAGGAGCAGACGGTACAGCGCCCAGGACCGGATATTTATTCGGTCTGAAGTCCAGCGGTTGCTGAAGGAAGGCATACTCCAGGCCAGCAATACTCCCTGGAGAGCCCAGGTGGTAGTAGTAAAGACCGGGGAGAAGCAAAGGATGGTCATAGACTATAGCCAGACCATCAACAGGTACACACAGCTAGATGCGTACCCTCTCACCCGCATATCCGACATGGTAAATCGGATTGCCCAGTATAAGGTTTTCTCCACCGTGGACCTCAAGTCCGCCTACCACCAGCTCCCCATCCGCCCAGGTGACCGCAAGTACACAGCCTTCGAGGCAGACGGGCGCTATACCACTTCCTAAGGGTCCCATTTGGTGTCACGAACGGGGTCTCGGTCTTCCAACGGGAGATGGACCGAATGGTTGACCAGCACGGGTTGCAGGCCACGTTCCCGTACCTCGACAACGTAACCATCTGTGGCTACGATCAGCAGGACCACGACGCCAACCTCCAAAAATTCCTCCAGACCGCTAACGCCCTGAACCTCACATACAACGAGGAAAAGTGCGTTTTTAGCACAAGCCGGTTGGCCATCCTGGGATACGTAGTGCGCAATGGGATAATAGGCCTCGACCCTGAACGCATGCGCCCCCTTATGGAATTTCCCCTCCCCCACTGCTCCAAAGCCCTGAAACGTTGCCTGGGGTTCTTTTCATATTACGCCCAGTGGGTCCCCCAGTATGCAGACAAGGCCCGCCCGCTAATACAGACCACTACCTTCCCCCTGTCGACAGAGGCTCGCCAGGCCTTCAGCCGCATCAAAGCGGATATCGCAAAGGCCACGATGCGCGCCATCGACGAGTCCCTCCCCTTCCAGGTCGAGAGCGACGCATCTGGCGGCCACCCTTAACCAAGCGGGCAGACCCATGGCCTTTTTCTCCCGAACCCTCCACGCCTCAGAAATCCGCCACTCCTCAGTGGAAAAGGAAGCCCAAGCCATAGTGGAAGCTGTGCGACATTGTAGGCATTACCTGGCCGGCAGGAGATTCACTCTCCTCACCGACCAACGGTCGGTAGCCTTCATGTTCGCTAATGCACAGCGGGGCAAAATTAAAAATGACAAGATCTTAAGGTGGAGGATCGAGCTCTCCACCTTCAACTACGAGATCTTGTATCGTCCCGGAAAGCTGAACGAGCCGTCCGATGCCCTATCCCGCGGCACATGTGCCAACGCACAAATAGACCGTCTCCAAGCCCTCCACGAGGACCTCTGCCACCCGGGGGTCACTCGGTTCTACCATTTCATAAAATCCCGCAACCTCCCCTACTCTGTGGAGGAGGTCCGTACAGTCACCAGGAACTGCCACATCTGCGCAGAGTGCAAACCGCACTTTTTCAGGCCGGATAGAGCGCACCTGATCAAGGCTTCCCGCCCCTTTGAACGCCTCAGTCTGGATTTCAAAGGGCCCCTCCCCTCCACCGACCGCAACGCATACTTCCTGAACGTGGTGGACGAGTACTCTCGTTTCCCCTTCGCCATCCCCTGCCCCGACATGACAGTGGCCACAGCCATTAAAGACCTTGGCACCATATTCACACTGTTTGGTTGCCCCGCATATATCCATAGTGACAGGGGGTCCTCCTTCATGAGTGACGAGCTGCGCCAGTTCCTGCTCAGCAAGGGCATAGCCTCGAGCAGGACGACCAGCTACAACCCCCGGGGGAACGGGCAAGTAGAGAGGGAGAACGGCACGGTCTGGAAGACCGTTCTGCTGGCCCTACGGTCCAGGGATCTCCCAGTTTCCCGGTGGCAGGAGGTACTCCCGGATGCTCTCCACTCCATCCGGTCGCTGCTGTGTACCACCACTAACCAAACGCCTCATGAGCGCCTCCTTGTCTTCTCCAGGAAGACCTCCTCCGGAACGTCACTGCCGACCTGGCTGGCGGCCCCAGGACCCATCTTGCTCCGGAAGCATGTGCGGGCGCACAAATCGGACCCGTTGGTCGAGAGGGTTCACCTTCTCCACGCGAACCCGCAGTACGCCTACGTGGCGTACCCCGACGGCCGACAGGACACGGTCTCCTTGCGGGACCTGGCGCCCGCCGGCAACACACACACCCCCCCGACACCGATCATCCCCTCCCTACCACCGGCGCACCCCGCGACCGCCCCCTTCCCGGGAGGATTGGTCCTCCTCCCGTGCCCGCCCAGGAGTGAAACAGGAACGAACACCGAAACGCTCCCGGAGACGACAACGCCTGAACAAGCACCTGCACCACCACCGGGGCTGAGGCGATCGACGAGGAAGACCAGACCGCCCGCTCGACTCGTGGCATCCGCGTGACACCAAGAATGTTGTTGTACTGTAACAAAAAATTTTTTTTCCCTTACTAATATTGTAAATAGTTTCACAAACTTTGTACATAGCCCAGTGTAGGGCTAAAACTGTAGCAACATGTCCGAAACTTTCCTCCCAGGACCAGCCTTGTAAACCCCTACCACCATGCGAACCACCACCCCGCCGGGTTCCTTTTTAACACGGGGTGAATGTGGTAGTATGCATTAGGGGTCATGTGGGACTGTGAAGCCGTGATGCTATTGGCTGACAGATCCCGGGTCCTGGTTGGCTGCTGACTCCTGGCTCCGCCCTGAAGGCGGAGTATAAGAACCCGAGCTTCTCCCCGCCGCTTCATTCTGTTGCTGAACTGCTGGGGACAAGTCTCGCTTAATAAAGCCTGAATCGACTTTATCACTTCTCGTCTCTCTCGTAAGTCATTGTGCGCTACAGGCAGCAACTTAGCGTCTACATTAAGGAGCGAGATACGACCCACATTGCAGTGGGTCCTTATCCCGCTTCAAGATCAAAGAGATCGTCGCCTCCGACATTGTCGGGGGCAGGGTCCCCCCTCCCTTGATTCATTGAAGGCCCTTACCAGCAACAGGGCTATCAGGTCTACATACTTCCTGTAGAACTCCACCGGGAACCCATCCGGCCCCGGGACCTTCCCTGCCTGCATGCTCCCCAGTCCTTTAACCAGCTCCTCCACCCCAATTGGCACCCCCAAACCAGCCACCTCCTGGACCTCCACCCTTGGGAACCTCAACAGATCCAAGAATCGCCGCATCCCCTCTTTTCCCCCTGGGGGCTGGGACCTATACAGTTCCTCGTAAAAGGCCTTAAAAGCCTCATTCACTTTCTCTGCACTCCGCACCATAGTTTCCCTGCCATCTTTGACTCCACCTATTTCCCTCGCTGCCATCCTCTTAAGGAGCTGGTGTGCCAGCATCCAGCTCACCTTCTCCCCATATTCATATATCGCCCCCTGTGCCTTCCTCCACTGTGCCTCTGCATTCCCTGTGGTCAACAGGTCAAACTCCGTCTGGAGACTTCATCTCTCCCTGAGTAGTTCCTCATCAGGAGCCTCTGCATAGCTCCTGTCCACCCTTAAAATCTCCCCCACTAACCTCTCCCTTTCCCTGCCCTCTCTCTTCACCCTGTGAGCCCTGATGGAGATGAACTCTCCCCTGACCACCGCCTTCAGCGCCTCCCATACTACTCCCACCTGCACCTCCCCATTGTCGTTCGCCTCCAGATACCTTTCAATACACCCCTGCACCCTCCACACTTCCTCGTCTGCCAGCAGTCCCACATCCAAGCTCCACAACGGGCGTTCTCCTCTCCTACCCCAGCTCCAGCTCCACCCAGTGCGGGACATGGTCTGAAATGGCTATGACCGAATACTCCGTTCCCTCCACTTTCGGGATCAATGCCCTGCCCAGAACAAAAAAAATCTATCCGGGAATAGGCCTTATGCACGTGGGAGAAAAAAGAAAATTCTCTGGCCAAAGGCCTGGCAAATCTCCACGGATCTACTCCCCCCATCTAATCCATAAACCCCCTAAGCACCTTGGCCGCAGCCGGCCTCTTCCCCGTCCTAGATCTGGAACGATCTAATGCTGGGTCCAGCACCGTGTTAAAATCCCCACCCATTATCAAGCTCCCTACCTCCAGGTCTGGAATACGCCCCAACATCCGTTTCATGAATCCAGCATCGTCCCAGTTTGGGGCATATACATTCGCCAGTACCACCTCCGTCCCCTGCAACCTACCACTCACCATCACATATCGTCCTCCCTTGTCAGCTACTATGTTCTTGGCCTCAAACGACACCCCCTTTCCCACCAGTATTGCCACCCCTCTATTCTTCGCATCCAGCCCCGAATGGAACACCTGTCCCACCCATCCCTTCCTTAGCCTGACCTGATCTGCCACCTTCAAATGTGTCTCCTGAAGCATGACCACGTCCGCCTTCAGTCCCTTTAGGTGCGAATACTCGGGCCCTCTTCACCGGCCCATTTAGGCCTCTCACATTCCACGTGATCAGCCGGATTGGGGGGTTACCTACCCCCCCCCCCCCCCCCCCCCCCCCCCCCCGCCAACTAGCCATCTCCTATCTTAGGCCAGCCCCGTGCTCGCACCTCTCGCACCCTCCAGTCCCCCAGGCGGGGATCCCCCGCCCCGACCACCTCTTCCATTTTCAGTTCCCCCTCGGACAGTGCAGCAGCAACCCTAGAATCCCCCCTCTCACCCCCTCCCCCCCTCCCCGCTAGATCCACATCTAGCTCTTTTGCTCCCCCCATATTACTTCCGTGAGTCAGCTGACTTCTGCTGACCCTGGCTACCCCCGCCTTCCCGTTGATCTCCCCGTGTGGGAGTCTCTCCTCCTCCTTACCTTCCTACATCCCCACCCCCCCTTTGGTGTGGGAAAAAGCCCGCGCTTTCCTAAACCAGCCCCGCCCCCTATGGCGCAGCTCCTGTTGCGGCCATTATCCCAGTTCCCTCATCCCCGAGTCTCACCTCCCTCCAGCACCGACGCCCACATTCCCCATCATCATCATCTTGTCTACAGAAAAGAAAAAAGGTAATTTTAGGAATTTTAACCAGAACTCTACCCACATCCCCATCCATCATCCCACCCATGAAATATTCTTTACCCATATTTACAACCCCATATACAACCACATCCCCTCAGTTCAAGTCCAGTTTTTCCATCTGAATAAAGGTCCAAGCCTCTTCTGGCGTTTCAAAGTAATGGTGTCGGTCCTGATAAGTGACCCACAGACGCGCTGGCTGCAGCATGCCGAACCTGACTCTTTTTTTATGCAGCACTGCCTTGGCCCGATTGAAGCCAGCTCTCCTCTTTGCCACCTCCGCGCTCCAATCCTGGTATACTCGGATCACCGCGTTCTCCCATCTACTGCTCCGCACCTTCTTGGCCCATCTCAGCACACTTTCTTTGTCCGCGAAGCGATGGAACCTTGCCAACTATCGCCCTTGGCGGCTCATCAGCCTTGGGTCTCCTCACCAGGACCCGGTGAGCCCCTTCCAGCTCCAGGGGGGTCGGAGAGGCCTTCGCACCCATCAGCGAATGGAGCATCGTACTCACGTACGCCCCGGCATCACCTCCCTCCACTCCTTCGGGAAGACCCAGAATCCGGAGGTTCTTCCTCCTCGACCTGTTCTCCAGGACCTCAATTCTCTCCGCCCACCTCCTGTGCACCGCCTCGTGCGCCTCCATTTTTACCGCCAGGCCCAGGATCTCGTCCTCGTTGGTATTCACTTTCTCATTCACCTCACGAAGCTCCACCGCCTTGGTCTTCTGGGCCTCCTTCAGCCCCTCGATCGCCAACAGCATTGGCGCCAGCACCTCCCTTTTCAGCTCCTCTACACATCGCTTGAGGAACTCCTACTGGTCTGGCCCCTATGCTGCTCGCTCTCCGCCCTCTGCCATCTTGCCTTTTTCCCTTCGTTTTGGTCTCTGCTCCAGGGCCTCTTTCCTCGTCGTTCCACCGCTGATCTCTGCCATATATTGTGAGGGGGGACCTCACTGCACCTTCCCACACGGGATTAAATCGAAAAAAGTTCCGTTGGGGCTCCTATAGAGAGCCCGAAAGTCCGTTGCCGCGAGAGCTGCCGAAACGTGCGGCTTAGCTCCGCATCGTCGCAACCGGAAGTGGAAGCTACTATTAAAGATGTTATGGTAGGGTACTTAGAAAAAATTAAGCTGGAGTCAATGTGAATTAGGGGCAAAACTCTCCACGGGTTGGAGTATACCTGGAACAAAGGAAGATGGTGGTGGTTGGAGGTCAATCATCTCAGCTCCAGGACATCACTGCAGGAGTTCCTCAGGGTAGTGTCCTAGGTCCAACCATCTAAAGCTGCTTCATCAATGACCTTCCTTCCACCATAAGGGCATAAATAGGGATGTTCATTGATGATTGCACCACTCATGACTGCTTCAATATCTGAGGAGTTATGTTAAATTGCAGAATGACCTGGACAATATCCAGGCTTGGGCTGACAAGTGGCAAGTCACATTCACACCACACAAGTGCCGGACAATGACCATCTCCAAAAGAGAGAATCTAACCACCGCCCCTTGACATTCAATGGCATTACCATCACTTAAATCCCCCAAATATCAACATTATGGGGTTACCATTGACCAGAAACTGAACTGGACTTGCCATATAAATGCTGTGTTTACCGGAAAAGGTTAGAGGCTAGGAATCCTGAGGTGAGTAACTCACCTTCTGATTCCCCAAACCCTGTCCACTATCTACAAAGCACACGTCAGGAGTGATGTGCAGAGGGATCTGGGTGTCCGTGTGCATGAGTCACAAAAAGTTGGTTTACAGATGCAACAGGTGATTAAGAAGAAAAATTGAGTTTTGTCCTTCATTGCTAGAGGGATGGAGTTTAAGACTAGGGAGGTTATGCTGCAATTGTATAAGGTGTTAGTTAGTTGTGTTCAGTTTTGGGCTCCTTACCTGCGAAAGGACGTACTGGCGTTGGAGGCTGTGCAAAGGAGATTCACTAGGTTAATCCCAGAGTTGAGGGGGTTTGATTACGAGGACAGGTTGAGTAGACTGGGACAGCACTCGTTGGAATTTAGGAGGATGCGGAGGGATCTTATAGAAACATATAAAATTATGAAGGGAATAGATAGGATAGATAAGGGAGGTTGTTTCCACTGGCAGGTGAAAGCAGAACTAGGGTGCATAGCCTCAAAATAAGGGGAAGTAGATTTAGGACTGACCTTAGGAGGAACATCTTAACCCAAAGGGTTGTGAATCTATGGAATTCCTTGCCCAGTGAAGCAGTTGAGGCTCCTTCATTAAATGTTTTCAAGATAAAGATAGATAGGCTTTAAAGAATAAAGGGAGTAAGGGTTATGGTGTTCGGGCCGGAAAGTGGAGCTGAGTCCACAAAAGATCAGCCATGATCTCATTGAATGGCGGAGCAGGCTCGAAGGGCCAGATGGCCTACTCCTGCTCCTAGTTCTTATGTCCTTACGTTCTTATGTAATGGAATACTCTCCACCTGGCTGGATGAGTGCAGCTCCAACAACACTCAAGCAGCTTGACACCATCCAGGACAAAGCACCCGCACGATTGACACTCCATCCTCAAATATTCACTCGCTCCACCAGCGACACACAGTAGCAGCCATGTGTGCCATCTACAAACTGCACTGCAGGAACTCACCACGAGCAGGATTTTCTGACCCTTCCCTCCGGCGGGAACATCCGGCAGCCAATGTCGAGTTGTCTCCGCCACCAGAAAACACATCTTGGGGAGGTAGCAGAAAAACCCAGCTCAAGGTTCTTTTGATAGCACTTTTCAAACACAAGCCCACTACCATTTAGAAGGGCTGGGGCAGCTGACTCAAGTGATCACCACCACTGCCAAGTTCCCCTCGAAACTGTCACTATCCTGACTTGGAAATAAATCACCATTACTTCAGTATCACTGGGTCAGTATCCTGCAATTCCCATCCTACCAGTACCCACATCATATGGACTACAACAGTACAAAGAGGCAGCTCACCACCATCTTCTCAAGGGCAACCAGGGATGGGCAATAACTGCTGGCCGAGCCAGAATCATCCACATCCTGTGAACACATTTTTAAAAATTAAGCTAGTTATGCGCCCACTGCCGGCCCTGCTGGCATTTTACCGACATCAGTGGATGGTTCACTGCCCTGTGGAATGACTGCCAGGTAAACCCTGGCTCCCTCCCAGCAGATCCCCGGCATGGCCCTTCTTTTATGGCTGTCTGTAGCCCAGGCAAATGCTATCACTGGTGGGTGGAGCCTGGCTGGCCTCAGAATGATGCATAAAGAGAGCTCATTTTCTCTTCAAGGGACCTCAGCATTGAGACACCTGTTCTTTCTTCCTGCAGACTCAGTCATGGTAAACCTTATCAGTGGTGCTGCTGAGGCTGGCCAGCTGCTGACCCTCTAACTGGACCAGCTGCTCAAGGGTGTGGGGCTCTCCTCCTCAATTCGATGCTGGCGCCAATTAGCTGCTGCTGGTCCAATGCCACTCAAGGTTGCACTGCCCACAGGCACATTCCGGGCTCCATTTTTCAGTGCCAGCAGCAGGACTTCTTAGTTGCTGAGAAAATTCCAACTGAAGTGTTTGTCAATTCTGGCAATCAGAGGTTTCTTTTTCTTTTGTTCATTGGACATGGGCAGCGTGGGCTGCGCCCATCCTTAATTGCCTTTGAGGGGGCATTTAAGAGTCAACCACATTGCTCTTAAGTCTGGAGTCACATGTAGACCAGACCAGGTAAGGAGGGCAGATTTCCTTCCCTAAACGACATGAGAGAACCAGATGGGTTTTTACCACAATCGACAATGGTTTCATGGTCATCATTTTAATTCCAGATTTTTATTGAATTCAAATTTCACCATCTGGTGGGATTCGAATTCGGGTCCTCAGAGCATTACTCTGGATCTCTAGATTACTAGTCCAGTGACAATGCCACTACACCACCACCTCCCCAGAGCCGACAAATGAATATAACGTCAGAGGTTTTGAGATATTTTTTCCTAAAATATTTTTTTTTCAGTATTTTTATTGGCATTTTCAATTTCACATAGAGAAACTTTTGCGTCTGATATTTACAATTTATACAGTCCTTATGTACATACATCTTTCTTGATATATTTTCTCCCCCCTCTTCCCCTCTCCCTATTCCCCTCCCTGACCCCTCCTTGGTATCCTCCTCTCCACCCTGCGTGTTCTATCACTGAGCTCCTGTTCTCCCCTTTTTCCCCCCCCATCCTTCTGTGTTTTTTGATGCAGGCCTTGTGGGTTCATGGGGGGGGGGGCTTAATGCTACTCCTCCCACTCCTCCATGCTTCGCCCTGTCGTTCCCCTATGTCTCCTCCTCATTTTCTCCTCCCTTCACCTTTTGTACCTCTTAATGTGTGTGTCTTTCTCTGTTCTCAATGTTGGCCTCGAACAGGTCTTGGAACAGGCCGACAAATTGTCCCCATGCTTTCTGGAAGCCCTCTTCCAACCCTTCGATGGTGTACTTGATCTTCTCCAGCTGGAGAAATTCCACCAGGTCTGCCAGCCAGTCTGTAACTGAGGGTGATGCTGCTGATCGCCAGCCGAGCAGGATTCTCCAGTGTGCGATTAGGGAAGCGAAAGCAAGGGCGCAACCCTCTCCCCCATGTGTAGCTCTGGCTGTTCTGATACCCCGAAGATTGCCACTCTCGGACAAGGCTCCACCCTCACCCCCACAGCAATGGACATTGCCTCGGAGAAGGCTGTCCATAACCCTACAAATCTGAGGCAAGCCCAGAACATGTAGGTGTGGTTGCCCGGGCCCCTCTGGCACCGTTCACATTTATCTTCCACCTTCAAGAAGAACCTGTTCATTCGGGTTCTGGTTACGTGTGCTCTGCGCACCACTTTAAACTGCATGAGGCTCATCCTTGCGCAGGAGGAGGTGGAGTTGGCCCTTCTCAGTGCTTCACTCCAGAGTCTCTAGCCCACTTTCGTCTCCAGTTCGTCCCCCCATTTTTGTCTGGCTTCGACTAGTGATAGTCTCACCCTGTCCAGTAGCTGTCCGTAGGTGTTCCCGCAGTTTCCCCCTTCCTTACTGTTTGTGTTTATCAGTTCCTCTAATAGTGTGGTTCTCGGAGCCCTGGGGTATCCTACAGTCTCCTTGCGGTGAAAATGCTTCCCCAAAAGGTGCCTAAGTTCCTGTCCTTTCGGTAGTTCCAGGTCGTCACTCAGTGTCACTAGTCTGTCTCCCAGGTAAAGGTCCCTTACTGTTAGCTTCCTCCCCCATCCTGTCTCCATTTATTGAAAGTGGCGTCGAGCATGGCGGGTGGGAATTTGTGGTTTCCGCAGATGGGGGCCATGGAGGATACCCCGCTCAGACTGAAATGCTGCCTCATCTGGTTCCATGTCTTTAGTGTGGCTCCCACCACTGGGCAGGATGTGTATTTCTTCGGAGGGGATGGGAGCGCTTCCGTGACGAGGGCCCAGAGGGTTGTTCCCTTGCAGGAAGACTCCTCCATTCTCACCCATTCCATGGTGAGTTCACATATCCACCCCCTCAATCGCTCCACCGTTTTTGCCCAGTGGTAGTATTGTAGATTTGATAGAGTCAGACCGCCCATATCTTTTCTCCTTTGCAGTGTTGATTTGGGGATTCTTGGATTCTTGCGCCCCACCCATGCCCCACACAAACACAATGATCATTTGATCTATGCTGTGGAAGAAGACCTTGGGAATGAAAAGCGGTATATATCTGAACAGGAAGGGGAACCTCGGCAGTACATTCATTTTGACCGTCTGCTTGCTCCCCGCCAGGGAAGGCGGTAGCGTGTCCCATCTCTGTAGGTCCTTTTTAACGTCTGATGCTCGATCAATAACCCCAGAAGCGAGATTGCAGACAATTGAAGGCTTTATTACACTAGATGTTTCCCCCAGCAGCGCAGGTACAGAAGGCAGCTGATGGGGAGACACGGGCTCTTATACTCCGCCTTACTGGGCGGAACCAGCAGGCAGGCTTAACCAATGAAAACAGTACCTCCTACACCAATGGTCTTACAGCATTACAGGGTATTGTAATACTTCTAATACCGACTACCACAACGTCCTCTGCCAGACTGGTCAGATTCCACTTGTGGATCCGTGTCCAGTCCCGGGCTATCTGGATCCACAGGTATCGGAATTTGTTTTGGGCTAGTTTGAATGGGAGTCCCGCCAGCTCTGTCCCTCCCCATCAGGGTTCACCGGGATTGCCTCGCTCTTGCCCAGGTTAAGTTTGTAACCTGAGATGGCATGTAGAACATAGAACATTACAGCGCAGTACCGGCCCTTCGGCCCTCGATGTTGCGCCGACCTGTGAAACCACTCTAAAGCCCATCTACACTATTCCCTTATCGTCCATATGTCTATCCATTGACCATGTGGCACCGTGGTTAGCACTGCGACTGCAGCGCTGAGGACCCGAGTTCGAATTCCGGCCCTGGGTCACTGCCTGTGTGGAGTTTGCACATTTTCCATGTGTCTGCGTGGGTTTCACCCCCACAACCCAAAGATGTGCAGGTTAGGTGGATTGGCCATGCTAAATTGCCCCGAAATTGGAAAAGAAAAATAATTGGCTACTCTAAGTTTGTAACCCGAGAAGGTTCCGAACTCTGTCACTCACAGTGTGATCGCCAGGGGTTCAATTGGAAGGGCAAACAGGAGCGGAGACAGTGAGCATCCTGCCGTGTGCCTCTGTGCAGCTGGAAGTATTCAGAGCTGATGGTGTTGGTTTGAACGCTCGCCTTGGGGGCATTGTGCTGGATTTTCACCTAGGAGGTGAACCCTGTTCCTCATCCAAACTGCTCCAGTACTTCAAAGAGGTAGTTCCACTCGACTCTGTCAAAGGCCTTTTCTGCGTCCAGGGAAATATTCGCATCTGGTGTTCTCTCCCCGGGTGGGGGTGGGGGGGTCATTATTACATTCATCAGCCGCCTGATATTCGCTGTTAGCTGCCTTCACTTCACAAAGCCCGTCTGGTCCTTTACGACCACCTCTGGTACGCAGTTCTCCAGTCTCTTGGCCAGGACTTTCGCAAGTATCTTCGTGTCTTCATTAAGCAGCGAAATGGGTCTGTACGATCCGCATTCTGTCGGGTCTTTGTCCTTTTTCAGCGATATCATGGCCTGTGTTAGCGTAGGGGAAGGGTGCCCCTTGCTAGCAAGCCTGTGAACATGTCCCTTAAATGTGGGGCCAGAGCTGGTGAAAATTTTTTATAGATGTCCGCCGGGAGCCCATTGGGTCCTGGTGCCTTCCCTGCCTGCATGGTGCTGATGCTCTCCATGATTTCTCCCAGATCTATTGATGCTTTCAGTTCCCCCCACCTGTCCTCCCCCACAACTGGAATGTTCAGTCCATGGAGGAACTGTTTCATCCCCGCGCCCCCGTCGTGGGGCTCGGAGGTGTTCCGCCCTCGGTAGAAGGTCTCAAAAGACCAGTTGACCTCTTTTGGCTCAGTTACTAGTCTGTCTCTGCTGTTTTTTATCTACACTATCTTCCTTGTGATCACTTGCTTTTCTCCTGAAATATATCATAGAATCTCTGCAAGTGCACCTCACCCACTCCCACTCAAAGAACAAGAACAAAGAACAAGTACAGCACAAGGACAGGCCCTTTGGCCCTCCAAGCCTGTGCCAATCACGTGTCCTATCTAGACCAACAGGCTGTATCCTTCTATACCCCGTGTGTTCATGTGTCTATCTAGATAAGTCTTAAAGGTCGCTAACGTATCTGCCTCAAACACCTCACTTGGCAGTGCAGTCCAGGCCGCCATCACACTCTGTGTAAAAATTGTCCCCTGCGCATCTCCATTGAACCTATCCCCCTTCATCTTGAACTTGTGCCCCCTTTTAATTGTCATTTCCGCCCTGGGAAAAAGCCACCAACTGTTCACTCTATCTATACCCTACATAATTTGATAAACCTCTATCAAGTCGCCCCTCAACCTCTGACATTCTAGGGAGAACAATCCCTATTATTCAATCTCTCCTCATAGCTAATACCCTCTATACCAGGCAACATCCTGGTAAACCTCTTTCCTAAGTTTCCACGTCCTTCTGGTAGTGTGATGATCAGAATTGGACACAGTATTCTGGATGGCCTAATCAACGTCCTATATAACTGTAACATAACTTGCAAACTTTTATACTTGCCCACATATGAAGGCAAGCATGCCATGTGCTTTCTTTACCACCATTGCCACCTGTGCGGCCACTTTTAAGGATCTGTGGACCTACGCACTCAGATATCTCTGTGTGTCTATGCTGCTGATGGTTCTGCCATTTATTTTTTAGCTCCCACTTGAATTGGACCTACCAAAATGCATCATCTTGCATTTGTCTGGGTTAACTTCCATCTGCCATTTCTCCGCCCAATTTTGCAGCCTATCTATTGATGCACGATCAATAACCTCAGAAACGAGATTGGAGACAATTGAAGGCTTTAATACGCTAAATGTTTCCCCCAGCAGCGCAGGTACAGACGAGCTGGACCCTCTTGACCAATGGGTCCGATTTCGGAGCAGGACGGGTCCGGGAGATGCCAGCCAGGTCGGGAGCGAGGTCCCAGAGGAGGACTTCCTGGGGAAGACAAGGAGACGTTCGTGAGGTGTTTGGTTGGTCGTGGTGCAGAACAGTGACCGGATGGAGTGGAGGTCATCCGAGAGGACTGCCTGCCAGCGGGGGACTGGGAGATTCCTGGACCGTAGGGCCAATAGGACGGTCTTCCAGACCGTTCCGTTCACCCTCTCTACCTGTCCGTTTCCCCAGGGGTTGTAACTGGTCATCCTGCTCGAGGCAATGCCCTTGCTGAGCAAGAATTGACGCAGTTCGTCGCTCATAAAGGAGGACCCCCTATCGCTGTGTATGTAGGCGGCGAAACCAAACAGTGTAAAGATACTGTGGAGGGCTTTTATGACGGTGGCTGCGGTCATGTCGGGGCAGGGGAAGGCGAATGGGAACAGGGAGTACTTGTCAATCACATTCAGGAAGTACGTGTTGCGGTCGGTGGAGGGGAGGGGGCCTTTGAAGTCCATACTGAGGCGTTCAAAGGGACGGGAAGCCTTTATCAGGTGCGTTTCTCTGGCCTGTAAAAGTGCGGCTTGCAATCCGTGCAGATTTGGCAGTTCCTGGTGGCTGTCCTGACCTCCTCGATGGTGTATGGCAGGTTGCGGGTCTTGATGAAGTGGAAAACTCGAGTGACCCCCGGGTGGCAGAGGTCCTCGTGGAGGGCTCGGAGGTGGTCCACTTGTGCGTTGGCACATGTGCCGCGGATAGGGCATCAGGAGGCTCGTTTAGCTTCCCAGGACGATACAAGATCTCATAGTTGTAGGTGGAGAGTTTGATCTTCCACCGTAAAATCTTGTCATTTTTTATCTTGCCCCGCTGTGCATTATCGAACATGAAAGCAACCGACCATTGGTCAGTGAGGAGAGTGAATCTCCTGCCGGCCAGGTAATGCCTCCAATGTCGCACAGCTTCTACTATGGCCTGGGCCTCCTTTTTGAGGAATGGCGGATTTCGGAGGTGTGGAGGGTGCATGAGAAGAAGGCCACGGGTCTGCCCGCTTGGTTGAGGGTGGCCGCCAGAGCTACGTCGCTCCCCACCTGGAAGGGGATTGACTCGTCGATGGCGTGCATCATGGCCTTTGCAATGTCTGCTTTGATGCGGCTGAAGGCCTGGCGGGCCTCTATCGACAGGGGAAGAACATAAGAACATAAGAACTAGGAACAGGAGTAGGCCACCTGGCCCCTCGAGCCTGCTCCGCCATTTAATGAGATCATGGCTGATCTTTGTGGACTCAGCTCCACTCTCCGGCCCGTACACCATATCCCCGAATCCCTTTATTCTTTAGAAAGGCATCTATCTTTTTCTTTAAAAAGTTTAAAGAAGGAGTCTCAACTGCTTCACTGGGCAAGGAATTCCAGAGATTCACAACCCTTTGGGTGAAGAGGTTCCTCCTAAACTCCGTCCTAAATCTATTTCCCCTTATTTTGAGGCTATGGCCCCTAGTTCTGCTTTCCCCGACAAGTGGAAACAACCTGCCCGCATCTATCCTACCTATTCCCTTCAGCATTTTATATGTTTCAATAAGATCCCCCCCGCATCCTTCTAAACGCCAATGAGTACAGTCCCAGTCTACTCAACCTTTCGTCATAATCTAATCCCCTCAACTCTGGGATCAACCTAGTGAATCTCCTCTGCACTCCCTCCAGTGCCAATATGTCCTTTCTCAGGTAAGGAGACCAAAACTGAACACAATACTCCAGATGTGGCCTCACCAACACCCTATACAATTGCAGCATAACCTCCCTAGTCATGAACTCCATCCCTCTAGCAATGAAAGGCAAAACTCAATTAGCCTTCTTAATCACCTGTTGCACCTGCACACCAACTTTTTGCGACTCGTGCACCAGCACACCCAGGTCCCTCTGCACAGCAGCATGTTTTAACATCTTACCGTTTAAATAATAATCCATTCTGCTGTTATTCCTCCCAAAATGGATAGCCTCACACTTGGCAACATTGAATTCCATCTGCCAGACCCTAGCCCATTCAGCTAACCTATCCAAATCCTTCTGCAGACTTCCGGTATCCTCTGCACTTTTTGCTTTACCACTCATCTTAGTGTCGTCTGCAAACTTTGCCACATTGCACTTGGTCCCCAACTCCAAATCATCTGTGTAAATTGTGAACAACTGCGGGCCCAACACTGACCCTTGAGGGACCCCACAAGTTACAGGTTGCCAACCAGAGAAACACCCATTTATCCCCACTCTCTGATTTCTGTTAGTTAACCAATCCTCTACCCATGCTACCACTTTACCCTCAATGCCATGCATATTTAGTTTATGCAGCAACCTTTTGTGTGGCACCTTGTCAAAAGCTTTCTGGAAATCCAGATATGCCACATCCATTGGCTCCCCGTTATCTACTGCACTGGTAATGTCCTCAAAAACTTCTACCAAATTAGTCAGACACGACCTACCCTTTGTGAACCCATGCTGCGTCTGCCCAATGGGACAATTTCCCTCCAGGGGCCCCGCTATTTCCTCCTTAATGATAGATTCCAGCATTTTCCCTACAACCGAAGTTAAGCTTACCGGCCTATAATATACCCGCTTTCTGCCGACCTTCTTTTTTAAACAGTGGTGTCACGTTTACTACTTTCCAATCCTCTGGGACCACCCCAGAGTCTAGTGAATTTTGATAAATTATCACTAGTGCGTTTACAATTTCCCTAGCCATCTCTTTTAACACTCTGGGATGCATCCCATCAGGGCCAGGAGACTTGTCTACCTTTAGCCCCATTAGCTTGCCCAATACTGCCTCCTTAGTGATTGCAATCATCTCAAGGTCCTCACCTATCATATCTTTATTTCCATCAGTCACTGGCATGTTATTTATGTCTTCCACTGTGAAGACTGACCCAAAAAACCTGTTCAGCTCCTCAGCCATTTCCCCGTCTCCTATTATTAAATCTCCCTTCTCATCTTCCAAAGGACCAATATTTACCTTAGCCACTCTTTTTTTGTCTTATATATTTGTAGAAGCTTTTACTATCTATAAGACCATAAGACCATAAGACATAGGAGCGGAAGTAAGGCCACTCGGCCCATCGAGTCCACTCCACCATTCAATCATGGCTGATTTCAACTCCATTTACCTGCTCTCTCTCCAGAGCCCTTAATTCCTTGAGAAATCAAGAATTTATCAACTTCTATAAGACCATAAGACATAGGGCTCTGCTTTTATGTTCTGAGCAAGTTTACTTTCATAGTCTACCTTACTCTTCTTTATAGCTTTTTTAGTAGCTTTCTGTTGTCCCCTAAAGACTTCCCAGTCCTGTAGTCTCCCACTAATATTTGCCACTTTGTATGTTTTTTCCTTCAATTTGATACTCTCCCTCACCTCCTTCGATATCCACGGTCGATTTTTCCCCTTTCTACCGTCTTTCTTTTTTGTCTGTCTGAACCTTTCCTGAACACTGTGAAAGATCGCTCGGAAGGTTCTCCACTGTTCCTCAACTGCTTCACCATGAAGTCTTTGCTCCCAGTCTACCTTAGCTAGCTCTTCTCTCATCCCATTGTAATCGCCTTTTTAAGCACAAAACACGAGTGTTTGATTTTACCTTGTCATCCTCCAACTGTATTTTAAATTCCACCATATTGTGGTCGCTCCTTCCAAGAGGATCCCGAACTATGAGATCAATAATCAATCCTGCCTCATTACACAGGACCAGATCTAGGACAACTTGTTCCCTTGTAGGTTCCATTACATACTGATCCAGGAAATTATCCCGGACACATTCTATAAACTCCTCCTCAAGGCTGCCTTTACCAACCTGGTTAAACCAATCGACATGCAGATTAAAATCTCCCATGATAACCGCTGTACCATTTCTACATGCATCTGTTATTTCTTTGCTTATTGCCTGCCCTACCATCCTGTTACTATTTGGTGGCCTATAGACTACTCCTATCAGTGACCTTTTCGCCTTACTATTCCTGATTTCCACCCAAATTGATTCAACCTTGTCCTCCATAGCACCAATATCATCCCTTACTAATGCCCGGGTGCCATCCTTAAACAACAAAGCTACACCACCGCCCTTACCGTCCATTCTATCCTTTCATATAGTCTGATACCCTTGGATATTTAACTCCCAGTCGTGACCATCTTTTAACCATGTTTCAGTAATGGCCACTAAATCATAGTCATTCACGATGATTTGCGCCATCAACTCATTCACCTTATTCCGTATAGAACATAGAACATAGAACATAGAAAATACAGCACAGAACAGGCCCTTCGGCCCACGATGTTGTGCCGAACCTTTGTCCTAGATTAATCATAGATTATCATTGAATTTACAGTGCAGAAGGAGGCCATTCGGCCCTTTGAGTCTGCACCGGCTCTTGGAAAGAGCACCCTACCCAAACTCAACACCTTCACCCAACACCAAAGTCAATTTGGACATTAAGGGCAATTTATCATTGGCCAATTCACCTAACCTGCACATCTTTGGATTGTGGGAGGAAACCGGAGCACCCGGAGGAAACCCACGCAGACACGGGGAGGATGTGCAGACTCCGCACAGTCAGTGACCCAAGCCGGAATCGAACCTGGGACCCTGGAGCTGTGAAGCAATTGTGCTATCCACAATGCTACCGTGCTGCTCTTGAGAACAAATAAATCTACACTATATCATTTAACCGTAATCCATGTACCTATCCAATAGCTGCTTGAAGGTCCCTAATGTTTCCGACTCAACTACTTCCACAGGCAGTGCATTCCATGCCCCCACTACTCTCTGGGTAAAGAACCTACCTCTGATATCCCTCCTATATCTTCCACCTTTCACCTTAAATTTATGTCCCCTTGTAATGGTTTGTTCCACCCGGGGAAAAAGTCTCTGACTGTCTACTCTATCTATTCCCCTGATCATCTTATAAACCTCTATCAAGTCGCCCCTCATCCTTCTCCGTTCTAATGAGAAAAGGCCTAGCACCCTCAACCTTTCCTCGTAAGACCTACTCTCCATTCCAGGCAACATCCTGGTAAATCTTCTTTGCACCTTTTCCAAAGCTTCCACATCCTTCCTAAAATGAGGCGACCAGAACTGTACACAGTACTCCAAATGTGGCCTTACCAAAGTTTTGTACAGCTGCATCATCACCTCACGGCTCTTAAATTCAATCCCTCTGTTAATGAACGCGAGCACACCATAGGCCTTCTTCACAGCTCTATCCACTTGAGTGGCAACTTTCAAAGATGTATGAACATAGACCCCAAGATCTCTCTGCTCCTCCACATTGCCAAGAACTCTACCATTAACCCTGTATTCCGCATTCATATTTGTCCTTCCAAAATGGACAACCTCACACTTTTCAGGGTTAAACTCCATCTGCCACTTCTCAGCCCAGCTCTGCATCCTATCTATGTCTCTTTGCAGCCGACAACAGCCCTCCTTACTATCCACAACTCCACCAATCTTCGTATCATCTGCAAATTTACTGACCCACCCTTCAACTCCCTCATCCAAGTCATTAATGAAAATCACAAACAGCAGAGGACCCAGAACTGATCCCTGCGGTACGCCACTGGTAACTGGGATCCAGGCTGAATATTTGCCATCCACCACCACTCTCTGACTTCTATCGGTTAGCCAGTTCGTTATCCAACTGGCCAAATTTCCCACTATCCCATGCCTCCTTACTTTCTGCATAAGCCTACCATGGGGAACTTTATCAAATGCCTTACTAAAATCCATGTACACTACATCCACTGCTTTACCTTCATCCACATGCTTGGTCACCTCCTCAAAGAATTCAATAAGATTTGTAAGGCAAGACCTACCCCTCACAAATCCGTGCTGACTATCCCTAATCAAGCAGTGTCTTTCCAGATGCTCAGAAATCCTATCCTTCAGTACCCTTTCCATTACTTTGCCTACCACCGAAGTAAGACTAACTGGCCTGTAATTCCCAGGGTTGTCCCTAGTCCCTTTTTTGAACAGGGGCACGACATTCGCCACTCTCCAATCCCCTGGTACCACCCCTGTTGACAGTGAGGACGAAAAGATCATTGCCAACGGCTCTGCAATTTCATCTCTTGCTTCCCATAGAATCCTTGGATATATCCCGTCAGGCCCGGGGGACTTGTCTATCCTCAAGTTTTTCAAAATGCCCAACACATCTTCCTTCCTAACAAGTATTTCCTCGAGCTTACCAATCTGTTTCACACTGTCCTCTCCAACAATATCGCCCCTCTCATTTGTAAATACAGAAGAAAAGTACTCGTTCAAGACCTCTCCTATCTCTTCAGACTCAATACACAATCTCCCGCTACTGTCCTTGATCGGACCTACCCTCGCTCTAGTCATTCTCATATTTCTCACATATGTGTAAAAGGCCTTGGGGTTTTCCTTGATCCTACCCGCCAAAGATTGTTCATGCCCTCTCTTAGCTCTCCTAATCCCTTTCTTCAGTTCCCTCCTGGCTATCTTGTATCCCTCCAATGCCCTGTCTGAACCTTGTTTCCTCAGCCTTACATAAGTCACCTTTTTCCTCTTAACAAGACATTCAACCTCTCTTGTCAACCATGGTTCCCTCACTCGACCATCTCTTCCCTGCCTGACAGGGACATACATATCAAGGACACGGAGCACCTGTTCCTTGAACAAGTTCCACATTTCATTTGTGTCCTTCCCTGCCAGCCTATGTTCCCAACTTATGCACTTCAATTCTTGTCTGACAACATCGTATTTACCCTTCCCCCAATTGTAAACCTTGCCCTGTTGCACGTACCTATCCCTCTCCATTACTAAAGTGAAAGTCACAGAATTGTGGTCACTATCTCCAAAATGCTCCCCCACTAACAAATCTATCACTTGCCCTGGCTCATTACCCAGTACTAAATCCAATATTGCCCCTCCTCTGGTCGGACAATCTACATACTGCGTTAGAAAAGCTTCCTGGACACACTGCACAAACACCACCCCATCCAAACTATTTGATCTAAAGAGTTTCCACTCAATATTTGGGAAGTTAAAGTCGCCCATGACTACTACCCTATGACTTCTGCACCTTTCCAAAATCTGTTTCCCAATCTGTTCCTCCACATCTCTGCTACTATTGGGGGGCCTATAGAAAACTCCTAACAAGGTGACTGCTCCTTTCCTATTTCTGACTTCAACCCATACTACCTCAGTAGGCTGATACTCCTCGAACTGCCTTTCTGCAGCTGTTATACTATCTCTAATTAATAATGCCACCCCCCACCTCTTTTACCACCCTCCCTAATCTTATTGAAACATCTATAACCAGGGACCTCCAACAACCATTTCTGCCCCTCTTCTATCCAAGTTTCCGTGATGGCCACCACATCGTAGTCCCAAGTACCGATCCATGCCTTAAGTTCACCCACCTTATTCCTGATGCTTCTTGCGTTGAAGTATACACACTTCAACCCCTCTCCGTGCCTGCAAGTACTCTCCTTTGTCAGTGTTCCCTTCCCCACTAATATAATAATATAATAATACTACGAGCATTCAGGTAAAGTACACTTATGCTGTTTTTTATGTCTTTGTTATGAATCCTAACACCTTGATCAGTAACTTTTTGCAAATTATTTTTCCTCTTACCCTTTCTCCTAATTTTCCTTGTCTTTGAACTCATATCTCTACATAATAACCTGTCACGTAACCTGCTGCCTTGCTCTCCATTAACCATTACACTGTCCATAGCTTTACCCTTCCCTTCCCCCCAACTTGCTAGTTTAAAGTCCTTGTGACCAACCTATTTATCCTATTCGCTAGAACACTGGTCCCAGAATGGTTCAGGTGAAGACCGTCCCAACGGTACAGGTCCCTCCTGCCCCAGTACTGATGCCAATGCCCCATGAAATGGAATCCCTCTTTCCCGCACCACTCCTTTAGCCACGTGTTAACTTCCCTAATTTTCTCAACCCTATGCACGTGGCTCGGGTAGCAATCCAGAGATTATAACCCTGGAGGACCTGTTCTTTAATTTAGTCCCTAGTGTTTGATAATCCCCAAAAAGGTTCGCTTTCCTAGTCTTACCTATGTTGTTAGTCCCAACGTGGACCACAACAACTGGATCCTCCCCCTCCCTGTGGATTGGATCAGTGGATGGGCCTTGTCCGCATAGTTGGGGACCCACTGGGCATAGTAAGAAAAAGAACCTAGGCAGTGCTTCAGGGCCTTGGAGCAATGCGGAAGGGGGAACTCCGTAAGGGGGCACATGCGTTCAGGGTCGGGGCCTATCATTCCATTACGCACTACGTAGCCGAGGATGGCTAGGCGGTCGGTGCTGAACACGCATTTATCTTTGTTATACGTTAAGTTCAGGATTTTTGCGGTTTGGAGGAATTTTCGGAGGTTGGTGTCGTGGTCCTGCTGGCCGTGGCCGCAGATGGTGACATTATCGAGGTACGGGAATGTGGCCCGTAAACCGTACCGGTCAACCATTTGGTTCATCTCGCGCTGGAAGACCGAGACCCTGTTAGTGACACCAAAGGGAACCCTTAAGAAGTGGTAGAGCCGCCCATCTGCCTCGAAGGCAGTGTATTTGCGGTCACTAGTGCGGATGGGGAGCTGGTGGTAGGCGGACTTAAGATCCACCGTGGAGAGGACCTTGTATTGCGCGATCCTATTGACCAGGTAGGATATACGGGGGAGAGGGTACGCGTTGAGCTGCCTTAACCTGTTGATGGTCTGACTGTAGTTGATGACCATCCTTTGCTTCTCCCCGGTCTTTACCACCACTCCTTGAGCTCTCCAGGGGCTGTTGCTAGCCTCAATGACACTTCCTTCAGTAACCGTTGGACCTCTGACCTAATAAAGATCCGGTCCTGGGCACTATACCGTCTGCTCCTGGTGGCGGTGAGGTTCGCAAACAGGGAAGGCGGATCGACCTTGAGGGTTGCGAGGCTGCAGACAGTGAGGGGGGCTATAGGACCGCCGAATTTGAAAGTTAGACTTTGGATGTTGTACTGAAATTCCAACCCTAGGAGTGTGGCCACGCAGAGGTGGGGAAGGACGTAGAGTCGGTAGTTTTTGAACTCCCTTCCTTGGACTGTGAGGTTAGCTACACAAAACCCCTTGCTCTCTACTGAGTGAGATCCGGAGGCCAGGGAGCTTTTTTGATTAACGGGGTGAACGGGGAGAGAACAGCGTCTTACCGTGTCGGGGTGTATGAAGCTCTCTGTGCTCCCAGAGTTGATTAGGCAGGGCGTTTCATGCCCATTGATAAGCACCGTCGTCGTAGCAGTCCCAGTGGGCTGGGGTCCCGGGAGTCCATCCAAGGTGGCGACGCCCGGAGGCCACACGTGGCCCTGGAGGAGGAAGATGGCGGCGCCCTCTGGCCGCATGGGGACCGTGGAGAGGGTTGTGATGGCAGTCCGTATTCGCCGCCGGAGACCGCAGCGACCGCCCGGGCCTGGCATACCGCCACAAAGTGGCCCTTTTTACTGCATCGCTTGCCGGTGGATGCAAGGGCCAGACAGCGCTGTCGGGGGTGATTGGCTTGCCCGCAGAAATAGCAGCGGGGCCCCCGGGTATGCCAGGCTGTCTCGCAGCACAAGCTTGTGGGGTGATGAGGAGATGCCTCAGGGTCGGCCGTGGGGGGGTTCCACGCTGCCCAGGGGGCTGCCGCGCGATTGGGGATGTAAGCGTGGGCGTTTCGGGAGGCCACATCCAGGGAGCTGGCAAGGGCCCGTGCCTCCTTGAGGCCTATTGTCTCTTTCTACAGCAATCGTTGGCGGATTTGGGAGGACAGCATACCTGCAACAAAATCATCCCGTATTAAAAGTTCGTCGAAACTTGCGGGCAGCTGCAGTTTCTTCCCAACACCAGGAGTGCACGGTAGAATTCATCCAGTGATTCCCCAGGGATTTGTTGCCTCGTCGCTAGCAGATGTCGGGCGTAGTCCTGGTTTACAGGGCGAATATAATGTCCTTTCAGCAGTTCCATTGCTGCATCGAAATCGTCCGCGTCCTCGATGAGGGTGTAGATTTCTGGGCTCACCCTCGAGTGCAGGACTTGAAGTTTCTGTTCTCCCGTGGGTGTGTTTTCGGCCATCCCGAGATATCCGTTGAAGCACGCCAGCCAGTGCTTGAAGGTTGCCGCTGAGTTTGCCGCATGGGGGCTGAGTTGCAGACACTCCGGCTTGATTCGGAGCTCCATTCTTTTAAATCTAACGTATTAAATTGATGCACAATCAATAACCTCAGAAACAAGATCGGAGACAATTGAAGGCTTTAATACGCTAGATGTTTCCCCCAGCAGCGCAGGTACCAATGGTACTCCGGCATTACTAGGTACCGTAATCCTCCGAACACAGACTACCACATTTATATCCTGCTGTATTCTCTGACAATCTTCATCACTATCCACAACTCCAGCAATCTTAGTATCATCCGCAAACTTGCTAATAGACACACTATGTTTTCTTCCAATTCATTTATATATATTACAAACAGCAGAGGTCCCGGTACTGATTATCATGAGTTACAGACTTCCATTCGGAAAAACATCCTTCCACTGCTACCCTCTGCCTTCGATAGCCAAGACAGTTCTGAATCCATCAAGCTAGTTCACCCCTGATCCCGTGTGATTTAATCTTTTGCATCAGCCTGCCAAGAGGGACCTTGACAAATGCTTTACTAAAGACGGTGTAGACAACATCTACAGCCCTTCCCTTATCAATCATTTTTGTCACCTCCTCAAAAAACTCAATTACATTAGTGAGACATGACCTCCCTCGTACAAAACCATGCTGTCTGTCGCTAATAAGACCATTCACTTCCAAATGTGCATAGATCCTGGGTTGGATTCTCCGCACCCCGACGCCAGAATCGCGTTCAGTGACGGGGCAGAGAATCCGTTTTCCTGCACGAAATCGTGACCGCCACCGGTTCTGCGATTCTCCACGCCCCAAAAAGCGGCGTACCCGGGGAGTACGCTGCGCCGAGTGTCCACCGCCTCAGGCCATTGCTTGAGGCCCACCCCGCTATTCTCCGTCCCCGGCCAGCCCAATTCCCGACGGTGTGTTTCTGATATTGTCCTGATGTTCGGAAAACTCGGGAGTCGGCAGCAGACTCAGTCCGCGCCGCCACAGTCGGGGGTGGGCCGATCGGAGGGCAGTGGGGGCCTAATTTGGGACTGGGGGCTATGTGTGTGGATGGTCCGGGTCGGGCGAGCGTCTGGTGCGGGGAACTAGTTCTGAGGTGCAGGTCCGCGGGCCGAGTCTGCCATGGAGCACGGCGCGGCTGCTGGAGGCCTCCGCTGTGCGCATGCGCAGCCTCTGACCCGGAAGTGCGGGGGGCCATATCAGCAGCTGGAGCTGCGAGCTCCACGACAGCTGCCTGCTAGCCCCCTTCAAGACTGTGAATCTGTGTCCTTTTGACACCAGTTTCCCTGGCGTGAAAGACCACAGTTTTCACGACGGCGTGGGGACATAGGCCCAAAACGGAGAATCCAGCCCCTTATCTCTGACAATCGTTTCCAACAATTTCACTATCACTGACGTCAAGCTCAGATGCCCTTTTCCATGGCCTCTGCAACTTTTGTCCTGGATAATTATCCAATGTAGAAAATTGGGTTGGAATGTTTATCACCAGTAACCAAAATGACACAAAAAGTGAGAATGGTGTAAGCACTAAAAGTAGAGAAACGTTTGCTGAAGTTGCCAATTTTTTTTAATGATAGGTTATTGTTTGTAAATGAGCCGGTGACTAATTTTGGCAGGTGGGGGAGGGGAAGAAATTCTGCCAATATTTACCAACCACTCCCGTCGCCAGAAGGTGTTCATTCCTTGCTGACAGCTAGTCATGCATGAGCTTTGATTGTGAACGATAGCTGAAAAATCAATTAGTATCACACACATTGCAAACCCATTCTACTTCGACTATGCACACACACAGTTCAAGAATTGGAAGATGAAATCCTGTTACTCCTTTCAGCACCAAGATCAATTATAGTTCCACTATGATTGCCCTTACTGAAATTTACTTACTCGTCAGAATTAAACCCGAGTGCTTTCTGATGCAAAGGCTTTAGTTACTCACTGGATAAACTTGTTGAGAATTGGAGGAACGATGCCCAATTATTCTAAGCATCAACGATGCCCAATTATTCTAAGCATCACATGAGTTAAGGAAGTTAAGTTCCATTATGGTAACATGTCATACAAACATTTGACACTTTATTTAGAAATATTAAAAATTTTGTTGGCTCAGCACTGAATTGTTTTTAACTTTCGCAGTAACATTTCTGTAGCACATCCAAAAATAATACAAGAGCAGAATTTTCCATTTTCTCAGTCTGAGCTATAAAAAGAGAGACATTCCATCTGACTAAACGGCACGCAGTCTTTTTATTCAGTGTTGTATATGAGCCAAAACATTTTTAAGGATTAAAAATTACAGAAAGCTGAAGAGCTGAGTAATATATGTGAAATAACACTGCAAGTGGGCAAAAATTTAAACTGGCAGAAATATACTCGAGAATGTCAAATAGAAAATTCTTACCAGAATACATTGTGAGATACTTTACAGAGCAATATATGATCAATGATCATGTGCTGTTGATTATATTTGCTGCAATAAATTCTCTAGTTTAATTTTACTGAAGAATGAATACATCTCAAGTTCAGAATTTTGTCATTGCAATTTCTTTTCTGAAGCTCACAGAAAAATTAAAGTATTTTCAGAAGAACTTTTCTATGGTTATGAACTCCACAATATTGTGATGAAATCTCACAAAACCATCAATGTTACATGATCACCATTAATCAAATCAGTTAACAGTTCACCTTGACAATCAATGGCATTACCATCACTGAATCCCCCACTATCAACATCCTGTGGGTTACCATTTGCCAGAAAGGGAATTGGATCAGCTATAAAATCCACTTGCCTGGACGAGTTCAGCGCAAACAATAATCAAGAAGCTCACACCATTTAGGACAAAGCAGCACACTTGATTGCTGCCCCATCCAGCACCATACACCTTTCACACTGTCCATGCCCAACACGTGTGGCTGTAGTTTGTACCAACCACAAAATGCACTGCATCAAAATGCACTGCAACTCACCAAAGCTGCTTCGACAACACGTTCCATCCTTGTGACCTCTACTGTTCAGAAGGACAAAGGCATGGGACCATCACAGCCTAGACGTTTCCCTCCAAACCATCACCATTCTGACTTGGAAATATATCGCTATTCCTTCATTGAAAAACCTCTTTAACAGTACTGTGGGTGCACCTACACCACATGGACTGCAACGGATCACAAAGACAGCTCATCATCACTGTCTCATGGGTAATCAGGGATGGGCAATAAATGCTGGTCTAGTCATTGAAGCCCTCATCCCGTAAATGGTTAAATGAAAAAAAATCATTCATCCACATCCACAACATCTGACAAACAATAACACAACTTCTCTCAGAATAGAACAAATATTAAAAAGCAATAAAACTCGTGAAAAATGCCTGGGTTTTTCCATAATTAAAGCTCACAGGTGGAGGAAAGCATGATTTGGAACAAGCAATTTCTGATAATGGCTGTAAAGTGCTTTGGAATGCATTTACTTTATGAAATGTGCTGAACAAATGCAAGTCTTTCTTCTCCTTCTTTCATAGACAATGAGAGAGCAGTTTCATTATTTCCAGTAGGTGTCAGCTTTGGCTTAGCTGTAGGACTCTCAGAGGTTGTAAGTCTAGTCCCATCCCTGTTATCTAGAGTGACTCTTCCATGTTGCACTGAAGGAGTGCTGCATCAGTGGAGGTACATATTGTTTGTCCGTGGTATTAAACCAAAACCTTGACTTGCCTCTCAGGTGGTTGTAGAAGATTCCATGGCTTTATTTGAAAAACAGCGATAGAGTTTGCCTTTCCTCCGACCAACATTTACCCCTCAATCAACACCACCAGGAAACAGGTTCTTTGGTGAGTTTTCTGATGGCTATTTGTGAGGTCTTACTGTGTCCATATTAGCTGGATATCTCTAAATTAGAAATTGTGATCATACCTCAAAAGTACTGTGGTAGTCTGTGTAGAGGTATTACGGTACCTGGTAATGCTGGATATTGTATGTTTCCTATTGGTCAAGCTGTATGGTAGCTCCACCCTGCAAGGCGGGGTATAAGAGCCCATGCCGCCCCAGCAGCCTTCTTTCTGTACCTGAGCTGCTGGGGGGAAACATCTAGCTTATTAAAGCCTTCAGTTGGACTACAACCACGCTTTATAGAATTTTTTAAAATAGAATTTTACAGTGCAGAAGGAGGCCATTCGGCCCATCGAGTCTGCACGGGCTCTTGGAAAGAGCACCCTACCCAAGGTCAACACCTCCACCCTATCCCCATAACCCAGTAACCCCACCCAACACGAAGGACAATTTTGGACACTAAGGGCAATTTATCATGGCCAATCCACCTAACCTGCACATCTTTGGACTGTGGGAGGAAACCGGAGCACCCGGAGGAAACCCACGCACACACGGGGAGGATGTGCAGACTCCGCACAGACAGTGACCCAAGCCGGAGTCGAACCTGGGACCCTGGAGCTGTGAAGCAATTGTGCTATCCACAAGGCTACCGTGCTGCCCACGGTAAAATGCTTTAGTGGTCATTGATCGTGCATCAAGTACATACTTGGTTATAAAGCACTTTAAGATGTCCAGAGGTAATGTAAGGCATTAAAAAGTGGAAGTTTATCAAAAGAACACAGAGTTTAATGCCATTGCCAGCTGCTTAATTCTCTTTGTGATATATAGTGCGTTGGTTTTGTATAAGTGACATAATATTGGTGGCAGGATAATAAAGATGCCGTGGTGGGAATTGAGGGTGCACAGAGATTAGGTTACAGACACTAAAAACTATATGACAGTTTTGAGGTTGTCAGCTGCCCAGAAATCAATAATCATTTATACCAGCATCAACATTATACCAATGCATTCCTTTTGGGTCCACACCAAGACAATATAGAGCAGGGAAACACTTAATGCCCTCCAGTGGAATTAATAGGCGAGGACAAGGACCCAAAGATCTGTATCCAGGTGCTGAGATTCTTTGAACGTATGTTCTGAGGAAGTTAAGGGAACAGCATTTGACAAAATAAATAAATAGAACAAATTATTTGTTTATTTTACTAATATATATTTAACCATTTTTCAAGGAAAGGTTAAGAGTACAACAACAATTTTTTTTTAAATTTGTAAATACCCAATTCTTTTTTTCAAATTAAGGGGCAATTTACCGTGGCCATTCCACCTACCCTGCACATCTTTTTGGGTTGTGGGGGTGCGACCCACGCAGACACGGGGAGAATGTGCAAACTCCACACAGACAGTGGGCTGGATTCTCCGCCGGCGGGATGCTCCATTTTGCTGGTAGCCCGGGGGTTTCCCGACGGTGTGGCGGTGCCCCACAATTGGATTCCCTATTGACCTGCAGGCGTAACGAAGCATCCCGCCAGCGGGGTGAAGCTGAAATGTGGCGTGGCGGGGCGGAGAATCCAGCATAGTAACCTGGGGCCAGAATCAAATCCGGGTCCTCAGCGCCAAGAGGCAGCAGAAAATTTTAAATTATCTGAATTAAAGAGAGCAGCATGAAATGCTTGTGACCCCTGCACTCATAGAACATAGAAAATACAGCACAGAACAGGCCCTTCGGCCCACGATGTTGTGCCGAACCTTTGTCCTAGATTATCATTGAATTTACAGTGCAGAAGGAGGCCATTCGGCCCTTTGAGTCTGCACCGGCTCCTGGAAAGAGCACCCTACCCAAACTCAACACCTCCACCCAACACCAAGGGCAATTTTGGACATTAAGGGCAATTTATCATTGGCCAATTCACCTAACCTGCACATCTTTGGACTGTGGGAGGAAACCGGAGCACCCGGAGGAAACCCACACAGACACGGGGAGGACATGCAGACTCCGCACAGACAGTGACCCAAGCCGGAATCGAACCTGGGACCCTGGAGCTGTGAAGCATTGTGCTATCCACAATGCTACCGTGCTGCCCTTAAGAACAAATAAATCTACACTATATCATTTTACCGTAATCCATGTACCTATCCAATAGCTGCTTGAAGGTCCCTAATGTTTCCGACTCAACTACTTCCACAGGCAGTGCATTCCATGCCCCCACTGCTCTCTGGGTAAAGAACCTACCTCTGATATCCCTCCTATATCTTCCACCTTTCACCTTAAATTTATGTCCCCTTGTAATGGTTTGTTCCACCCGGGGAAAAAGTCTCTGACTGTCTACTCTATCTATTCCCCTGATCATCTTATAAACCTCTATCAAGTCGCCCCTCCTCCTTCTCCGTTCTAATGAGAAAAGGCCTAGCACCCTCAACCTTTCCTCGTAAGACCTACTCTCCATTCCAGGCAACATCCTGGTAAATCTTCTTTGCACCTTTTCCAAAGCTTTCACATCCTTCCTAAAATGAGGCGACCAGAACTGTACACAGTACTCCAAATGTGGCCTTACCAAAGTTTTGTACAGCTGCATCATCACCTCACGGCTCTTAAATTCAATCCCTCTGTTAATGAACGCGAGCACACCATAGGCCTTCTTCACAGCTCTATCCACTTGAGTGGCAACTTTCAAAGATGAATGAACATAGACCCCAAGATCTCTCTGCTCCTCCACATTGCCAAGAACTCTACCGTTAACCCTGTATTCCGCATTCATATTTGTCCTTCCAAAATGGACAACCTCACACTTTTCAGGGTTAAACTCCACCTGCCACTTCTCAGCCCAGCTCTGCATCCTATCTATGTCTCTTTGCAGCCAACAGCCCTCCTCACTATCCACAACTCCACCAATCTTCATATCGTCTGCAAATTTACTGACTTGCAAGGTTGGCATGCAAAACGATAATTTAAAAGCATCGCCCGAACAGGGACTTGCATCCTGGACCCTCAGATTAAAAGTCTGATGCTCTACCGACTGAGCCACCCTGGCTACAACAACAAGTTGAATTTATATAGCATCTTTAACGCAACAAAATCTCCCGAGGTGATCACAGAATATAAGAAATACTGGAAAGATGAATGTAACCTCTGTTCTTCATGTAAAATGTGCTGGGTCAAACATTGCATACATTCCCTTCACTTGTGTAGATCGGAGTTCAAATTAAAGGCAAATTGCAGATGGACCTCTCCTTACTTGTCCTCAGTAATTTTGGCAGCCTCAGTTCAACTGTTACTGCATGAAATTCAACAGAACTGAAACTGTCCAAAATGCAATATGAATCAATGATATGAATCAGAGACTGAAAGGTAATTATGATATTGGCTCAGTTGCCTATATTCATGACTCTAAATCAGATTGACTATGAATTCAAGTCTATGCCAAGGCTGAAACAAATGCCCTGACACTCCTCGGGACCACTGCATTGTTCAATGCAATGAAATGGAATCCATCTCATCATATTCCTGCCTGCTGACTCCAACTGGCTCGTTGGTCTAGGGGTAAGATCCTCGCTTCGGTGTTTGTGCTACATGAAAATGTGAGAGGTCCCGGGTTCAAATCCCGGACGAGCCCTTTGATGGTGTTCCTTATAGGGGCTGGTTTAGCTCACTGGGCTAAATAGCTGGCTTTCAAGGCAGGCCAGCAGCATGGTTCAATTCCCGTACCAGCCTCCCCGAACAGGCGCCGGAATGTGTCGACTAGGGGCTTTTCACAGTAACTTCATTGAAGCCTACTTGTGACAATAAGTGATTTTCATTCATTTCATCCCAAATTGCAGCAATAAAAAAATTTACATAGCCAGGGCAGGGTATGGATTCAATAGTCTTTTGCTTGGGGCCTTCCATTAGGCTTTTGCAGGACAAACAAGTATTTGTGCAATTATACATCCACTTAAGCAGGTATTTGGGCCTTGATTGAAGAAATCATCCCAAAACAGTAGCTCCTAAAATGCAGCATTCCCACTGAAATCTTTATGGATGCCAAGATTGTATTCCTGGGACATCCTCCTGACATGCCCTCTTTAATTCAGTTGGAGAAAGGGATGAAAGATATGTTAATGCATTAGACGGCTGATAGGGTAAAATCCTGGTGGAACTGAGTTCTGTGTGAATTCTGGGGATGTCCCCACCCTCAGGCAAAAATCACCCATTGTGCTTCTTGGAGCTGAGGACGTTGGAGTCAATAACCTAATCCAACATGTCAATAGGATACTGATAGAGTGATGCATTATAGGAGCGACTGCTTTGACAACTTTTTAAACCAAAATCTATGATCAGGTGGATTCCTTGGCACCACTGATGTGTGTAAATTGCCTGTTAGATTTACTTGTGGTGGGATTCTGTATTCCTGAGTCGAAGCGTTGACGCTGGAGCAGGATTCGTCGACTTTCACGGCAGCAAAACTTACACCCCACCTGGACCGATTTAACGACTGTTAAGAGACTAGCACCGGCACCACGTGAAACACAATCAATTCCAATATTAAAAGTGCCAGATTCGCAGGATTCGCGATTGATACTCAGGAGGCTGACAAGTTGCAGCTGCATATACACACTTCACTCCCTACACACGCCATCTCAGCCGACAAGATGGTAGTGAGATGAGTGGCACCCCGTTTCATGGACGCCAAGCTGGAGACCCTCCTGGATGCAGTGGAGGAGAGATGGGCCACCCTGTACCCTGGCTCGGGAAGGAGGCTGCCAGCTGCCGCCGTTCGCCGTGCCTGGGCACAGGTGGCAGAGGTGGTCAGTGTCACGATCAACACCATCCGGACCGCCTCAGAGTAGCCAGGGTGAGCAGGCAACACTGTGCCCCGACTACTAACCCCTGTCTCACGCATCGGTAACCACCTCCCCCCCCCCCCCCCCCCCCCCCCACAGCTGAAGGGCTGCCGAACCCCCACCCTGCACAACTTGCCGGCATCAATACCGGCCGGGTGCCCTGGGCACTGAGGCCACCGTTTCCCTATCCCCCGGGCTGCGTGCCGACCGGCAATAAGAGAACTGCTCGAAGGCAGCCCTCGACATCAGACCCAAGACACCCCGGAGCTAAAACCCGAGATGACACTGATTTCCCCTCATAGCTGTCTCCAACACCTTCCACCATTCCAGAGACAATCACCTCGTTTGGACACTTTAGTGAAGAGGCTCCTGGGACACTATCTGGTGCTCACTACACAGCTGATCCGGTAGAGCAGGTGGGGTAGGAACACCCGAGGGGGCAGACGGTCAGAGGGCGGGCTGACCCCAGGAACTAGCTGTCGTCCAGATGGGTTTCGGGCTCCTGGATTGGACGGTCCCATCGATTGTGCTGATACAGTCACAGAGCCAGGGACTACTTGAGGAATTGTCGCAGAGCATCCAGTACCTGCAGGTGCAGTTGGAGGAGTCTAACTGCATGCAGGAGCAGGAGGTGATGCCGACCATGCGTGCCACCCAGGCTAACACCGCACTGGTAGCATCCACAGTGGAGGCATTGGGGAGTGGAGGGGGGTGCGTTGGCTATGGATCAGCATGTCCAAGGCCTGGGACATTCTGTGCAGGTGCTGGCCGGGGCCACTGAGGCAGCCATATGCCAGAGTCACCTGGAAATTGCAGCAGTGCTTCTGAGCGTGGTCCAATCATAACGGGCCACGGCTGAGAATGTTGGCAGCATTGGCCAAGTGCTGGCCGACATGGCGCAGGCACAGAGGGCGGTGTCCCAGTCCCAAAGGGAGATGGCGCTGTCACTAGCTGATGTGAAACAGATAGAGAAGGTGGTGGCACAGCCAATGGGTGATGTGGCGCAGTCCCAGGCGGTGATGGCCCACTCCCTGTGCTCCATGGCTGCAAGCATGCAGACCCTGATCAAGACCAGAGCGGGCCTCCAGGGCTGGCACCGCCAGGTGGCGGGGGAGCCTAAGGAGATAGCTCCGCGCACACCTCCAACCCATGGAGTAGCCCAGGAGCCACCGGGCACCCCGAGGGAGGAGGAGGTGATGGGGCCAGTGCCGGTGACTCCTGCAGTTGAGGTGCCGAAACACCGCAGCATCTCGGCCCCCCCTGTCCCTGGTGCATATGGTGGGCAATGAGCAGAACAAGGTGGCATTACGCCACCTGGGTCACTGGAGCAGCATCCGTATCCATCAAGCTCGACCTTCCCAGTAGATGGCCACGGCCACCAACGGGGACCCAGGTCGCAGGACAGGAATCATAGCAGGCCACCTCCACTCCTGATGTACTATCTGGGGATCCACCTAGGCGTAGCGTTTGGGCCCATCAGGCCAGAAAGCTAGACACCAGTTAAGTTGGCATCCTGGACAGGTCCCCACTCGACGCCTGGAGCGAACCTGTGGCGTAAAAGTTCAGAGCAACTGTCATCTTGACGGTCACTAGGAGCGGGTGTCCTTCCCCATTCCCTTCTGGTGCCAGGTGTGCCATGATCTGGCAGATATTTTTTAAAATATTTTTTTAAATTAAGGTTTTGCAAAGTTTTTCATAATAAATAGTAATAATCCTAACACAGCAAAATAGAGTGGACATTAACATAGTGCAAAAAGAGAATATACAATAGCAATTGACTAGATGTGACCCCACGCACCTCAGTCTTCCCACACCCTCCCAACGGAGCACTCACCCCCACTCCCCTATGGGTCGCTGCTGCTGACGTTTTAATTCTCCCTGAGAAGCCATTGGACGGTATTATGCCCCCGCTCAACAGCAGCAGCTCTGTACACTTGGCAAAATTATTTACACACATAAGTAGGCATCTGTTCGTGGTGTTGTCGTCCCTTGCTTCTCCCAGACGGAGTTCGCTGCCGTTGTCGTCTTGTTCCGCTTCTGCGGCCCTCCCGTCTTCCCCGTTTTCTCTGTTCCTGTGGATGTTAAGTTTGTTAACGTTTCCCTGCCTCCCCCTCCCTGGCTCTCCTCTATTGTTCCGTCTCTTCCCTCTACCTCCCCCTCTCCCCGCTCCTTCACACCCCTCCCCTCCTGTGGCTCGCCTTTCCTTCCTCTTAGATTTAGCTGCCCCCCCCCCCCCCCCACTCCGGGTCTATCTCTCCCTCTCATGCTTTGGCTACTCTCCCCCGTTTCTTGGCTACCTGGCTATTCTTCTGCTTGTTTGTTGGCCACAAACAGGTCTCGGAACAATTGGGTGAATGGCTCCCACGTTCTGTGGAAGCCGTCGTCTGACCCTTGGATGGTAAATTTGATTTTCTCCATTTGGAGAGACTCCGAGAGGTTGGACAGCCAGTCTGCAGCTTTGGGTGGTGCTGCTGACCGCCAGCCGAACAGGATTCTACGGTGAGCGATCAGGGAGGCAAAAGCAAGGGAACAGATCTGGCTGGTCTGAAACCCCGAAGACCACCACTTTCGGGCATGGCTCCACCCTCACCCCCACCACCTTGGATATTGCCTCGAAGAAGGCTGTCCAGTACTCCACAAGTCTGGGGCAAGACCAGAACATGTGGGCGTGGTTGGCTGGGCCTCCTTGGCACCGCTCACATCTGTCCTCCACCTCCGGGAAGAACCTACTCATACGGGTTCTTGTTAAGTGGGCTCTATGTACCATTTTTAGTTGCGTCAGGCTGAGCCTTGCGCACGTGGAGTTGACCCTATGCAGTGCTTCGCTCCAGAGTCCCCACCCTATTTCGATCCCCAGGTCCGCCTCCCACTTCATTCTTGTTGCGTCCAATACGGTGTCGGCCCTTTCTACCAGTCGGTCATACATGTCACCACAGTTTCCTTTATCTAGTATGCTTGCGTCCAGTAACTCTTCCAGTAGTGTCTGTCGTGGTGGTTGTGGGTATGTCCCTGTCTCCTTTCGTAGGAAGTTTTTTAGTTGCAGGTACCTTAGCTCGTTCCCCCTGGCTAGCTGGAATTTCTCTGTCAGTTCGTCCAGTGTTGTGATCCTGCTGTCCGTGTATAGGTCCCTGACTGTCAGTGTCCTTCTGTCCTGTCTCCACTGAAGTGTTGGGTACTCTGCTACACAGACGAACCAACACGGTTGCGAATGGTACAACGCAGTTTTATTTCAAACATCTATTTACACTGGTAAACTGTTTACTGAGGTTCGATCATGACCCTTGAGTCTGTGGACCTATTCCTAATTCTATCTTGTAGTGGCACTCAGCACATGGTGGATGTCTGAGTGGCTTGTAATGAGCTCTGTGCCCTGAGCTCGAGTGCCCAGGAAGTGTCGTGTTCCCTGTTTTGCACTGTGTATGCTCTTGCCTGTGATTGGCTGTCGTGTTGTGTGTGTTGATTGGTCCGTTGATCTGTCCATCAGTATGTATGTATGTATGTGCTATGATGTTTATCTGAATATCATGACATCCCCCCTTTTTTACAAGAGCATGTGCCTATGTGGTCATAAATAGAGACGTGTACTGAGTGTAGCTAAATGTGTGTGTGCAATATTTACAGCATGTACATGGGGCTAAACTATATACAAGGAGCGATGTCGGGTGCGACATAACAACGAGGTTGTACCATAAACAAAGAACGGGGAAATGTTGAACGACAAAACAAATTCCTGTAACGATAAGAACAAGCAGTCTCATAAGTCCAGTCTAGTAGGTGGTCGACAAATTCGGGTTGACCATTAGGGTGGCACACCATTCATCACCCAGATTGATCGTGTTAACTTGCACCGGCTGGTGGGTCCTGGCTGGAGACATTCGGTTCCCATCAATGACCGCAACACAGAAGGCGTCCCAGTCGTCTGTGTCACTGGTCTGGATATCGTCTGGGCACGACTCATAATAAGGAGGCTGAATGGTCCGCACGTCCCTGCGAGGTTGACGGAGTTGGGGAACATTGACAGGTTGAGCTGCTCGACAGCAAGCAGCATAGTGGCCCACCTTGCCACAGCGGAGGCATTGTCAGGTTCTTGCGGGACATTGCCGCTTTGAATGTGCGGCTCCACAGTTGCTGCACGTCATGATGTCATGGCGTTTTTTGCGCCACTGCGTATGCGCAGTTCGGTCTTGCGTCGAGCGCGCCTGTGCATCACGTCCCTCAGTGTTGCCGTAGTTTTTGGCGCGCATAAGCACGGGAGGCCTCGAAAAGCGCGCGAAATGGCCGCTCTCGTCCGGGCCGCGGGCCGGGAGGAACTCGATCGCCTGGACCCATTCAGCCTCGTAGGGTGCCTGCCTCGCTGATCTGGCCGCATAGGACCCCTGCCGCGCCGATTCGGCCACCTGAAATTGGGTATAGCGGCTAGTCGCGTTTTCGTGCAGGACACAGGCTTCGATTGCGGAGGCTAAGGTGAGGCCTTTTATTTTTAAGAGCTGCTGGCGTAGGGTGCCCGAGGTGACCCCAAAAACGATCTGGTCCCGAATCATGGGATCGGAGGTGGTGTCGTAACCGCAGGACTGCGCGAGGATGTGGAGATGCGTAAGGAATGACTGAAAGGGCTCATCCTTACCTTGCCGGCGCTGCTGGAAGACATATCTCTCGAAGCTCTCGTTGACCTCGATGTTGAAGTGTTGGTCGAGCTTGAGAAGGACCGTCTTGTATTTGTCTTGTCCTCCCCTTCCGCGAACACCAGGGAATTGTAGACATGGATGGTGTGTTGACCTGCCGTGGTGAGGAGGATGGCGATCTTTCTGGTGTCCGAGGCACTTTCCTTTTCGTTGGCTTCCAGAAAGAGCTGGAAGCGCTGTTTGAACAGCTTCCAATTAACGCCGAGGTTTCCAGCGACTTGCAGCGACTCCGGTGTGTTGACGGTGTCCATGGCGCAGGATGGCAGATTCTGGAGGATTTGTAGGTAGGTACCAAAGTCACTCCTGGTACTATGAAGTGTTGGGTACTCTGCTACACAGACGAACCAACACGGTTGCGAATGGTACAACGCAGTTTTATTTCAAACATATATTTACAGTAGTAAACTGTTTACTGAGGTTCGATCATGACCCTTGATTCTGTGGACCTATTCCTAATTCTATCGTGTAGTGGCACTGAGCACATGGTGGATGTCTGAGTGGCTTGTAATGAGCTCTGTGCCCTGAGCCGTCTCCTGCTCGACTGCCCAGGAAGTGTTGTGTTCCCTGTTTTGTACTGTGTATGCTCTTGCCTGTGATTGGCTGTCGTGTTGTGTGTGTTGATTGGTCCGTTGATCTGTCCATCAGTATGTATGTATGTATGTGCTATGATTACCTGAATATCATGACACCCACCTTTTGAAGGTGGCGTCAGTCAGCGCTGGCGTGAACCTAAGGTTGTTGCAGATGTGAGCTTTACCCGACGTTCTGGTCAGGCCAAATTGTTGCCGTAATTGGTTCCAGGACTGGAGGGTGACTATTACCACCGGGCTGCTGGAGTGTTTTTTGGGTGAGGATGGGGATGGGTGTGCCACCGTGGCGAGGGCCCGGAGGGTGGTCCCCATGCAGGAGGCCTCTTCCGCGCGCACCCACTCGGCTTCTGGCTCCTTGATCCATCCTCTTATTCGCTCGGCCGTCGTCGCCCAGTGGTAAAGTTGTAGGTTTGGGAGGGCAAGCCCCCCCCCTGTTTTTTGTGAGACCTTCTTTGGGACCCTAGCATTCTTCCCCCCACCATACGAACGCCATGATTAGTTTTTCTAGTGCTTTGAAAAAGGCCTTGGGGATGTAGATCGGGATGGATCTGAATAGGAAGAGGTACCTGGGCAGCACGTTCATTTTGATCGTCTGGACTCTCCCCGCGAGGGAGAGTGGGAGTATGTTCCATCTTTGCAGGTCCTTTTTTACTTCCTCTGTCAGACTGGTGAGGTTCCATTTGTGGATCTCTTTCCAGTCTTGGGCTATTTGGATCCCCAGGTAGCGGAATTCGTGTCGGGCTTGTTTAAGCGGCAGTCCTGTTAGTGCTGCCCCCCCTACTTGTGGGTCTACCAGGAAGATCTCGCTTTTGCTCATGTTGAGTTTGTAGCCCGAGAAGGCGCCAAACTCTTTCAGGAGTGTGATGATTCCGTCCATGCTGCTCTGTGGATCCGAAATGTAGAGGAGCAGATCATCTGCATAGAGGGAGACTCTGTGCTCTCTGCCTCCCCTTCGGATCCCCCTCCAGCTCTTTGCTGCTCTGAGCTAGTGGTTCAGTCGCGAGAGCGAACAGCAGCGGGGACAGTGGGCATCCTTGTCTGGTGCCCCTGTGCAGCTGGAAGAATTGGGAGTTGGTATTGTTGGTCCGTACGCTCGCCATGGGAGTGTTGTATAGGAGCTTTACCCAGGAGGTGAACCCTGTTCCAAGCCCGAACTGCTCCAGTACCTCTATGATGTCGATTTCCATTCGACTCTGTCGAAGGCCTTTTCTGCATCTAGGGAGACGATCACCTCTGGTGTTCTCTCCCTGGAGGGGGTCATTATCATGTTCAGCAGGTGCCTGATGTTCGAGGTAAGCTGTCTACCTTTGACAAAGCCCGTCTGGTTCTCTGCGACCACCTCAGGTACACAGTCTTCTATCTTTTGGCTAAGATTTTGGCCAGTATTTTGGCGTCTGCATTCAGCAGTGAGATGGGTCTGTATGACCCACATTCCGTTGGGTCTTTGTCTTTCTTAGCTATCAGCGAGATTGAAGCCTGTGCTAGCGTGGGCGGCAGTGTGCCCCTCGCTAGCGAGTCTGTGAACATCTCCCGCAGGTGCGGGGCCAGTGCTGTCGCAAATGTTTTGTAGAAGTCCGCCGAGAACCCGTCGGGTCCCGGCGCCTTCCCCACCTGCATGGAGCTAATGCTGTCCATGATCTCTCCCAGTGCTAATGGTGCTTCTAAGCCCCGTCTTTTGCCCTCCCCCACGACTGGAATGTCCAGTCCATCTAGATGTATTTGCTGGTTAGCTCGGTTGTTGTGTCCTGTCTTTCCCATGTACCGAGCTGTGAGAGCTGGCTCTGCTGGCTGTCTCTGAGCTGACTCTGAGCTGACTCTGGCTCCTCTTTAAATTCTAGTCTTCCTTAGATGTATTAGCTATTTTAGCTCGGCTGCTTTGCCCTGTCTCTTTCCCATGGCACAGGGCTAAATCGCTGGCTTTGAAGGCAGGCCAGCAGCACGGTTCAATTCCCATACCAGCCTCCCCGAACAGGTGCAGGAATGTGGTGACTAGGGGCATTTCACAGTAAGTTCACTTGAAGCCTACTTGTGACAATAAGCGATTTTCATTTCATTTCATTTCATTTCAAGGAACCGTTCATCTCAGACTCCCCCATTGGGGGCTGTTTTTGAAAACTCACCACTATTCTTAGAAGTCCCCCTGTACCAAAAAGGGCCGACATTCTCAATGGTGATCAGGGATTCTCACTCCCCGACTCCGATGCAAGCTTCAGTGGGTGCTATTCAGGTCAAACTATGTTTTCAAGTTATCCCCCGGTATAACCCATACCTTCACCAAAGATTTAATCTACTTACCACTTAGTAGCATCGATCCTGGGTCCCGCATTGCTAAGTAAGTAAAGTAGACTTTGGAATAACCACTATTTCAGGTTAAATTAAGTTATTTTATTATTATATTTTTTCTTTTAAAAGCTGCAAATACTTTCTTTACAGAAAGGAAAAAGATCTTGCCTCTGGATCCTTCTGGTTGGTTGAAGGGACCTTCAGACCCAACTTGATAATCAATCTTCTTTAAAGTCTGGTCTTCTTTAGATGTATTTGCTGGTTAGCTCGGTTGCTGTGTCCTGTCTTTCCCATGTACCGAGCTGTGAGAGCTGACTCTGCTGGCTGTCTCTGAGCTGACTCTGAGCTGACTCTAGCTCCTCTTTAAATTCTAGTCTTCCTTAGATGTATTAGCTATTTTAGCTCGGCTGCTTTGCCCTGTCTCTTTCCCATGGCCGAGCTGACGGTAATCTAACTCTGAACTGCTTCTCCCCTCTCGCTCTCTCCCTCTGGTTCTGGTTCTGGTTCTGGTTACTGCTCTGGTCTCTAGGTTTATATATTTTTCTAACAGTTATTAAGTTTTTATGACATTATTGTAAATTAACATTTTTCACTTTGATTGTAAAAAGTATCTTTGATCTAAACTTTCTAATCCAACTAAGTATTTATTTTGACATGACTTCATCTTATTGATCTGATTACATTGTTTCCTTTGTGATATTCAAAGATGCTTTGACTTCAAGACTGTTACTTTTAATTCCTGTCATTTCTATAGTTTCATTTTCCAATTGTGTCCTCAGCTCATAATTTTGACTTTGGTTTTGGCTTTGAATTATGTTTCTCGTAGACTGATAGTCTCCAGTATTCCTTAATATACCTGGTATTAGCAAATTTTCACACCTAGAATTATCACCAAATTCAACTGAACCTCATCCATTCTTTTCCAGATCCTTACTAAGATAGTTACTTTCAATGAAGGTGTGAGCCATTGTTTATGGCTTCATTCAAAATCCTGTTTGTCTTGTTTGCTAAGCCTGCTTGACCAAGGCTATCTGCATTTTACAATCCTCTCCTGGCAGCTGCTGTTAACCCTTTGAGGGATCTTTCCCTGTATCCTCTCATGTTTCTCTCAGATCAGATATTGCCAGACTTCCATGTTTCAAATGACACATCCTTCCATATTTTCAATAACAGGGCTCTGAGGTGTACAGCCCTTGGTAGAAGGCCTTGAAGGTTTTGTTGATCTTTTCTGTTTCTGTTTCTAGAGTGCCTCTGGTATCCCTGATTTGGGCAATTTCTCTGGTGGCTGCCTGCTTTCTCAGCTGGTGTGCCAACAGGCGGCTTGCTTTGTTTCCGTGTTCGTATAGGGTCCCACGTGCCTGGCGGAGTTGGTGCACTGCTTTCCTGGTGGAGAGCAGGTCAAAGTTCCTTTGTAGCTCTTTCCTCTCTGCCAGGAGCTCTACGGTTGGGGCCTCGGAGTATTTACGGTTTACCTCCAGTCTGGAGTCGACCAGCTGCTGCCTCGCCACCCTTTCCTCCCTATCTCTTCGCGCTTTGAAAGCGATGATTTCCCCTCTTAGTACGGCCTTTAGTGCTTCCCAGAACGTGGAGGGTGAGACCTCCCCATTCTGGTTGTTCTCTGTGCATTCTGCAATGGCCCGTGATAACCTTTTGTTGAAGGCCTTGTCCACTAGTAGGGCGACGTCTAACCTCCATGTGGGGCGTTGGGCCCTGCCCGTCTCCAACCACACGTCCATGTAGTGTGGAGCGTGGTATGATATCACAATTGCGAGTATTCCACCTTGTCTATCCCCAGAAGCACCGTTTTCCCTACCACAAAGAAGTTAATTCTGGTGTATACATTGTGTACTGGGGAAAAGAAGGAGAATTCCTTCTCCCCCGGGTGGGCGAACCTCCAGGGGTCCACCGCTCCCATCTGCTCCATAAAGTGACTGAGTTCCCTTGCCATGCTCGAGGTTTTCCCCGTTTTGGGGTTTGATCTGACTGTCTTTGGGTCCTGTACACAGTTGAAGTCCCCCCCCCATGATTAGTCGATGCGTCGCTCTGTCAGGGATGTCGTGTTGGGTGTTCCCCCCCCCATGATTAGTCGATGCGTCGCTCTGTCAGGGATGTCGTGTTGGGTGTTCCCCCCCCCCCATGATTAGTCGATGCGTCGCTCTGTCAGGGATGTCGTGTTGGGTGTTCCCCCCCCCATGATTAGTCGATGCGTCGCTCTGTCAGGGATGTCGTGTTGGGTGTTCCCCCCCCATGATTAGTCGATGCGTCGCTCTGTCAGGGATGTCGTGTTGGGTGTTCCCCCCCCATGATTAGTCGATGCGTCGCTCTGTCAGGGATGTCGTGTTGGGTGTTCCGATGCACAAATGATCCAACACGGCTGTAAATGTAAATGGTACAACTCTGTTTTATTGTCTAATCTTAGATTATCATAGAATTTACAGTACAGACGGAGGCCATTCGGCCCATCGAGTCTGCACCAGCTCTTGGAAAGAGCACTCTACCCAAGGTCAACACCTCCACCCTATCCCCATGACCCAGTAACCCCACCCAACACTAAGGGAAGCTTTGGACACTAAGGGCAATTTATCATGGCCAATCCACCTAACCCGCACATCTTTGGACTGTGGGAGGAATCCGGAACACCCGGAGGAAACCCACGCACACACGGGGAGGATGTGCAGACTCCACACAGACAGTGACCCAAGCTGGAATCGAACCTGGGACCCTGGAGCTGTGAAGCAATTGTGCTATCCACAATGCTACCGTGCTAATCAACGTTAACAACTAACTACTGGCTTGGGTACATGCTTCACCAGCTAACCTGTGGACCCAGCTTTATCACTATCTTAGTGAGGCACTCAGCACATGGTCTATGTCTGAGTGGCGCGCTGTGAGCTCTGTGCTATCTCCTGGTAGAATGAGCGGGAACTGTGGTGTTCCCTGTTTTATAGTGCGTGTGCTCTCACTGGTGATTGGCTGCGATGTTATGTGTGTGCTGGTTAGTCCAACTGCCTGTCCATCAGTGTGTGTGTGATTGCACCATGAAATGCTGATGTGGATATCATGACAAGGGATTTCTGCCATGGTCTTCTTGATGAAGTCGTGTCGTTCCAGTTGGGTGCATACACGTTAACTAGTACTACCGGTGCCCCATCCAGGGCCCCGCTGATCATGATATACCGTCCCCCTGGGTCCGTAACTCTCTTTGTCGCCCTAAACATCGTCCTCTTGCCGATCAGTATTGCCACCACCCTGGCCCTTGTTCCATAGCAGGAATTGTAGGTTTGCCCCACCCAGCCCTTTCTTACCCGCAGTCGGTCCTGCTCTCTCAGGTGTGTCTCTTGGAGGAAGACTATATCGGCCCTCATATTTCTTAGGTGGGTGAGGACTCTGGATCTCTTCACTGGGCCGTTGAGTCCCCTTACGTTCCAGGTGACTATCCTAGTGGGATTAACTATATTTACCTGGTGGACGCTTTGTTAGGGGGCCGTCCAGGATGGCCGCTGTCACTGCTCCCTCCATGCGGTCGGGTCCCTGCGCTCCAGGGTTTCCCTTTGTCCCGGAGGCACCTGACATGGCCGCTCACTGTGCGTCCGCCATGCGGGTAGTCCCCTGCACTCTGGGGACACTCTCCCTTCGCCCAGAGACCGTACTGGGTGGGTGCTTGCAGCGATTCCTTGTTTCGAGCCCTTGGTTGTGGTACTTTGTAGCCCAATTCCTTTTCTAGCCTTGTTTGTCCCTCCTTCCCTGTGTCGCCCCTCCCCGGTCTCTCCTTCCCTGTGTTTCCCCCCCCCTCGTCTCTGTTGAGTGCCCCCCCCCCCCACCTCCAGCCTGGCGCCTCCCCCTGTGGTGTTGGGTGCTCTGAGGTACAGATGAACCAACACGGTTGCAATTGGTACAACGCAGTTTTATTCCAACTTGTGGTTTACAGATCTGTCTTGGTACTCAGCACGTGGTGACTGTGTGAGTGTCTTGTTAATGAGGTCCTGGCCTTGTCCTGTCTCCAGATGGACTGGCCACCAGGTGTCGTGTTTCTTATACTGTCTCTGTCCTTGTCTGTGATTGGCTGTCGTGTTATGTGTGCTAATTGGTCTGTTGGTCTGTCTATCATGATGTGTGTGTTTGAATATCATGACATCCCCCCTTTTTTACAAGATTATGTGCCTACGTGGTTATAAATATGAATGTGTCCTGAGTGCAGCTAAAGGTGTGTGTGCGTGATATTTACAGCATGTACATGTGGCGTAACTATATACATGGGGCGATGTCAGGTGTGGCATGCTAACGAGGTTGTACCATAACAAAAGAAGAAAAACTTTGAGGTGTGGTCCGGTCAAACGAGATCTGGAACGATAAAGCAGTAACATGTTACAATACAATAGTTTCGAAACTTTGACGTGTGAACAGTCTCATAAGTCCAGTCTAGTAGGTGGGTGCCGAATTCGGGTTGACCGCCTCAAGGGTGGGTCGAGAACCACCGGCTGAGGTGCGAGCCTGGCCACGGGCGGCGACAGAAGGGGCATGGTATATGGCAGCTCCACGAAGTCACTATCAGGAACCATTGGAGGACACGGCGTCTGTGTACGGTTCCGTTGCGAGCGTGGAAGTAGGCGAAGGGCTCGGCGATTGCACCTACGCACCGATCCATCCGTCATGCATACCAGGAACGAGGTGGAGTCTTTTTCTTTTCATGTGTGTGGTGGTGCTGTCGGATGGCATCTTGTAGCTGATGGGTCGTTGACATTGAAGAGGTACCATCAACAAAATCATTCAAGGTCATGGATGTGCCAGATGTTGAAGTCGGATGAGACTGTGCATACTGGTTCTGGCCACATGCTGTGCTGGAAGGGTGATTCTGCTGAGAAGCGTTGAAGCATGTCGCTTTGGAGACAGAATTGCCGCTCGCATCAATGTCTGGTGATGGTGTGAAACTAGAACCTTGCATCTGATAGGAATATGCTGTCTGGCCAGTCTGTGGTGCAGCAAATCCTGGGCTGTAACTAAGGCATCCAGTCTGTAGTGCAGATTGCGCTGGCGGTAGTCCTCCTTCGGTCTTGATTCCAGTAGTGGGCAATCCGTAGTGCTGGCCTGTTTGAGAATATGCTGCATAGACTGCTGGCTGCTGCAGGCCTGAATACTGGGTTTGTCCAGCATGAGCTGTCATTGGCTGCACTGCTGGTGTGGAACAAATGTGTGGACATAGCTGTGGTGAATATTGCTGTATTCCGTCTTGGACTGTAGCTGCTGCTTGTTATTGCTGACCCTGTGTGATTGTCACGTGATCCATCTCCTGTCGTTGTGGCATCTGCTGTCACCCTGAGCGTGCCATCACTGAGGTTGCGACACTGCCTGTCTGGAGTAAAGTCTGGCTTACGTGAATCAGAGTCGGCGTTTGGTTGCTCCCCATCTGGAGTCTGGTCTGTTTTTTGTTGATGCTCCCCGTCCGGAGTCTTAGCAGGTTCACTGGAGTCAGCTGAGATTTCTTGAAGCTGCACGGCTGGAGTCGGAACATGCAGGAATGCATTGACTAGTGGAGGAGTTCGAGCAATTGAGGGTGGAAGTAGTGTGGTGTCACCGGAGTCACCAGTGGTCTCACCGTGATCGTCGAGTGCCTCTGTACGCACTAGCTGAGGTCTGTCACTTTGCACCTTTTGCATGGGAAGTGGGATGCTGTCGTCACTCGTTTCACATACCGTGGGTAGATCCTCAGTAGCTGCTTGCTGTTCACTAGGGTTGGGTAAATTGTCAGAGTTTTCATCTGGTGGTGCAAACAATGTGGGTGGACTGTCATTGTCTTGCCGTTGTCCTTCATTTGGGCTTTTCTTCTTTGGAATTTTAAATCTTCCCCCAGACATTACAGAACCTTGTTCATTTCCCTCAATTTCTCCCATATGTAGGGCAGCAAATGTTAGATCCAATGTTTCTTTCGTCATTGTACTAGTTTCCAAAGAACAGTCCATTTCAATTTTCTTCTCAGTTACTTCATATGCATCCTTTTCTAATGTACATGCCTTCATAGTCTCTGGCTCTGATTTTGCTGGGACTGGCACAGTCACAGTCTCTCTTTTACTGTTCTCAATTGCCCACATTCTACTCCCCAGACATAAATGCTTAATCTCTGGAGTTAATGAGGTACAATGGATAATCGGGTCGACCTTATCTGCATCTTCATCATCACTGGAAGGCACAATTGGTTCACTTGAAACTGCTGCGGGTTTTAAGTGCTTTATCTGGCTACTCGATGTCAGTGTCCTCAGGATTCTTGCTCCAATGTTCTGCTCATTTATCAGTGGAGTGTGCAGAGGTTCAATGCGATTAATGTTCCCATCAGGGATTGAAGAGTCATTACTGACTAACTGCTGGTCTCTGTAGTTGGGACTTTGCAGTTTTGTGTTGAAGGGAGACAGTTGTCCCTGCTGTAGATATGATTCAGGTTGTGTTATTTCCATTAAATGAGGATCAATGTCTTGTCCATTTTTTCGATCTGTACTAAAACAATGGCAATTTTCAGTCTGCTCCTTGCAAGTTAGACATACAAGCAATTTCTTTAGCAAATCCTCAGCATCCTTCTGTGACTGTGCAGCATTATTAATATCTCTTCGGCTAGAATGATCCTGAAGGTCAGCGCATAATCTTTTTTTCTTCGGGCTTGGAAGAGGCGATTCCTTTGGCTTGTCTTCATTTGGGCTTGAACAGTCATCAGCGCTGTGCCCTTCATTATAGCATGATAGACCGTCATGGTCATGCTGCTGTGCAGTGGAGCATGGTAGACTGTTATAGCCTTCTTGCTGTTTACGTGAGCATGGCAGACTTGCATCGTCTGCCGCTAGTTGGTCAGAGGAGGTTGCTAGACCCTCGTGGTCTTGTTCCTGCAAGGACTGCGCGTCAGAGTCTTGCGTTGCTTCTATCGTGGAGGCTGTCCACGAGCTCTCTGTGGAGGCTTGTGACACTGGAGTCACTTCTTGTTCGTGCAAGGACTGTGCTCTGGAGTCTTGCGTTTCTTCAATTGTGGTGTCTGTCCACGAGCTTGCTGGGAGGCTTGTGACACTGGAGTCATTTCTTGTTCGTGCAAGGACTGCGCTCTGGAGTCTTGCGTTTCTTCAATTGTGGTGACTGTCCACGAGCTTGCTGTGGAGGCTTGTGACTCTGGAGTCACTTCTTGTTCATGCAAGGACGGCGGTGTGGAGTCTTGCGTGTCTTCTTTCGTAGAGTCGGGAACCCTGAGCGGTACGTGGACCACGCTCTGTGTGGCAGCAGGCCGCTCTCTGTGGGCTTGTACCGCTCTCTGTCTCTTAATTTCAGGCTGCAGCATCATCCTGCATTGAGTTGGGACGTCATGTCTGCTGGGTTGAAGATCCTCAAATCCGAAAAATGAATCCGCATCTGCGTCGGATTCAATGCAGGGGTCGCCAATGTGCAACACGAAAGGTTCGTCCGAGTCGTAGTCGTCTAGGGCCATGGAGCTGTCATTGGGCTCGCGAGGTCCAGAGAAAATGTACAGGTCGGTATCGAAGTATTCGAGGTCGGAATCATCGGTTTGTGCGTAGGTAACTGCTTGTTGCAGGGTTCTTCGGAGGTTAAATTCATTTCCTGGTTCAATTTGAGGCATTGTGCTGTCATTCCAGGTGAACAAAGAACAAAGAACAAAGAAAAGTACAGCACAGGAACAGGCCCTTCGGCCCTCCATGCCCGTGCCGACCATGCTGCCCGACTAAACTACAATCTTCTACACTTCCTGGGTCCGTATCCTTCTATTCCCATCCTATTCATATATTTGTCAAGATGCCCCTTAAATGTCCCTATCGTCCCTGCTTCCATCACCTCCTCCTCCGGTAGCGAGTTCCAGGCACCCACTATCCTCTGTTTAAAAAAAGAACTTGCCTCGTACATCTACTCTAAACCTTGCCCCTCTCACCTTAAACCTATGCCCCCTAGTAATTGACCCCTCTACCCTGGGGAAAAGCCTCTTACTATCCACTCTGTCTATGCCCCTCATAATTTTGTATACCTCTATCAGGTCTCCCCTCAACCTCCTTCGTTCCAGTGAGAACAAACCGAGTTTATTCAACCGCTCCTCATAGCTAATGCCCTCCATACCAGGCAACATTCTGGTAAATCTCTTCTGCACCCTCTCTAAAGCCTCCACATCCTTCTGGTAGTGTGGCGACCAGAATTGAACACTATACTCCAAGTGTGGCCTAACTAAGGTTCTATACAGCTGCAACATGACTTGCCAATTCTTATACTCAATGCCCTGGCCAATGAAGGCAAGCATGCCGTATGCCTTCTTGACTACCTTCTCCACCTGTGTTGCCCCTTTCAATGACCTGTGGACCTGTACTCCTAGATCTCTTTGACTTTCAATACTCTTGAGGGTTCTACCATTCACTGTATATTCCCTACCTGCATTAGACCTTCCAAAATGCATTACCTCACATGTGTCCGGATTAATCTCCATCTGCCATCTCTCCGCCCAAGTCTCTAGACAATCTAAATCCTGCTGTATCCTCCGACAGTCCTCATCGCTATCCGCAATTCCACCAACCTTTGTGTCGTCTGCAAACTTACTAATCAGACCAGTTACATTTTCCTCCAAATCATTTATATATACTACAAAGAGCAAAGGTCCCAGCACTGATCCCTGTGGAACACCACTGGTCACAGTGGTGGAAGGTTGTTTTACAGTTTTAAAAGATTTTTTCTTTGATTTGGGACGTTTCCCCTTTAAATTGGATTTGGGACGTTTCCCCTTTAAATTGGTGCGGTCTGGGGCCTGTGACGTCATGACGCAGCACGTAGGAAGCGATTGCACATGCGCAGATCGCTGTTCCTTTACCGATGGCCGTTTTCTTGATTGCGCATGCACGGCGTCTCGCGCATGCGCAAACGAACCTTCCGGTTTTGCGCACTTCTCGCAAAACCGGGATGAGGTCCTACAATCAGAATTTAGGGAGTTAGGAGATAAGTTAAAAAGTAGGACCTCAAAGGGAGTAATCTCAGGATTGCTTCCAGTGCCACGAGACAGTCAGAGTAGAAATTCAAGAATAGTCAGAATGAATACGTGGCTTGAGAGATGGTGCAGGAGGGAGGGGTTCAGATTTTTGGGACATTGGAACCGGCTCTGGGGGCGGTGGGACAATTACAAATCGGATGGTCTACACCTGGGCAGGACTGGAACCAATGTCCTAGGGAGTGCTTTTGCAAACACTGTTGGGGAGGTTTTAAACTAATGTGGCAGGGGGATGGGAACCAGATTAGGAAGTTAGAGATCAATAAAGAGGCAGCAACTAAAGCCAGTAAGGTACTAGATAATAAACTCAATGTGACTAAGGGGAAGAGTAGACAGGGAAGAGATGATGAACGCAAAAGGACAGGTGGTCTGAGGTGCATTTGTTTTAATGCGAGAAGTGTAGCAGGTAAGACAGATGAATTTAGGGCTTGGATTAGTACCTGGGAATATGATGTTATTGGTATTACTGAAACTTGGTTAAGGGAAGGGCAAGACTGGCAACTAAATATCCCAGGGTATAGATGCTTCAGGAGGGATAGAGAGGGAGGTAAAGGGGGTCGAGGAGTTGCATTACTGGTCAGAGATGATATCACAGCTGTGATTAAGGAGGGCACGATGGAGGATTCGAGCACTGAGGCAATATGGGTAGAGCTAAGAAATAGGAAGGGTGCAGTAACATTGTTGGGACTTTACTAAGGCCTCCCAAAAGCGAGCGTGAAGTAGAGGTACAAATATGTAGACAGATTATCGAAAAATGTAGGAGCAATAGGGTGGTCGTGATGGGAGATTTTCACTTCCCCAACATTGAATGTGACTCATGTAGTGTTGGAGGCGTAGATGGAGCAGAATTTGTAAGGAGCATCCAGGAGAGGTTTTTAGAGCAGTATGTAAATAGTCCAACTCGGGAAGGGGCCATACTGGACCTGGTATTGGGGAATGATCCCGGCCAGGTGGTTGAAGTTTCAGTCGGTGATTGCTTTGGGAATAGCGATCACAATTCCGGAGGTTTTAGAATACTCATGGACAAAGACGAGAGTTGTCCTCAAGGAAGAGTGCTAAATTGGGGAAAGGCCAACTATACCAAAATTCAGCAGGAGCTAGGGAATGTGGATTGGGAGCAGCTGTTTAAGGGTAAATCCACATTTGAAATGTGGGAGTCTTTTAAGGCAAGGTTGATTAGAGTACAGGACAGACTTGTCCCTGTGAAAATGAGGGATAGAAATGGCAAGATTAGGGAAACATGGATGACGGGTGGAATTGTGAGACTAGCTAAGATGAAAAAGGAAGCATACATAAGATCTAGGCGACTTAAAACTGATGAAGCTTTGGAGGAATATCGGGAAAGTAGGACAAATCTCAAACGCGCAATAAAGAGGGCTAAAAGGGGTCATGAAATATCTTTGGTTAACAGGGTTACGGAAAATCCCAAAGCCTTTTATTCGTATATAAGGAGCAAGAGGGTAACTAGAGAGAGGATTGTCCCACACAAAGACAAAAGAGGGAATTTATGCGTGGAGTCAGAGGAAATGGGTGAGATTCTTAATGAGTACTTTGCATCGGTATTCACCAAGGAGAGGGACATGACGGATGTTGAGGCTAGGGATGGATGTTTAAATACTCTAGGTCAAGTCGGCATAAGGAAGGGGGAAGTTTTGGGTATTCTAAAAGGCATTAAGGTGGACAAGTCCCCAGGTCCAGATGGGATCTATCCCAGGTTACTGAGGGAAGCGAGTGATGAAATAGCTGGGGCCTTAACAGATATCTTTGCAGCATCCTTGAGCACGGGTGAGGTCCCGGAGGACAGGAGAATTGCTAATGTTGTCCCTTTGTTTAAGAAGGGTAGCAGGAATAATCCAGGGAATTACAGACCTGTGAGCTTGACGTCAGTGGTAGGCGAACTGTTGGAGAAGATACTGAGGGATAGGATCTATTCACATTTGGAAGAAAATAGAACATAGAGAACATAGAACATCGAACATTACAGCGCAGTACAGGTCCTTCTGCCCTCGATGTTGCGCCGACCTGTGAAACCACTCTAAAGCCCATCTACACTATCCCCTTATCGTCCATATGTCTATCCAATGACCATTTGAGTGCCCTTAGAGTTGGCAAGTCCACTACTGTTGCAGGCAGGGCATTCCACGCCCTTTCTACTCTCTGAGTAAAAAACCTACCTCTGACATCCGTCTTATATCTGTCTCCCCTCAATTTAAAGCTCTGTCCCCTCGTGCTAGACATCACCATCCGAGGAAAAAGGCTCTCACTGTCCACCTTATCCAATCCTCTGATCATCTTGTATGCCTCAATTAAGTCACCTCTTAACCTTCTTCTCTCTAACGAAAATCAAGTCCCTCAGCCTTTCCTCATAAGATCTTCCCCCCATACCAGGCAACATTCTGGTAAATCTCCTCTGCACCCTTTCCAATGCTTCCACATCATTCCTATAATGCGGCAACCAGAATTGCACGCAATACTCCAAATGCGGCCGCACCAGAGTTTTGTACAGCTGCAACATGACCTCATGGCTCCGAAAGTCAATCCCTCTACCAATAAAAGCTAACACACCGTATGCCTTCTTAACAACCCTCTCAACCTGGGTGGCAACTTTCAGGGATCTATGTACATGGACACCGAGATCTCTCTGCTCATCCACACTGCCAAGAATCTTACCATTAGCCCAGTACTCTGTCTTCCTATTATTCCTTCCAAAATGAATCACCTCACACTTTTCTGCATTAAACTCCATTTGCCACCTCTCAGCCCAGCACTGCAGCTTATCTATGTCCCTCTTTAACTTGTAACATCCGTCCGCACTGTCCACAACTCCACCGACTTTAGTGTCATCTGCAAATTTACTCACCCATTCTTCTACGCCCTCCTCCAGGTCATTTATAAAAATGACAAACAGCAGTGGCCCCAAAACAGATCCTTGTGGTACACCACTAGTAACTGGACTCCAGTCTGAACATTTCCCATGAACCACCACCCTTTGTCTTCTTCCAGCTAGCCAATTTCTGATCCAAACTGCTAAATCACCCTGAATCCCATGCCTCCGTATTTTCTGCAGTAGCCAACCGTGGGGAACCTTATCAAACGCTTTACTGAAATCCATATACACCACATCAGCTGCTTTACCCTCATCCACCTGTTTGGTCACCTTCTCAAAGAACTCAATAAGGTTTGTGAGGCATGACCTACCCTTCACAAAACCATGTTGACTATCTCTAATCAAATTATTCCTTTCCAGATGATTATACATCCTATCTCTTATAAAGCTTTCCAAGATTCTGCCCACAACAGAAGTAAGGCTCACTGGTCTATAGTTACCGGGGTTGTCTCTACTCCCCTTCTTGAACAAGGGGACAACATTTGCTATCCTCCAGTCTTCTGGCACTGTTCCTGTAGACAAAGATGACTTAAAGATTGAAGCCAAAGGCTCAACAATCTCCTCCCTCGCTTCCCAGAGAATCCTAGGATAAATCCCATCCGGCCCAGGGGACTTATCTATTTTCACACTTTCCAGAACTGCTAACACCTCCTCCTTATGAACCTAAAGCCCTTCCAGTCTAGTAGCCTGAATCTCAGTATCCTCCTCGACAACATTGTCTTTCTCCTCTGTGAATACTGACGAAAAATATTCATTTAGCACCTCTCCTATTTCCTCGGACTCTAAGCAGAACTTCCCATTACTGTCCTTGACTGGCCCTACTCTTACCCGAGTCATTTGTTTATTCCTGACATATCTATAGAAAGCTTTAGGGTTATCCTTGATCCTACCTGCCAAAGACTTCTCATGTCCCCTCCTGGCTCTTCTTCGCTCTCTCTTTAGGTCTTTCCTAGCTAACTTGTAACTCTTGAGCGCCCTAACTGAACCTTCATGTCTCAACTTTACATAAGCCTCCTTCTTCCTCTTGACAAGTGTTTCGACTGCTTTAGTAAACCACGGTTCCCTTGCTCGACCACTTCCTCCCTGCCTGACAGGTACATACTTATCAAGGACACGCAGTAGCTGTTCCTTGAACAAGCTCCACATTTCCATTGTGCCCATCCCCTGCAGTTTTCCTCTCCATCCGATGCATCCTAAGGCTTGCCTCATCGCATCATAATTGCCTTTCCCCCAGATATAACTCTTGCCCTGCGGTATATACCTATCCCTTTCCATCACTAAAGTAAACGTAATCAAATTGTGGCCACTATCACCAAAGTGCTCACCTGCCTCCAAATCTAACACCTGTCCTGGTTCATTACCCAGTACCAAATCCAATATGGCTTCGCCTCTCGTTGGCCTATCTACATACTGTGTCAGGAAACCCTCCTGCACATATTGGACAAAAACGGACCCGTCTAAAGTACTCAAACTGTAGCGTTTCAAGTCAATATTTGGAAAGTTAAAGTCCCCCATAACAACTACCCTGTTGCTTTTGCTCCTATCCAGAATCATCTTTGCAATCCTTTCCTCTACATCTCTGGAACTTTTTGGAGGCCTATAGAAAACCCCTAACAGGGTGACCTCTCCTTTCCTGTTTCCAACCTCAGCCCATACTACCTCAGTAGATGAGTCCTCATCAAACGTCCTTTCTGCCACCGTAATACTGTCCTTGACTAACAATGCCACCCCTCCCCCTCTTTTACCACCTTCCCTGCGCTTACTGAAATATTTAAACCCCGGCACCTGCAACAACCATTCCTGGTGGATGGCATGGGTGCTGGATGTGGGGGAGAGTGGACTTTTGGCCGTCTCCCGGGGGGAGGGGCCGGGTTAATGCCAGGGGCATGGAGCAGCCAACACACCCTGGCTGCCCTGACAAGGTCGTGCAGTTTCTTGCTGCACTGGATGCCAGTCCGGAAGACGTTGCCCATGGTGCTGACAGTCTGTCCCATCTGCGCCCCGGCGCGGTGAACGGTGGCACCTGGCGGCCTTCCTCTCGGGTTGGGGTACAGGGTCACCTGTCTCTCCTCCACGGTGTCCAGGAGGATGACCAGCTCAGCGTCCCTGAACAGTGGCGCTACTCTCCTTCCAGCCATCTTGTTGGCTGGGACAGTGTGTGTGGGGAGAAGGACCGTTTAAGTGCGGCTGCGGCGAGTGAGCCTCATGAGTGTCAATCACGGACCCGGCGAATCCGGCACCGTTTTCCATGGAATTGATTGTGTTCCACGTGGCGACAGTACTAGCCCATTTGAAGTAACTGAATTGGTGCAAGTGTTGCGCCGATTTTTCTGTTGTAAAACGCTGCATTCCTCCGCTGGCGTCACCATGTAGCCTCAGAAATGGAGAATCTAGCCCTATAACTCCACATAATCAGTATTAAGTGAATAATAACACAGAACATAGAACATAGAACATAGAAAATACAGCACAGAACAGGCCCTTCGGCTCACGATGTTGTGCCGAACCTTTGTCCTAGATTAATCATAGATTATCATAGAATTTACAGTGCAGAAGGTGGCCATTCGGCCCTTTGAGTCTGCACCGGCTCTTGGAAAGAGCCCCCTACCCAAACTCAACACCTCCACCCAACACCAAGGGCAATTTTGGACACGAAGGGCAATTTATCATGGCCAATCCACCTAACCTGCACATCTTTGGACTGTGGGAGGAAACTGGAGCACCCGGAGGAAATCCACGCAGACACGGGGAGGATGTGCAGACTCCGCACAGACAGTGATCCAAGCCGGAATCGAACCTGGGACCCTGGAGCTGTGAAGCAATTGTGCTATCCACAATGCTACCGTGCTGCCCTTAAGAACAAATAAATCTACACTATATCATTTTACCGTAATCCATGTACCTATCCAATAGCTGCTTGAAGGTCCCTAATGTTTCTGACTCAACTACTTCCACAGGCAGTGCATTCCATGCCCCCACTACTCTCTGGGTAAAGAACCTACCTCTGATATCCCTCCTATATCTTCCACCTTTCACCTTAAATGTATGTCCCCTCGTAATGGTTTGTTCCACCCGGGGAAAAAGTCTCTGACTATCTACTCTATCTATTCCCCTGATCATCTTATAAACCTCTATCAAGTCGCCCCTCATCCTTCTCCGTTCTAATGAGAAAAGGCCTAGCACCCTCAACCTTTCCTCGTAAGACCTACTCTCCATTTCAGGCAACATCCTGGTAAATCTCCTTTGCACCTTTTCCAAAGCTTTCACATCCTTCCTAAAATGAGGCGACCAGAACTGTACACAGTACTCCAAATGTGGCCTTACCAAAGTTTTGTACAGCTGCATCATCACCTCACGGCTCTTAAATTCAATCCCTCTGTTAATGAACGCGAGCACACCATAGGCCTTCTTCACAGCTCTATCCACTTGAGTGGCAACTTTCAAAGATGAATGAACATAGACCCCAAGATCTCTCTGCTCCTCCACATTGCCAAGAACTCTACCGTTAACCGTGTATTCCGCATTCATATTTGTCCTTCCAAAATGGACAACCTCACACTTTTCAGGGTTAAACTCCATCTGCCACTTCTCAGCCCAGCTCTGCATCCTATCTATGTCTCTTTGCAGCCGACAACAGCCCTCCTTACTATCCACAACTCCACCAATCTTCGTATCGTCTGCAAATTTACTGACCCACCCTTCAACTCCCTCATCCAAGTCATTAATGAAAATCACAAACAGCAGAGGACCCAGAACTGATCCCTGCGGTACGCCACTGGTAACTGGGATCCAGGCTGAATATTTGCCATCCACCACCACTCTCTGACTTCTTTCGATTAGCCAGTTTGTTATCCAACTGGCCAAATTTCCCACTATCCCATGCCTCCTTACTTTCTGCAGAAGCCTACCATGGGGAACCTTATCAAATGCCTTACTAAAATCCATGTACACTACATCCACTGCTTTACCTTCATCCACATGCTTGGTCACCTCCTCAAAGAATTCAATAAGACTTGTAAGGCAAGACCTACCCCTCACAAATCCGTGCTGACTATCCCTAATCAAGCAGTGTCTTTCCAGATGCTCAGAAATCCTATCCTTCAGTACCCTTTCCATTACCACCGAAGTAAGACTAACTGGCCTGTAATTCCCAGGGTTATCCCTAGTCCCTTTTTTGAACTGGGGCACGACAGTCGCCACTCTCCAATCCCCTGGTACCACCCCTGTTGACAGTGAGGACGAAAAGATCGTTGCCAACGGCTCTGCAATTTCATCTCTTGCTTCCCATAGAATCCTTGGATATATCCCGTCAGGCCCGGGGGACTTGTCTATCCTCAAGTTTTTCAAAATGCCCAACACATCTTCCTTCCTAACAAGTATTTCCTCGAGCTTACCAATCTGTTTCACACTGTCCTCTCCAACAATATGGCCCCTCTCATTTGTAAATACAGAAGAAAAGTACTCGTTCAAGACCTCTCCTATCTCTTCAGACTCAATACACAATCTCCTGCTACTGTCCTTGATCGGACCTACCCTCGCTCTAGTCATTCTCATATTTTTCACATATGTGTAAAAGGCATTGGGGTTTTCCTTGATCCTACCCGCCAAAGATTGTTCATGCCCTCTCTTAGCTCTCCTAATCCCTTTCTTCGGTTCCCTCCTGGCTTTCTTGTATCCCTCCAATGCCCTGTCTGAACCTTGTTTCCTCAGCCTTACATAAGTCTCCTTTTTCCTCTTAACAAGACATTCAACCTCTCTTGTCAACCATGGTTCCCTCACTCGACCATCTCTTCCCTGCCTGACAGGGACATACATATCAAGGACACGTAGTACCTGTTCCTTAAACAAGTTCCACATTTCACTTGTGTCCTTCCCTGACAGCCTATGTTCCCAACTTATGCACTTCAATTCTTGTCTGACAACATCGTATTTACCCTGCCCCCAATTGTAAACCTTGCCCTGTTGCACGCACCTATCCCTCTCCATTACTAAAGTGAAAGTCACAGAATTGTGGTCACTATCTCCAAAATGCTCCCCCACTAACAAATCTATTACTTGCCCTGGTTCATTACCAAGTACTAAATCCAATATTGCCCTTCCTCTGGTCGGACAATCTACATACTGTGTTAGAAAAGCTTCCTGGACACACTACACAAACACCACCCCATCCAAACTATTTGATGTAAAGAGTTTCCACTCAATATTTGGGAAGTTAAAGTCACCCATGACTACTACCCTGTGACTTCTGCACCTTTCCAAAATCTGTTTCCCAATCTGTTCCTCCACATCTCTGCTACTATTGGGGGGCCGATAGAAAACTCCTAACAAGGTGACTGCTCCTTTCCTATTTCTGACTTCAACCCACACTACCTCAGTAGGGTGATACTCCTCGAACTGCCTTTCTGCAGCTGTTATATTATCTCTAATTAACAATGCCACCCCCCCCCCCCCCACCTCTTTTACCACCCTCCCTAATCTTATTGAAACATCTATAACCAGGGACCTCCAACAACCATTTCTGCCCCTCTTCTATCCAAATTTCCGTGATGGCCACCACATCGTAGTCCCAAGTACCGATCCATGTCTTAAGTTCACCCAGTTTAACAGCAACGGTAAACTTCAAAAGGTACTATGACTATTTATAAACAGTGTAACGAGATAGACAACAACACCCCCGAGAGCAATACCATATTTTGGTCTTTTCGGAAAGTCCATCTGAAGACCAGCTTCCTCATGCGTCCCCCAAACCATGATCTTTTATAAATTTATCTAACTCCTCCTGCGTGTCAAAGTAATGTTCCTTCCTGCAATATGTTACCCACAAATGAGCCAAGTATAACATGCCAAATTGAACAGACTTGGCTTTATTAAAACTAGCCTTCTCTTGGCCAGTTCTGCACCCAGGTCCTGGAAGATACAAACTGCCTGGCCTTCCCAAGAATATTTAAGGGTCTTCTTGGCCCATTTCAGGATCTTCTTCTTGCCAAGGTTTCGGTGCAGCCTCACAATGTTTGCACGTGGCCATTCTCCTTACTTCAGTTTTCTTCCCAGCGACCAATGAACTGGATCCGGAGGATCTGGCAAGGGATGTGGAATCCATAAAAACAGCCCTGGAGAGAGTTGAACAGAGTATGGAGTCACAGAGGGTGACGATCCTGATGATATTAACATACACCTCTTATTTAATTCCAACACCCAACACCATAACCCTTTGCCTTTCTCCTTTCAGATACCTAAGAAGTGAAAGCAGCCAGACAGTGGAGGAACAACAAGAATAGAGTAATGGAGAAACACCAGGCTCTTTGATTTCACACTGGCAATTCGTACCCTGTCATTACCTGTAATTTACAGATTAACACAGAAGTGGAATCTGCATGTGGTGAGACTCCAGGAATGGGTGGTGCAGCAGCCAAGGCAGGGGACGAGGATAGGTGCCAGCTCACCGGAGAGCGAGGCCAAAGGAAGGTTCTGCTGCAGAAGACTCGGATGAGCGCTTAAATTGAATATTGTATAGAAGAAAGCTATTGTATGTGCACAGCAAAGTACTTGGTGCACTTACAAACCTGCCAGAAAGCCTAGCGTCAATGTCGAGGAGCACGGCGGAGTACAGCATCAAATTGACACAGGGCTGTGCTGCGCCCAGGGCCTATCTTTTCCAACAGTGGTGACCAACTCTATAAGCGCACTTTTGGATTCAACCATGATGCCATGGCTGATAGGTATGTCTCAGCTTCCATTGCAGCCCAAGTAGCCTCCAGCAGAAGATAGGATGTTGCAGTGGAACTGATGTCTGCAATAACCTTTTGTGCCATGCAAACTCAGAGTGATTCCATCATGGTGTGGATTATAGTCTGAAAGGGGTCTTGCAGAATGTCACAGCAGTTCAGAAGTCTGTTCTGTTGTTTAGCAGATTATATGGATTGTTGAGGTGCTGTTCCAGGGCAGTGGCAGTGGATTCATGGAATATGCATCTATTGTCCTCTCTCAGGAAGAGAGCGTTCGACTTCTGGCTTTTATCACTGTCAGTGCCTTCACTGTTACCAATCAGCTAGCCAGCCCAGATTGAAACATAAGAACTGGAGTAGGCCATTTGGCCCCTCATCAAGTCTGTTCCACTGTGTAGTGAGATCATAGCTGATCTATAATCGAATCCCAGTCTATTAATCGATAGAAAACAGAGTAGGAATAAGTGGGTCATTATTTGGATGTCAGGACCAAGTGTAATATTTCCAAATCTGCTGACGACACAAAACTAAATGGGAATATATGTTGTCAAGAGACTGCAAGGAAGTTTCAATGGGTATAAGGAGGCAAGTGAGTGAAGTAGAATATGGCAGATGGAATATCATATGAATATGTGTGAAAATATCCACTTTTGTACAAAAAACAGAAAGGCAGAGTATTTCTTAAATGATGAGAGGTTGGGAAGTGTTGATGTTCAAAGGGATCTGGGTGTCTTGTTCGTGAGTCACTAAAAGCTAGTATGTAGGTGCAGAAAACATTTAGGAAGGCAAATAGTGTGTTGGTCTTCATTGCAAGGGGTCTAAAGTACAGGGGTAACTATGGGTGCGATTCTCCGGCCTCGTTACGCTTTTGCACAAACAAAATGAGGCCAGTGAATAGTGAGAGAGGCCAAAAACAAGAAAAAAGTCCCAGCCTATCCAGCCTCTCCTTATAACTCAGATCATCAAGTCCTGGTAGTATCCTCGTAAATCTCTTTTGCACGCTTTCTAGGTGTCTTGCATCATTGACTTTGTCTATATATATGTTTCTGGAACCCACCTCTTCATTCACCTGAGGAAGGAGCTGTGCTCCGAAAGCTAGTGATTCGAGACAAACCTGTTGGACTTTAACCTGGTATTGTAAGACTTTTGGCTGTGCTCACCCCAGTCCAATGCCGGCATCTCCACATCATGGCACTCTTTCTAGTTTAACAATATCCTTCCTATAATAGTATAATGAACGTGTGGTCTTACCAATGTCTTGTACAACTTCAACAAGATGTCCCAACTCCTGTATTCAATATTATGACCAATAAAACCTAGCATGCTGAATTCCTTCTTCACCACGCTGTCCATCTGTGGCTCCACCTCCAAGGAGCTATGAATCTGTATTCCTAGATCTCTTTGTCCTGTAACTATCCCCAAATCCCTACTGTTATGGGAGAGGCATTTTCAGAACCCCAAAATGTATCATGGAGTTCAACCAACCACCCCCTTTAATGTATTTGTTGCTTTTCCGAGCACACGGCTTGTTCTCCAGGGGTGGGATTACAATTATGGACATGTGGGGTTTTAAACACAAAACAATGTTTATTCCATGAACTCAACTTAACCTCTTAAATAAACATTGGATCTCTTAACACCCCTTACTTCAAAGATAACCCCAAAAATATTACAACACCAAATAATCCTTCAGTAATTCCTTTCAACATCCATGAGACATAACACCTTTAAACAGAAACACATCAGGTTAAAAGCTTTACTATGATGAGTTTAAATCACCCAAATGATCCAGAGATAGTCTTTCATGCCAGAGATCACAGCAGATCCAGCTCACTGCAAACACAGACACACACAAGCTCTTTCCAACCTGAAACTAAACTGCAAAATGGCTGATCTAAAACCCAGCTCCACCCACACTCTGACATCACTGCATTTCTTAAACGTACATTGCATAAACATCCATTTCTTAAAGGTACCCTCACATGACACCTCCCCCCAAGAAAAAAAATAAACCATCAACTTCAAGATGGTTTCATTTTTCACTTTTACACCATCGACTAAGAAATGCACACAGTAATTAGACATTTTCATTTAAAAAAAACAACACATGCAAACCGGCATAATAATATAGTCCATTTTTCTTTGTTCTTCTTCCTCCAACCGAAAACTTTCTCGATTGACAGTCTCTTGGAACAAAGTCTCTGCACGATCCATCCATTCCTCTACTCCTCGGCATTTCTCTTCAGAATCAGATCATTTAGTTCAAACTGACCACAGAGCCCCTTGCAATTCTCCAATACAGGAACATTGGTTACATAGAACATAGAACATAGAACAATCCAGCGCAGTACAGGCCCTTCGGCCCACGATGTTGCACCGAAACAAAAGCCATCTAACCTACACTATGCCATTATCATCCATATGTTTATCCAATAAACTTTTAAATGCCCTCAATGTTGGCGAGTTCACTACTGTAGCAGGTAGGGCATTCCACGACCACACTACTCTTTGCGTAAAGAACCTACCTCTGACCTCTGTCCTATATCTATTACCCCTCAGTTTAAAGTTACCACAGCTTTCAGGCAGTCAAATGCCTGTTGAAAGTCCGCTGTCCATTGATATTTCTGACGTTTCTTTAGCAAGTCCATCAGTGGAGTAATCACGCTACAAATCCTTTGCACAAAGGGTCGATCAAATTCATTCATGCTAAGAGATTGCATTATTTCCCTTCGTCTTGAAGGTATCGAAAACTCCACAAGGAAAGTGATTCGGGCTTCTCCAAATTCACTTTCGGCTAGGTTCATCACCAAACCCGCCGCCTGAAGTCGATCGAAGAACTCCATATGATGTTTTAAATATTCTTTCCATGTCTGGAAGTTGTAAATAAAAGCAGATTGTCCCAATTTCTCAATGCAACCCTTCAAACGCGGGATAGGATAAGAGTCCGTTCTTGTAACTGCATTCACCTTTTGATAGCCCACACACAACCGTTGGGTACAGTCTGGTTTAGGTACCATCACTATGGGTGAGCTCCATTGGCTGCAACCCACTTCAATTATGCCATTCTTAAGTATACTCTCAATCTCTTTGTTAACCTGTGCCAATTTTAAAGGGTTAAGTCTATATGGATGTTGTTTGATTGGAACAGCATTTCCCACATCTACATCATGAATAGCCATTTTAGTACTTCCCAATTTATCTCTACAAACTTGCCCATGTGATATCAATAACTCTTTCAGGTCAGTTCGTTTGTCCTCTGGAAGGTAACTTAACAATTCATCCCAATTTTTAAGAACATCCTCATTTTCCAATTTAATTTGAGGTATGTCAAATTCACAGTCATCTGGATTTGATTCGTCACTTTGAGTTAGAATCATTAAAACCTCCTTTTTCTCTCCTCCCCTTTCAAAGAACCTTATAAGCATATTCACATGACACATACGGTGAGTCTTCCTTCTATCTGGTATTTTTACCACATAATTCACCTCACTTAATTTCCTTTCAATCTGATACGGTCCACAAAACCTAGCTTTTAAAGGCCACTGGTAACAACACTAAAACTTTATCCCCACTAGCAAAACTACGAACTTTGGATTTCGTGTCCGCTACCCGTTTCATCACATTTTGTGCAACTTTCAAAAGTTGTCTAGCCAATTCACCTGCTCGATTTAATCGTTCCCTAAAATTTGACACGTAATCCAATCGTGTAATTTCCGATTTCTCACCCACCAATTTTTCCTCAATCAATTTAAGTGGTCCTCTTACCTCATGACCAAAAATTAGTTCAAAAGGACTAAATTTGGTAGAATCATTAGGTGCATCCCTAATTGCAAACAATATGAATGGGATTCCTTTATCCCAATCCTCTGGATAATCTTGAAAATACGCCCTCAACATTGTCTTTAATGTCTGATGCCACCTTTCTAACGCTCCCTGCGATTCTGGATGGTATGCAGTTGATTTAAATTGTTTTATTCCGAAGCTATCCATAACTTCTTTGAATAACTGTGAAGTAAAATTTGATCCTTGATCCGATTAAATTTCTGTGGGTAGTCCATATCTAGTAAAGAATTTAAGTAACTCCTCCACAATCCTTTTAGCTGTAATATTATGTACTGGAATGGCCTCTGGAAACCTAGTAGACACATCCATTATAGTCAAAAGATATTGATTCCCACTTTTTGTTTTAAGAAGCGGTCCTACACAATCGGTTAGGACCCTTGTAAAAGGTTCCTCAAATGCTGGAATGGGTATTAAGGGCGCTAGTTTTATCACTGCTTCAGGTTTCCCTATCACTTGACATGTGTGACATGATTAACAAAATTTAACTACATCTTTAGGTAGTCCAGGCTAATAAAAATTTTTCTGGATTTTAGCTTGAGTTTTCCTTATTCCCAAATGACCTCC